>NC_079291.1:92208022-92521022 GCF_023638135.1 Falco biarmicus
AACGTCAGCCTTTGCATTCTCTGCCTCCAGTTACTACCATTATTTACAAAGTGATACAAAGTAATGATGCATTTTACTAAGCGTAAGAAACCTCTGCTGCATTCCTCATTCATACAGCACACAGACTGTAGTATTGAAACCTAGTACTGAACCGGATGGTGATGTTTAACCCTTGTCTGTGATGTCCATGAGCTTCACTTAGGCTTTATTTTAATGCATTTATTTTCAAATGCTTTCTATAGCTCCGTTGTGTGTATGGTGTGGAAGGGACGTCTCAAAGGCACACGGAATCGCAGCCTGAGGCCAAGACTGGTGTAAAGGACTGTGGGCTGATGGGTCGCAGGCTGTTCCCAGGAGATCAGAGACCAGTCTGGGAGTGCAGGATGTGCTGGGAAGTCTTAGCTAAAAAGCGATTCCCAAGAAGCCACTGCAAGTCAATGCAGGTGGGGACAGACATCAGGCAGCTATTCTGCCCTGTGCCTGGAGTCGTCCCAATTCTTATCCGCCTCTAGAATCAGATGAAGCAGAAGTGCGGCTTGGAGACCATATTGCCTCCTCAGCCCCTCAGGTGTAAAACCTGCTGCGCAGACCCACAGAACTCCTCAGCAAGCTGGTCCTCTGGGATGCAGAGACAGGCTTTGCACAGAAGAACACGCAGGGGTGCACAAGGGCTGCACTATTTGGGCATAAATATAGGTTAAATAATTAATGGATCAAGGACTTGTTTAATCACCCAGAGCAGCAGCACTGATGCCAGCAGACTGTTCAAAGCCTGAACCACGCTTGGCAAACCTCAGCAACCTGGCCAGTCTCGGCAGCCCAAAATGCAACCAGAGCATATCCAAGAAAGGGGAAGCGGTGCTAGGCTAGAGCCCACGCCAAAGCAAGCACTGGGAGCCTGCAGCTCAGAGATTATTGCAAAGAATTGAGTCTGCAAAACATAACCACTCCTTAAACGACTTTAGCTAAGAGAGTTTCAGGGTTGATGTCATCTGCTTTCATTTCAGGCAAGTTCAAACTAGCAAAAGTTTCAGTTCAGGCAACAGCACATTTAACAGCAATTAAACGCAAATAAGTGAAAGCGTCCTGGCTGTGCAGTCAAACTGGCACAGCAAATATTGCCATCCTGGTGTTCAAGTCATGACAGGGAGCTCTGATAGTAAACTGAAACATCAGTGGTCCAGCAGCTCCGCAGAGTATCTGCAGCGTCACGCTGCAGGAGTCGGGCCAAAGGAGGAGGTGAGAAACGCAGGGCCAGGACTCCGAGCAGACTTCACACATTGTAGGGTTAGTAAACATAAAAAGAAACAACCACTACAATGCCGATTGCCTGAATGCAGACTGTGCATAGATTTTATCTCCAGGAGGATTATTAATACATTATGAATTCTTAGGAGAGGCAAAATGGAGCTAATAAGAATCGCTCACTCGGTAGGTGACATTTCAGATAACAAAGGCAACTACATATTCAAACCCAGTATGTTCAATAACCTGTAGTCTCCAAGCCCTGGAAAATATATCTGCTGACTTCTAGAGAGATGGAACATTTCCTAGCAGGACAAAGCCAATTCCTTGATCTTAAGCTTACTTATTCCCAAAAGTACATCACTCGCCCCAAAACTTTAAGAGAGCTGGATCAGGCGAGGGATAAGGGATTTCCGACTAAACCAAAGAAACCAGCAAACAGACTAATATTTAGATCATTCCTCTAGGACATTGGAAACTCTTGTTCAAACCAATTTTTTGCCTCATTTGGCACAACTATATCTGGGTCTCCCATATCCCAGGCGGGTGCCATAACCACTGGTCTTCTCAATCAATTTCTGTAGCGAATAATTACAGAACTGTACAGAAATATAGCAAGTCCCACCAGGAGACAGTGAAAAATCATGGTCTCAGTGCCATCAGCTGCAGCACAGACACTCGTCCCAGCGCGGGCCCAGATGTCCCCTCGGGGTCTCACTGGGGGAAGTAGTGACCTGAACCCAACCGTTCCCCCCCTCCAACAAACACTTGAACCCCCCCAGGTGCTCCCACGCTGCTTTGTTTTGCTTAGTTCATTGTGAAAGACATTGGAAAACGTTGATTTTTCCCCTTCAGTGCATGACTTTGAGCGTTTTGAACCCTTGAAGTTTTGCAAGAGAGGAAAACTCAACTTTTGTGATAAATTCCTGAGCCCAACCTTCCGACAAGTGTATCTCCTTGCTGGGGTCCCATCAGTCTCAAAGGCTAGAAAAAGAACTGCACTGAATTCTGCATGAGGAGATTTATTAGAACCAAGAAACTACTCCTACATTAGGCTTTGGCTCTTGCGCATTAGTCTTCAGTATGTATATGTAGCCAGAATTTCTATTTGTTTTCCCAGTGTTCCTCTGTTTTAATTAGTGGATATTCCAGAATCAATCACTACTGATTTGTGGCTGATCACAGAAACTATCACAGTTGAATTAAGCTCGAAAGTATCATACAAGATTAATTGTGCCATGAAAGTGTTTAATACTGTATGGAGTTATCAATGCAGCACATGGACACTGTAAAATTTACAGCCAATTGATCTCTTTGCAGCGATACCATTAAAACTGTCACGTCAATCTTTCATGCAATTCCCCACACACGGATATAATGAGAGAGGACAGAGGATCCAGCATAGCTCCAAGTGCTACCTCTCACATATCCATAACACAGGGGAGAACAACATTATTTAATGACTCCGACAAAGGCTCGCTGAACTGCCAGCAGGATGGCTCTCATGACACAAGCAATCAAGTGGCATGGATGAAACTGCCATAGGGAAGATGAAAAACTGCACACCTGACTTCTGTTACGGAGACATCTTCTAAAAGCCCACTGTGACACGTAAAGCTCTCAAAACACTCTTGGGAAGGGCTTCGCTGCCCAAGTATTACTTCCTGACACGGCTGCACCGTGAAGGCTGTACCACACTCCAGCCCCAGAATTTCAGTGCTTTACCAGCGTGTAAACCCTGGAAATGGAAGATTATCAGTGTCCAGAGTCATTTGTGCAAGGAACCAGGCTCTGTTTAATCCCTGGGGTGACTCAAAGTTCAGTGAGTGAACTGTGCTTCGGATTAGGCTGAAATACCACTGGCAAATTAGGTTGGCCGAGAGAAATTTCAGGAAGGAGCCTGGGGCACCCCCTCCTCCTTCTGAGCTGTTCAGAAAATGCAGCGTCTCAACAAAAAGCAAACAGGAGGGAGATTAGTACATTGCAATATCAAATCTAAAATTGAGTTGAGCAGTATGGATTCAGAAATACGACAACAAGTTGGGGTGCTGCGGTCCCCAGCAGGGCTGACAGGTACCGACCGGCACACTTCGTCCTGCAGCTCAGTTTTTGCCCTGCTGCTGGCTACGGTGACTCCACACAACTGTGACTGTATCCAGTGTGGCAAATTATACCAGTTTCTATGAGAATGGAGCCCATCCAAACGGCTATTTCACACGTTTCTGGGTGAAGCGTTGAGAAATTTAACTGCAGGAAAAGGGTTTCTCCAGGTAACTGCAGAAGTCCTTGAGAACCCTGTGTCTGGTTTCTACCGGTATCTGGTGTAAAATGGGAGCCAACTCATGGCAAATCAGCAAGTAGGAAATATTTTGGGAAACTCTTGTTGGAAAACATACACCAGGTCTGTTTTTATAACCTTCTCTGCAGATTCTGCTGGAGATGTGTCCTGGGCTAGATGGACACTTAGCCTGACCCACCATGGATATTTTTTACATTCTTCTATGCAAATAAATCCTTAAAGGATGTAAGAGCGAGGGTAAGTGGGAATAGTCAATAAATGTCCATATCCTAGAAATTCCCAGCTCCTCAGACACCTTAATTACTAGCTGACTGATTTGTAATACACGTCTATATCTTGTGTATTCAACACATCATATCAAAGTATCTTAAACGTGACTTGCAGCCACTGACCACATAAGTTGTACTGAATGCAGTTGCGGCAGCTTCCAGTACTCATCTCAGTGCATCAATTGATATTCTGATCCATGTAGCATAAGCAGTAGTTAAATCTGTAATTTTCATTGCAGCCTTTGAACTGTTTATGAGATATGATCCTTCTTATTTATGGATTTTTTTAATTGCTGCATTAAATTGAAAAAGTTAGGAAAGTCTAGCTGTCAGGAAGACTGTGGCTGTCAGTCCACTCTCTCGGAGAAGCTTTTATGATGGATGGATGGATGGAATGGATGGGTGGATGGAATAAAGTGATGGTCTTATTTTCTGTATAGATCTCTGTATCGCCTTTTCCAAAACAATGGTTGCTGGCAACAATCAGAGTGATCCCAACAATGCAGATGGCCAGAAAAGCTGTCAAAGGTTTGGGACACTGGTTTAGGAGGCAAGAGGTTTAAACGTAATTCCCATTGTCTGCAAAGTCTCCCTGAGTTCCTCTCTTGTGTTTCCTCTTCCATAAAGGGAAGACTGAACACGTTCACAAAGCGTGTTACTGAGACCTACTATTGTAGTATTAGCACAATGTCTCTTAACGATTTCAATGATTTCACAATATTCAGATCTGTTGGGGGTTTTTTGGCTTTTTTTTTTTTTAAATATTAACACATGTTTTGCTTTCTTTGGGAATTCTAGAACTAACATCATTGGCATAGCGCTGGACAGTTTTATGTTTAGGCTATGTTCCATCCTCAAATCTTCAGTCTTTTGGAGCAGCAGCTTTGGAAATACGAGCATAAATCTTAATGCAGTCTTTTACACTACAGTTAATTAAAGAAGTCTAAACTGTACTACTTCTCTCCTTCCTCTGGCATTGGTCCTACTCAGTAATTCAAGCAACAGATTCCCTAAATACAGGAGGAGGGTAGCTGAAGTCTGTGTTCTCACCATTTAAATTCATTTTCATGCTGCATGTATCTTGTAACAATCTGGACTTTGTAAACCATGGAAACATATAAGAGATCCACGGACCCCATTCTTCCCCACTCTCCTTAATGTCATCATATATAGGGGAGGTGTGGCATTTTCATTATGTATGTGAGATTTAATGATCATTTCTGCTGACATTTCTATTGCTTTCCTGGAACGACTACTGTGAGTAAACAATCTTTTGTTCTCCTTTTCAGCAGCAACCTTACAGACCCAGTATTCTACTACTCAGTGTAAATGTAATTTATGAAAAAAACTGGCCTAGTCTGACTTGCTAGGTTTTTCTTCACTTCATTGGCATAGTGACTTGCCAAGTAGCTTACATTTTACTTGAATACAGCTGGCAAAGCACTACCACCTCTGCATCATTATCATGAATGCATGTAGTGATCTCACATGTACCAGTCTCTGCTTCAAAACCTGTGGGTGAATAGAGGTAATTCATCCCAAACTCTTCTGTGTCAGTGACTGCCTAATTTACATCGGATCTGTGCACCAGCAGCTCTCTTTCACTTGACCACAGTTGTAGACTATCCAGCACTTTAGAAAACCAAAGGTGTCTCTCTGAATCCTGATTGAATTTGCAGCATCTACATTGCCCCATTAAGTGAAAAACTTGATGGCAGAAGAGTGTGAATAAAAGTAAATGTGCTTTAAAAGGTTGTGTGAGTTTGGTAAATCCCTCTAATGTATTATCTGTACCATTTACTTATTTTCTGGATTTAGGACTTTGCATGTATTAGCACTGAAATTTCTCTCATATCTGATATCAACCATGTTTGCAACTTCTCTATTAATTTGTTGCTAACTACCCCTAGTATATTTAATATCTAGTCAAGCTAGTATAGACTATTTTTCTTTAAAAGCAAAAAATATCTGCTCTGAGTACAGATTCAATAATCCCAGACACAGACATCAACTCATCCTGGTTTTACATTTTTAAGCAATTTCTTTAGTTCAGTAGCAATGGAGTATCAGAACATTCTGCTGCTGGAGGTGACATACTTTCACTGAAACATCACACTGAGGTCTTGACTCCTCTGAAAATTAATGAGTCTGAGCCATTTTGCTTAAGAGAAATCGTATTAACCCCCACTGCCCTGGCCAGAATCCAAAATGAATAATTATGTCCTGTCTAAAGCTCTGAGTAACTGCGTCACTCTCCTGTTCCCGCCTGAAACTCCCGTTGACATCAGCAGCACTGTCCTACCTGTGGAGCCAACTTACATCATTAGTTCAATAAACTTCAACTCACTGTCCTAAAACTTTGTGCAGCTCTCCTCTGCTCAGGAATGCTATTCTCCTAAAGCAACTGCAAGTTAGTAGAGACTAAACCATACAGCAATAGCTGTAATCTTGGTAATTCTTCATCAAACGCAAAGCTTCTGCATTAGAGAATACTATGTAATACAGTGCAACATTAAATGAATTTCCCAAGGGGGGAAAAAAAAAAAAAACCCAACATAAAACTGTCCGGAAGAAAAATAAATCATGTCTTTCATGAGGAGCACTCCTAAAAATACATTCAGATAGCATCCTTAGGAGCCCTCTCCCAGCCCCTGCAATGTGTCTTGTTTTCAACGTGACCACAGCACCACGACTCTCCCACCCCCTGCTATGTCTACAATGCTCCTCAGGATTATTTCCTATGGAGAACACATGACAAAAATGATTATGCATGTTTCTCACAGCCCATTTCATCCGTGTTGACTTGTTAGAAGTAGGTGTTGTAGGTAGCCATCTCCTGTCACTGCAAAGGCTGAGAAGACTGTGGAGACACCCTCTGTCACGTGGACGTACCAATTCCACATGGGCAAGTGCTTTCAGATCTCCTAACACCAAAATATTGTAGGAACCTGGGAATGCAGGATCTAGTCTGAAAAATAATTCCACTGCACTGCTGATTCTCTGCTTCTTCTATGCCACCCAACTACACCACACAGTCTGCTTCACTTTCTCATCCTGCTCTGTGGTGGAGCCAGGGAAGTTCCTCGTCCTTCCTACTCATGCTAGGAAGGTTCTGTTTCAAGTTTTTCTCTTCTAATTTCATACATTTTGATCCTGAATTTAAGACCAATTGTGTGTTCGCCTTCCCATGTTACTTCCAAACTACAAGTGCCTAAATGCGTTAGTACAAAGCCAGTTGTATCAATGCTGTCCTAATCAAGACCTTGAACTGGGTACCAGTAAGTTTCATCCCACTCCTATAAACCTGGTCCTTGAAATCACCCATTTCCCCCTCTGCCCTCCCTCTGTGCTAAGGATGGAAGGGCAAGTTTCTAGGATCAGTCACTGTCACTACTATGTTTTTGAGCTCGTTTCTCATTCCATTCTATGCCTTTAATATTCTCCCCATAAGTATTTATACCAAACCCTGAATGCTACTGATATCAGCCTAACGAACGCGCAGTTGACTGGATCACTTCCCCTTCAGCTTTCAACCATCTGCATCGGTTTCTATTTTGCAGTAATAAACTGCTATTTCTTCTGTCCTTCCCCACAGCTTCTGATTTCATGTTCCTTGCTCTGAGATGTAGACCAGATTGTCCTCCCAATTTCTGGGCACTCAGTCACGGCTGCCAAGCTGAAATATTACAGTCTTATGATACTTAACAGCATTTGCTTTCCAATAAATGTTTGGAAAGCGAAAGCATCACATAATTCCTAATCCTTTATCAAATAGACTTCTCCAATATTAGACAGATCACTAAATTTAACTCCGGAGACCCCCCAAACTCACAAGTGTCTTTTACATCACTTCCCCAAAGTGACCTGACTCAAACCAATTTTGTTTTCTTCCTATTCCTTTATTACCCACTACATTTTTAATATATTTCTAACATTATTTCACGATCTATGCCATCATTGCTACCTTTCATGAACAGCTAATACCTTTCAATAACTGTACTGCTGTTAAGACAGCTACTCTGCCATTTTTTCTGCTATTTGTTTTCTCTCTTCAAATATTTTAATTTCTGTATTGTCAAGATGTGCTGGCATCAGCTCACAAACAAATTGTCTCTGCTCAGATTAAGTAAAGAATTTACCAGACTGCAACTCTCATCAATATTTATGCTTTCTCCTTTACAGAAAGAGAAAAGAATTAGAAGTGGAAGCATCACAAGAGCAAATAGTGTCTCTAAACAAATATGAATCAGAAAAGAATTCTTATGGGTTTTAGGGCAAAGGCAAAGCAAGTGCTTTATAAAGGCATTTAAATAGTAAATCAAAGCAAATAATAATTTTCTGTCATTGAACATTCAGCTCTCCTGAGATGGCTATTAAAAAACTTATACTAATTTACCCACTAACCCACCCTCTAGAGGCAAAGTGGGATAGACGATTCTCAGCAAGGAAAAGTAAATAAATGTTTTCCAAACTAATGTTTCTGGGAAAACATATACATAATCTACCCAATTGACTTGTATTAATTAGAGTTGGTGAAGGAGTGTCAGTATCAGCGCTTGGAAACCTGTAAGGCGTTGATAATCCAGTGGTTCTGTCTGAAATCCTGCATTCAGATTTGGTTTCTGCCCTCAAAACCAGGAACAAAATAACATAATGCCAGGGAGCACACAGACTGTTTCCTTCCAACAGTCACTGAATAACAAACTGTGTGTGTTTTACCATACACCAGCCCAGAAACTAGTTCTTTCCCATTTAATTTGAGGAAACACAGTTTTTGTATTAAAAAATCCAAACCAACCAAAGCAAAGTAAAAGCCCTTACTTGGAACAATTAGCTCAATTTCTTCTGACATGGCAGTTCCCAGTACATTGGATGCAAAGCAACGGTATTTCCCTTGAAAACTGGTGATGATTCCACGGTTTTGAATCACAAATGTTCCAGAGTTGTTAGATGCAACTATCCTCGGGTCAGATAATAAATCGAACGGTTTTCCATCCTTTGTCCAGTTAAAGCTGAAAAATAATACAGGTGTTACAAAGGACAGGTCACAGAACAGAGCACACTGTGGTACAAAACTAGTGGTAAATTGGGTCCAATAGTGTACTACTAAAATGAAAGGGAAAAATTGATGTCAAAGGAGAGAGTTGAGTGATAAAATGACCACTGTGCTCCTATAACTTGTGTAGCTACTGGGCATGTCTCTCCTATCGGACACTTTACATTTGGATAACTGACTGTGACATGAGATCAGAATACAAAGCTTAAGGCAAGGGCAATAAACGAGAGAGACTGTCTGTGAAAGCAAGAGCCACGCAGTGAAAGGAAGTAAAGGTTTGCAAAAAAAGCTCCTTCTGTAGGAGAGTTGGTACTTCTACCGGCAAGAACTGACAGGAGCTCTTTCCACCATCTACAGCAGACACCACGGCTCAACCCGGTGCAAACTGAGATGACTCCACTGAGTTTCTCCTGGTCTTGACATAGAATCACTTGTAGCTTTGATGCTACCGGGGTGTGATTCCGATGAATGCTGAAGTACTGGTCATAGTTTATCTATCTGGAAGTCTCAGATGGACTGAGATTGGGCTAAACTGATCCAAAACCCAAGACTGTTGGAAATTACAGTATAACATGCATTTAGTGGAAGACGTACCTTTTTCAACATTTTGCAGTGTTTTAAGAGAATACATTAATGTCAACAGAAACTTATTTTTTAGCACCTCACTAGTATTGGCAAAACTGCCTTGTTACAGTATGGAGGGGAACACAGGTTCCCACCGCCTAATCAGCACTACCACATTTAAATATACCAGAAAACTTCTCATTGATCCACTGAGAAACAGTGAAACAAAGGAGTTTGTTACTATGCTACAAATCTCTGTTCAGAGCTCAATTAAAATGATAAAATCATCTTGATATAAAGTAACAACTGCCTTTTTAAAGCAAGTTTAAATTATGTCACAGAGAAAGAAGGGAAGGATTAAAGTGTAAAAATGACATGCAAACTAGCTATTAATTTAGCCCATACATCAGCCAGTGCCAAAGTCTCAGGAGGAGCTTTTACTATGTTATTATTACATTTTTGTTAATCACATTTTCATTACAAATCTTTTTCCTTTTTACAGTGGTGTAAAACACATAAAGCTTTGGCTATTTATTTGAGTAACTCCTTATGTGTATATCTGAAACCACCACAGACATGATGATGTTAGGTACAGACAAGGCATCTGATAAAATGCAAATGTGATCTCTGAATACACGGTTTCACTGGGTTGGTGGTTTTAGGGTTGCTGCGGAAAAGGCAGAAGGGCAGCTGGGACCCTTTGACTACCCTTACACACCTCCTATCTTTTGCAGCACAGCCCAGGCAAGCCTTTTTAAATCACGGGGTGAACGTAGCACATGGTAGAGAAACAAAACATCTCCTGACAAGAAAAAGGCATGCTGCTGTCAATTCCCAGAGCAAGCAGAAGAGAAGGAGCAACAAAAGCTGAATGACCTCAATGGAAATGCAAACCTTATTGTCGCCTCACGATGATGAGCAGGTCACTGCACCTCAGCTCTTCCTCCCCTCTTCAAAACCAGAACAATGTTTGGCAAAGGTTAAAATCGAAATTAATTGCTGCTTGGTTCTACAGGTGAAAGCAGTACTCACGTGGGCTGTGGGTTTCCTCTAGCTTCACATTTAATTGTGAAGTCCTCATCAAAAGGGTAGGCAACCTGGGTGTGAGACTGCTCCGTGATTGTTGGAAGCTGTGCAACTGAACACAAAGAGGTACCGGGTTACAGCACCATCCCAGCCAAACCGCGCTCTGCTCAGGCCCTTTCTTGGAAAGGGACAATGTCAGGATTGCCAAACTCCTGCAAACGGCTGCTCAAACAGAAACCCCAAAGGATGACAATCATCATCTTCCTGGCATCGGCACTGCTCTCTGCTCCCCCAAGTGACCAATGCCATGGCCTCAGCAGGCAGGGGACAGCTCGGCAACATGCACCGCGCTCTGCCAGCCGCCCACAGGCATCGCCTGCACGCGAGTCCACGCATGGCCAACCCACCCAGGGCACGGGAGGGCTGCAGCCATGCTAAAGCTAAAGCCAAAGCCAACGTGTGGGTGTGTGGGCCGGGGAATCTATTCAGTGGTGGTCAATAACCAGCTTTTTAATCCAGGCACAGCTATACACACATGAAGAAGCAATCTGCTTTCTCCATCCTCGATAGAATTGCCAGGAAATCCATCGACTGCAAAGATGGCTGAAGTCCCCCTCCGGGGTGCAGTGGGGGAAGAGCTGTTTCCAGTCACATGGCCACACAATGATATTTCACTATTTTTTCAAAGGGCATTACAGTGTTGTGAATGTCTGTGTAACAGAGCCACACAAGGGTAAATGCCTCCTGCGGTGGAGCTGGCGATAACAGGATCACCACATCCGTATAAACAGCCAGGAAGAAAATTCATCTGCTCTTTGGTTTCTCTTTCAAGACCAGGAAACTCAAAGCTGGAGCAAAACGTGGTGTCTTGCCATACCATGTGGTCTCAAAGCTGAACACTTCGAAGCCCACCAGCTTCACTGATCAGACATGATTCCTTTTTATTAAAATATAAAACGCTTCATTAAAGCAAATTAAGGGCTAGGTGGCTCCCCTGTGTAGGTATATAAAAGCAGTGGATGCCCAGACACTTTGCCCCACGCTTCACAGTCACAGCTCCCCTTGTGCTTTATTTAAACACAAGGAGCCACTGCGGTACCTTCCTCCAGAAAAACCTTCTGCTTCCAAATGCTGTTAAACAAGTTTGGATAGCTTTAGAAAAATACCCTGGAAACCTGCTTGGTTGCCTTCTCCTTTGCAGCCAGGGCTACTGGCAGACCCCCAGAGTGCTAACAGCTCATGGCAGGTCCGCTTGATGCCCTGAAACTGGCCCGTGTCCTACTCTGAGGCTACAGCACCCAAAGCCCTGCAAAGAACCTACATTTCTTTTTCCTGAGGGTTATTTATTTGTTTTCCCCCACTGTCATTCTTAAAACCCAAATATTGCTGCATTTTGCTTTGTTGTGGTTTCCTGCCCCCCAAAAAGCAACCTGTAGTTTGCAACCCTCCTGATCCATTTACATTGGAAAAAAACCCAAAGCCTGGGAGGTCTGGGCTGTACTCCAGACAGTGGGGTCCACTGGCTTTCATTGCATTGTCCCCCACGAGCTTCATCCCGTATTTTACGCGTGTCCTGAAACCACACCAACCATGTAAAACAGGCAGTTTGAATGCATCGCAGCCGGAGAGGGATAAAGGAGGTGCTCCCCGGGGCGGTATGCAAGGCGTAGGAAATACTTCTCTGGGGACTAATGTATGCCCTGAGACATACACCTGCTCCTTTTTCAGACCGAAATGGCAGGTTGCAAGACAAGTAAGTAAGGTATCTGTACATCAAACAATCTTCCGGGAGATTCAGAGGCAAAAAGGCAAAATGAGGAATTTATGTGAAGGACAAAACCAAATCCTCAGAGCTAAGCAGTACGTTGGATCACAAACACCAGGTATATTTTATTAGACAAGTTTACTGCTATGCTTAAACAAGTCCATACACAGTAGCTTACATTTTTATCACATCTGAATTTCCCAAAGGCCATGTTCTGGCAGAATTAAATTCAAAATGGAACAACTGTAAAGCAGGATTTAATTTTTTAGTTTGGGGAAAGGTAAAAAAAAAAAAAAAAAAAAAAAGAAGATACCAAAACAAAACGGCAAAGTGTTCAGTAAATAGCTACAACTCACCTGATAATGGTATTTCAATAGCTGCTGCCAAACTCAATACAAAGAAAAACAGGCATATGGTGATCCCTTTTGTGCTTAATAGCATCTCCATCACTCTTCTGTAAACAAGGAGTCCAAACAGAATGAGAGATACCTTATGCTTCCTCTCACCGTCACTTCAAATCAGACGTAAGGATGTGAAATGGAAAGTCTAGCAAGGAGAAGAAACAGCCGTATCAGCTTATAATATTAACTTAGTTTTAACAACGTTACTGAATTAAAGCAATACTTCAGGATTCGCAGCTAAACTGCAATTTGCAGTAAGTGGTAGAATTTCCTCTCCTCTCTTCCCACCCCCTGGATTCGGGAAGGTCCTCTATTAAATTTTTGATAAAAAATACACGCACAACAGTACAAATCCATTACAGCACACAAGTATAATTATTTTTTGTTTTGCAATTAAAAGTAGGGACAGTTTAAAATATGGTATATTTGTAATCATTCCAGTTCATAAATTTTTCTAATGAGAGTTGTGTAAGTTGGAAAGTAATGTAACATCCTAATGAGAGAAATGTGGTAGACTAATGACCTTGTTCGTAAATCCCATATGTCTTTTATCTTTTGTTTATGCTTAAAAAAGGACACAATCTAGTTCAGTTCATTAATAAGGACCAAAGCACGAAACCTTTGCCTTTCCTCTATAATCTCAAAACTACTATAAGAAGGTTTTAGACAATCCATTATACATCCTTAGGTTCTGCATTACAAGGCAAAAACGTCAGATGGGTGCCAAGAGGAGAGACATACTCAGCTCTAACAAGCACTTAAGTGTAACACACAGAGGAGTAAAGGAGAGAGAGTTCTACAAATGTGGGTGTACGGAGGATTTCAGTTGTCAGCATCATTCACAGTACCTCAGTGAAATATTAACCGGTGTAAGATGCTCTCTACCTGTGCACCTAACACGTAGCACTTAAGGGACCTCAGTCTCAAGAGATTTTAGCCCTCAGTTGTCAAGATAATTTTGCAAGAGCAAATTTTCAAGACAAGGCTACTGTGCTGGAGGCAAAGACAAACCCGCCAGCAGCCCAGCCCTGCACGGCACCACAAGCTCCAATTCAAGCGCCCAGCTCGCAGGCAGAGCCGTATGAGCACGGCAATGGATTTCCAGACTAAGCCTGGTTTGCACACAGCTCTTGTATCTTTGCACATCCCACCCAGTTAATCCACGGATCAGAAAAGCAATCCCGGGATCACCGAGAGCAGTTGGCATGTGGGGGCAGGCAGGAGGTGGGACCTGGGCAGCACACCGGGGATGCTCGCCCTTCCCCAGCACAGCTGCCTGCAGCTGGAGCGGAGACAGCGCCGAGCCACACAGCCCACATGCTCCAGTCCATGGGTTTTTCTCCTGATGGTTGGTTTGCTGGACCGCTACAAAACACAGGCATAAAACAGAGATCTCCCGTTTACCCTGCACACTCCCTCTTGCATCAGCTCTCGGAGACGAGCAACAGGTTGTGCTGTGTCCCCTTCTTCAGAGTCTTTAGCAGGATAATTTCTGTCCATGTGGTCTCCAGTTCATGTGGTCACTAGTTCACAAAAACTTTCTTGAAGTCAACGTCTTTGAGACCAAAATTACTGGGTGAAGATTGAAATTGGCCGACAAGGGGACGTGAGACAGATTCGATAATCGCATAAGCTTCATTTGTTTAGAAATGAGGCTAAAAAACAGATGTCTTGTAAGTATCTCGGGCACCGAGGGCTCGCTGATGGAAGAAGCTGACTAATCTGCTTAGTGCCTTGCTCCGCAGACGGGGCTGGCACAGAAGGGCACCAGCAGGGACGAGGGACCTGCTGGCTGAGCTGCCACCCCCAGCCTGTGTCTGGGTTCAAATCAGGCAGAATCGGGCAACATCAGTAAGCGCTGGTTTGTGGCAGTCGATACTTCCCTCATTTTTATTTCTCCTAGCTCTAACTTGCAAGCAAGAGACCTTTCCAAACCCCAGACCAATAAAACCTGGAGGGCATCATAGCACAGGGGGGTGCCCACGACCCACAGCCACCCCAGCTACCTGAGTGCTGCACTTCTGTAACCGCAGCACTGGGCTCTCCTACCCTGCCTTACCTGGTCTTGGCAGATGCTTAGCTCCAGATCTGTGTCATCCATAGTAACACAGCTGCTCTGACAGCAAACCCTCTAGCCACACAGCTGCAATTTAGGCTCATCAAAATCTGACCAGTGCTGCTGCTTGCAGATGGTGCATTAGTGGTGGCGAAGCCCTCTTCTCCCCCCATCTGCTGACAGCTCCCGGGACTGGAGCAGCCCGTGTCAGGATGCCAACCAGAGAAAGGGGAGCTAAGACAACAGGAGGTGTGCAGCTTGCTAAGGTGGCAGACTGAGGAGTAGGAAGTTTCTTTTTATATGACTGATATAAAGCATTGTATAGATTCAGATTAAAATCAAGAAAAAACACCAAAACAGCTTGATTCCTTAACCAAACCCATTAGCTCAGACTTTTTTTTTTTTTTAATAAAGCAACAGAGAGCAAAGAAGAAATGTACTAAATGAAAAGGATATCCTTTATCACGTGATACGACTTGCCTCTGCAGGCTGCTGTAATTAGTTGTTCTGTCTAGCGCCTCACTCTTTTTCCCTGTGTTGAATACTAATGCAGGGACCGACAGCACCAGCATTTGGAAGCAGCGAGCACTTGGGGACTGATGGCGCTGGACTTGTGCACAGCAGTTGGATACTTCCAAAGGCCGCTTGGAAATTTCCCTGCAGCTGCATTTAACCTCTGCCACTTTATTCTGTGGCAGTTTCCACGAGGTACAGTCCTGGGGTGATGTGAATTAAGCAATAGTATCTCTGCAGAAGTATTTACCTAGTGATAACTATCCAGCAAGACAAGCCTCCCATTCACGAGTTATATAAATATTACCCTTAATAGAGTGGTGGAGGCGTTATCCTGGCTGTGCCGGTTGTGACAGCAGTTGTTGGGGAAGGCTAACACTTAATGCACGTCTCCATCGGTTGTTCCTCTGTGCCCTGTTCTGGGCAGCGATCGTCGCCAGCAGACGGACAGCTGAGACATACGTCCTCCCTGCAAGGAGACCTGCGTCAAGCGATTAACCTTATTTAAGGTGATGTATAGACAGGGCTGCCAAGCGTTAGGCGTTTAGTATGGCTGTCACGTGTTTAGCTGTCCTACCAAGCCTCAGGCCCACAGCTCAGCTGAAACTGCAGAGTCCCTGATTAAATCACTGACATTCCCTCCCACCGCCAGCACCCAAACAACCTCCAGCCCCTTCCTAAATGAGCAATATCAGACATGCCCCAAACCCCCACCCATCCCGGCACTGAACACAGCCGCCTACCCAAACTTCAGGCAGCGCGATCTTTCACTCTTATGATGATTAAAGTCCAAACCAAAATTTCTCATCTTGTGCCAGTTCCTAGAAAATGAGCAATTTAACTGCTTAAGTAATTTGGAGAAATAAATGAGGGAGCTGCGCAAGCACTTGGCAGCTACGGGCAGGTTTCGGTCTCGCCGGTGCCAAAGCACGGCTCTGTCCTGGGGTCCTGTGAGCACCAGCAAGCAACTTGCAAAACCCTGGGCCTTGGTAAAAACACCAGCCCTGCTCTCCGAGGCAGTGTGCTGGACCAGGCCCAGAGCTTGCTGTGGACCCCTGTTTTCTCCCAGGAATTCCACATCCTCCTTTGTTCTCACCGGGAGATGGCTGCAGCACCCCTTGCACCAGGGAGGGGGGCAGAAGATTCCTGATGAGAACCTTTCCTCGGCACAACAGATGAGCATGTATCGCTACAACAAATGTTACAATAAGATCCCTTCTCTCCCTTTTTCTTTTCCCCCTCCTCCCTCCTTTCCTATCTTTATGTTAGCTTTTCTCCGCCTCAGGCTTAAGTCAAGTAATTTGAATTCACTGCAAATACTTATCTGTAGTTCCTTACCTGCAATTCATTATTTACTGTGCTGTTCAGTTAATAGTAAATACTGATTGCTCTAAGGACAGCTCATTTGTTTATTTAATGAGCTGCCTTTAACTTACATGAGCAAATCTTTCAAAATATCAGTATTTCTAAGGAGTGATGCAGTTCCAAGATTCTTTTATTGTATACCATTGCTTCCAGAAGCATGTAATACAAACATTGGACTACTAAACAAGAAAAAAAAATCCATTTATCTCATCAACCTAGTGAACAATTTTCCCTACATGTAATTACTACATTAAAATTGCTCATAAATAGTAGCAGGATGACAGCCAAAATTCCCAGATTACTGGTCTACTGCTTCCAAGAGAAATTGTACTGCACTACTAAATATGGCACCAATCTCAGCTACTCAGTTCCCCCTTAAAATATACAAGATTTGGACCTTGTGTAAGTCCTGTACAGCCAAATATTCGTGAAAGTACTGGATTCCCACAGCTTAATACTGGTACATTTCTGGGCTGACCTTTTCATTAGCTAGAATCAGATTTGTCAGTAACATATACGTTTACAGAATTGTTAAATAAAAGCCACCAGTAATTAGAAATTATAACCTTCAGTGTGGCCTGAATTACAGAATAACAGAACAAAACTCTGGAAAAAAACAATTGTTCCCTGGTATAAGAAATAAAAATCTGGTTGTTTAATTATACTGTATGTTACAAGTTAAGTGACTCTATAGAACAGGAGCTTAATTAAATACTTTCACTCTTTCTCAGTTACAATCACAGAAGAAGAAAAAAAAAAATCCCAGACACAGTTGCAAAGGTCCCCCATCCCCAAAGAACATCAGTCCCTGCCCAGAAGTGATGCCTTTGCCTCCATCCCTGCACCACGCACAGCTCCAGCTCAGCCTGGCCCTGGCGGCTGGGGGGGCTCCCACCCATGCCCCCATCCGAAGGCAAGCCTCCTGAAGCCCTGCCACCTCTGAGGGCCTCTTTGGTGAGGCTGGTGGTATGAAACCCAGAGCAGATGAGACTTGATCAAAGATGTCAGTGAGCAACCTCATGTGCTGAGGTATTTGAGAGTGGGGGGCAGCAGGGATGCTCCACCTGCCTGCTCCACCACTGCTGCTCCGAGCTGCACACCCCGGCTCAGGGGACACTGCGGGTGACACCTATAATGACAAGGACTTCAACTCAGAAAGTGTTCATCTCCACCCCAGTTATCCTTTACGCCCCTTTCTCCCCTCTGCTGCAGAGCCTTCCAGCAAACGGCTGACAAACAACTCGGGAGGAATGAAAATGTGTCCAGCGTGGGACATGCAGTCCCACAGCAGCTCCCAAAGAGGGGCCATGGTCCCCTGGGATACAGGCAGAGCCCCAGGAACATGCAGAATTGATCACCTCTGTGCTTTTCCATGCCACAAGTGGGAATACCTCCCTACTTCTCTAATTAGCTAAGAAAGGTTGAGATTTATGCTAGTGAAACCTTGACCATAATGCTACAGCAACAATATCTATGCAGCTACAGTTCTCCCCCCCTGCCCCCCAACCCCGACATCACCCCACCAACCTCCCAGGCAGAGTTTAGAAAAGATGAGAAGCAATATTCATAAGGATCCTTCGTTTTACTTCAGGTGTCAATGTTAGACACAGTTTTTCCCCTAAAAGCTTTCGGACGCCCCTGTGTTAGTAACAGGGAGAAGATAACCTTCACTTGACTCTATCCCAATCACCTATTTTTGGTTGTTGTCAGTTCCCAGAAAAGCAGCCCATGATGCATATGCTGGAGGTGATTAAAATAATCATCCAAATCAGAAAGATATTCTTCCTTCCGTGGTAAAATACTTCCAAATAGACTGTAGCACATAGGCAGGAAGATTCTTTTTTTAGATGCAATTCTACTCTCAGGAGGTTTGGTGGTAGAAGTCTATGTATTATTTATCTTGCCAAGGACTTTATAAATATTATTGGACAGCACATGTGAAATAAAAGTTTTCAGTGCAGTTAAACAACTTTGACATTATTTCACAAAATTTATGTGTTTCAAATACTATTGCAAGTATTATGCCTTCCCAGTTTTGTAATACATCAGTCTTTCAGCTTCTCAAACCACAAAAAATCTCTTAAAAATGTAAGAGAATGAATATAAATAATCAAGAAATATGTACACAAAACTGTGAAATATGTTCCTGTAGCACAAGCAGCAGTAAAACTTTCAACTCAATAAACAATGTAAGTATCAGAATTAAGTTCCCTGGGATGAGGTTTTAAGAAATGAATAGGGATTCTGGGAGCCCGGCTTGTCAGATCCCGGTTTTCTGGAAAAGGAGCCAGACACGGGCCAGGCAAAGCCTCTCCCCGGCCGGGCAGGCACAGCAGGGTGACGGCTGGTGCCTGTCCCCGCGCTGGGGGTCTGCTGTCACCTGCCTGTGACCAACGTCTCTGATGTTTGTGCGATTGTCTGGAAACTCAATTTATGCTGTTTCTGCCTGAGATCTACCCTGAGCTGAGGGAAAGCTGAAAAGGTGTACAAGCATCTTCCCTTCCGAGTGCCTGACCCCCAAAAAGGCAGCTGGCACCAGCTATCCATTTTTGCAAATACTCCTCATCTGCTCCCAACAAAATCCTAACGTGCAATGCCCCTTGGGTCTCAGCAGATCGCACCTTATGCTCTCAAACCGTTTAAAAGCTAGCTCTAAATGGTTAATGATTTCTCTGACCATCGCTCTGCCCATATAATGGCACAGCACCCGACAGATTTGATTTAATTTGTTTCATACATCTAATAGCTGCAGCACTGTACTACTAAATCAGAGAGGAGGACCACATTTCTTAATGCCTCGCGTGTCTTTTACATGGACAATGACTGAAAACTAAAGAAATGTGCTTTCTAATCAGTACAAATGATCTGCTTGTCGGTAGCTTTCTGCTGACATTTGCCAAAGTGAACCTTCTTCCTAAGATCTAGAGTCATTTGCTGCCAAAGAATGCGTGGTCTTCAGATTTTCCTGAAAAAATTAATAAATGGATTCCCTATTGTCATTTCACCAATATGATTCATACAAACTAGATTACCCAAATACTACTATTTTTTTTTTCTTTTCTTACACCTTCCAACACACTCCATTGGATGGCTCCTCTCAAGTCAGCAAGAGTTTGGTTTTTAAAAACTGTGGAACTGAGCAACATTTCTGGGAACACATGATATTGAAACAAAAAGTAATTTGTCGTTACTCATTTTACTGTATCTGCTTAACCTACCTAATGTTACCTGGACATGATTTAGCCCAGCAAAGGACGATCTGTAAACTTTAAGTCAAGTAATCTCAAATAAAACTCCCCTCTTTTGTATTTGTTTCCTGTGAAAATTCATGTGAGCAAGCTTAAGGCCTGGAACGTTGGACAAACCTACCAACTTAATACAAATTATGCAACTGCTGAAAACAAAGTTTGCTTTTGCAGCTGTAGATATTCATAACAGGAACCTACTCAAGAAAGCAGCAGCCCTGCAAGGATGCTCCAGGTGTGCCAGCCCTCAGACCAGCTCTGCCGTATGCTCAGAATGCCTCCCAGCAGCACCTGGAATAAAGACTCAAAAGAAAACCCAGCGTGGAAATCAATACCCGGCTTAGCTTTTTCATAACCAAAGAAATAAATGTTAACAGTGAACGGTACGTTGTTATGATGACTACATCATTAAACGTTGGTCGTAGCAATATTGACATGGCACTTACAAGTAAATTGAGATAACCATCGATGTGGTTATTCCTACCATTAGAAGCACATAAACCCGAATACCCTGCAGCCAAATTCCACCGTTATGGATGTTCTTAAATATGTGAATACATACAAGCATGTCTGTTGATTTAAAGAGAACAACAGTGCTCAAGAACAAGCGGGATGCCAGGTCACCCTGAAGCTGCTCCTGTGGAGCCCTCCTGATGAGGCAGGCGGAGGTAAGCAGCAGCAGGAGTGCAGGAGAACCCTCTCCTGGTACATGCACCCTCCCCAACTCCTGCAGCTGCTTGGGGACCTTCTGCGACAGATGCTGCATCTAACCTTTTGTCCATAACAGCCACCAATGGGCCCTTCTTCCACAAATTTAAGTACCTTTTTCTTTTTTCTTAATTGATGACACACTTTGACCTCTATCACCTGAGATAATGAGTCCCTCAGTACGTACAGTGCCAAACCTGTTGCTGAATTATCTCACTGGCTCCCCCCAGCTCTCTGTGGGTCCTCTTCCCTGCATCACCGAGGTTGTGCAATTCCCTGTATCCCCCTTCACAATCCCGTTGCCAAACTGAACCCTCCCAGAGCACCAGCTCAGACAGCAGTGCATGCGGTGGGGTAACCCAGCTCTCAGCTTGGGTTCAGCTCCTGCTTCTCTGGCTTTCCTCACCTGCATGTACAATTGTTCTTTCCCCAGTTCACCTTTGGACTGGGTCAACTGGGCAGCAACTTTGAGAAGTGGGAGTGCTGGGCCACCACACCAGCTCCTGTACCAGATGAGTTTAGGTCTGCAGAGACAAACTCAAGTCTTTCCTTGAGCAGGAACCAATCCATATCTTTACAGTCATCTTCTAGACTTCTTTCAGTCCTACTGGGGCACTAACCTCTCTTTCAGGGGAAAATCTGGATTTAAGAAAGTGTACTTGAGACGTACATACCACATCCTGCAGCATAAATCCCCTGTGTAATTGTTTTGCAGACTTCTCAGAAATCTATGATTTGCTAAGGTATTTAAAGCTGAATTAAAAATACCATGATGAAATTTCAGTTTCTATTTCTTCATCACACTATAAAGTGTACTTTGCATAACATTTGTACAAGTCACCACAAAATAAGGTTCCTGGCTTTGTATATACACACACTTATAGACGTAAGAGCAGTCTAATCCCCCAACGTGTATCTGTTGTAACCTCCCTTACTGAAAGGTATGGCCATACATTCACTCTGTTCTTAACCAATGAAATCAGAGGCACTATTCTGGCACAAGGAGGTAATGCTGTAGAGTAGAGGAATGCTGTGAGCATGGCTTTTTCACAGACCTACAAACACACAATGATGATCACTCCCCCTTTTGCTGGTAACAAAACAGCACAGACTTGAGCTTTGCAGATACATCTGAAAGCACACCAGCTGGTTAAAAATTAAACTATTGTCTGAGGCTTTTCCTATTATACATTTTCTTGAGACAATAACACTCCTAAATGAGCTTACCACATTTCTGGCTGAAACTAGTTTTGTATTAATTGAAATTTTCATCAGCGATTAGCATTTCAGCTCATAGGTCAAGCATGAAGCATAAAACAAAGTACAGTAGCAACTGGGCTGGATGACTGGGAATGACGGCGTGTCAGCCACGCACAAAAGAAATAAAAGCAGGTTGCAGTTTGTTTTCAGATGAGACTGCTAATGACAGCCCCCTCCAATGGAGGCAATGCAAATTCTCCTGAATTTCAAAATGAATTTGCGGCAAAGGCGCTTTCTTCTTTTGTATGCTCATTCTCCTTCTTTCAAAGCACAAAATAATAGCAAAGCCATGAGACTTCTCACGTTAATAAAAATAAACATGCATTATAGTAAAGCAACACCTCCTCGGAGAAATCCTGCCTCACCTTGCAACCCCTTCCTGAAACCCAGCTCATGCCACAGTTAGTTTTAGCCATTGCAGCTCCTGCTCGGCGACACATCGACACATCGCTCAGCAGACACAAAGCCAGGCAGAGCCCTATTGAATTGGAAATGTGGGCAGGGGATCTGCCAGGCAGAGCTCCTTCCAGGCCTGGAGTCTAATGAGATTGCTCATTCAGCATAAAGCTCAGCGAACACAGCATACCCCCCTCCCAAATGCATCCACACCGGCTCCTCGAAAGCCTGCCATGGGAGAAATTCTGCACTTTATCAGGTACTAAAGAGGGGGAAAATTCACAGCACCCAGCACCTAACGGGCTCCATTCGAGAGCGTGGTGTGCTCGTGGTATAGGAACAATCCCCGTGCCAGGAAAATCATCTGACAACCGAAACCACTGCAGAGCAATGAGGGTTCCACTTGGTGTTAGTGATTTTCACAGCATGGGCTTGTGTTTACTTGAGAGCTCTCTGTGCAAGCAGCAAGGTGACAATATGAACAGGAGGGGAAAAAAAAAAAAAAGAAGGGTATTTAATTGCAAATGAATTACCTCTATAAACAGCAGAAAACAGCTGGTATTTCCACTTGACCCACTAGGGATCATCTTTTCCTGATGCATCCCAGACAGGTGAACTCATTCACTATGTGTACCACCAGCGAATACTGTCAAATATCAACAATCCCAAATCTGAGCCCACTGCTTCATTCGTGCCATGCAAAATGCACACTCACAGCCCTTCTCTGCCTCACGGACTCAGGGGAGGCTCAGCATGATCCCAAGATCCCGAGAGGAAAATCCTGGCAGGCTTCACACACGAAATCTTAAAACCAAAAAAACCCCTAACATCAAACCTGAAGCAAATCTCCTTCGAGATCAATTTTATTCTTGTATCTCAGCACAATAGCACTACAAGATAGCGAAAGCCATTGGAACACTGTGTGTTTCTCATTTAAATTGCAGTCAGTGACTCATGACAAGGAAGAGTTTCACGGCAAGCAATCTCCTGTACATTCTGCCTTCCTCTGGTTTTCCCTCCTTCTGTGTAATAAGAGAGATTAGCTCTTCCAGCTTCGTGGAGGATCTCACAACGTTTGCTTTTCCAGATAAGTCAAGGCCATTAAGCTTCCAACATTTTCCACATTACTAGAGATACAAGGGATTACTTAAAAAAAAAAATAATCAAGTGAAATGTAATGATTTAACTACAGACACTGCCATGAAAAAGCATTTAAGGATGCAAGTTAAACACCAGCCATGTCTCTGCAGGACAAATTCCCAAATCCTGGCATGCCCTGCCTGGGCAGGGAGCACCTCCTCGCAGCCTGACATTGCGCTTTGCTTCTACGGGGGATCCACATTTACCAGTGGGATATGCAGCCTCCCAAGGAAGAAGTGCCAGAGGAATTCACTTAGGGCAGTAACAGCAGGGTTTGGCCCCATTTATGCGTTAGGAAGTCTAAGCACTAGAGCAAACATGAGAACACAAGAGAGGAATGGATATTTCATCCTTATCCTGCATTTCCTATTTTCCTAGTGTTTACCTTAGATGCTGGAGTCTACAGTAATTTCCTTTTTCCATTAACAACTTTACAGCTAAAACAACACCAATAAGCTTAAAGGGAAACACACATGCAGAAACCCACATCCATGAGATGCTCCTGTTCCACCTGCATTCTTAAGAGCCATTATGATCCCAGCAGAGGCATGAGAAATGGATGGGACGAGTTTTTGGCTGGTATCTCCAGGGAGGAAAGACTTTATAATCTGAATAGAAATTCCGGAGACATTCTTCTAAGTAGCATAATGCTACAATTTATCTGGTCATCATTTTGTTTCAATAGCTTTTGTTAATGGAAACATTTTGTACTTTCAGGGGAACCCAGCTGTTGATAAGGTGAAGGTGATTTCTGAGCACAGGCAGCAGTTTTCTGCACATGCTCATGTAGTTTTACATGAGTAAGAGAAAGGCATCATTCAGAACACATCACAATGATTTTTCAGCTGCAACATTTGCTTCTCTCCATTAATGCCTTTTTTTCAGGGTACTGAATCAAAACTTCAGTCAACTGCACTGAAGACGGTTGACTGACAATATATTGAATGTATCTTCTGTAGCTGTGAAAGAAAGGTGAAAGACTTTGGAACTGTTCCTCTCTGTCCTGGTTCCACCTTCACCATCCTTTTCACTACCAGCAAGATGCAGAAAAGCAGTCAGTGACTGCAGGATTTCCAGGTGATCACACAGAAGATCTTTCATTATACACATCACATAAACATGGTATATTTTAAGGCACAGTTGATGTTTAGAGATACAATTTTACTTGAGCTAGTTGCCTGAGCAGAGAATAACAAGAAAGCAAACATGCAGCAAAATACACTATCCAAACAGTCTAAAAGTCTCAAAACCCGTAAGATAACTCACCTATTTATTAAGTACCTGGAGGAAAATGTATTGAAGGACACTGGGCAAAACTAAGCCCATTCCCTCAGCTAGCCAGTGAGAATTTGGGAAAGTGTCTCCTGAGACCAGACAAGTAGGGTTAGAGACAACCTGGAGGTAGTGCCCACCAACTACATGGATGTAATTACATCATTACTTTTCCTTTCTCTTTACTTCTGGTGTTTTGCTTTCGCCCACTACAGTACAACATGTGCACCCAAACCACACCACTAAATAGGCAGTCCTGCTCCAAAAGCTGGAGCTGCTCCCAGCTCCCCATGATGGGACTCATGAATGCTGAGCACAAACACATCGTATTTTCCCCCATCCCAGTTTTGGAAAAACCTGAACTCCACCTTGCTAGAAATCGAAGTAAATAAAATTATAAGTAAAATAAACATACATCAGGAGGGAAAAATCTGCTTGAATGACTAAAATCTGTTGAAGTTATGCAAAACTTTAAGGACAATCTTAATGCTGAATGTCAAACACACAGAACCATGGTCTGCATTACTCATTCTGTCTGTAACACAATGTTCTTCAGAACAAGTGTGACTTTTGCTCACCAGCCCGTCTGCAGATCTATCATACTAATCAATTACATGCACACTTGGAAAAAGTGCTCTTCATGTCATACACAAGAAAACTGTATTACACACTTCATACAGCGCTTCTATAGCATCACACATGTTCTATCTTTTTCTTAAAAAAAAAAAAAAAGAACAAATGTAGAAATCATAAATGCTGTTGGTCATATTATTTTCTACTTCATTTGTATTGCATTATGTGGACAGAATCACTTTATTGCCCTCTAACTGTTCTCTTACATCACTGATTATGCACCTTCAAAAGGCTAACCAGAAAAATGGCTAAGAAAATCATGGAGAGGAGTCAGTTATGAAAAAGACAAGAACTGCACAATACCTTTCATCCACTTCACTCCCAAATACCTCTGACTTCTGCTTCTTCATGCTTCCCCGCAGCCAGCTGTCAGCGTACAAAGGTCCCCAGAGCACGGGAAAGACTAGTTGCATGGCTTCACTCCTTACAGATCTGAGCATTTCAAACAGCTCTCCCCAGCACACACAAACGCAGGGACACCTCACGCTCTTCGGGCTTGTCCAACCCAATTGCCACGTCCATTAGGTTCATCCCCTTGGGGCAAACAACATCATTTATTATACAGCTGAACTGCTTCTGGAAGCCTGATGGATTACCCGGAAAATGTGCCTATATTATTATAAACATTTCTCATTAAATGAATAGCATGAACCCTTCAGAGGTCCGGGGCACAGCGTCACAGATCAAGAAGGGGCAAAAGGAACTCACAGAGAGTCCGATACTAAATGCAGAGACCTGCCCACAGCCAGGGCAGCTCCCTGGCATGAGGGCACAAGGCTGAACCTGCTGCACTGAGGAGCCATGGGATTACGTAGAATTTAGGCAGTGAATGCTAGAATAGAACTGATCCTGTACCTACCAAATGATGGTTTAGTCTACATGGCAGAAAAGCCAATGGGAGTTTGTACATCATTAGACCTTGTACATCCAAAATAGAGGTAACAGGAGCTGGCAGGTGATGCGCTGACTCTCTTGACACTCTCCTCTCAACTTCTTGGCAACGGTGTAAAACTCCCCAAGCCTGAAGCATCCTGATTTTCCACAGTGGCAGAGAAGAAGCTAACAGCTACTAAAGATGTTGCAATGTCAAAATGAAAACCACTTCTGCAGTTACAGTACATGGCCTCTGAGCTTCTCCCTCCACTCTCCTTTTTCTCCCTTTATTTAGCTGAAGTTATTTAAAGGACACAGCTCTGTTTAAGCAGCTGCTGCCACAAGTAGCTGGCCCAAGCAGCTCTTCTAATTAAATATTTGCTGCTGAGCAAGTTTTATCTCCCCTTCTTGCTATCCTTGCGGACAACATTTTTTCTTGCAAAGATAACAGGTCTGCTGAGCAGCCTCTGCCTGCAAGCCCTCCTGTGCCCCAAGCCCCTACAATGAGGCAAAGGCTCCACAAAAATTAATTCTATGATATGCACCGTGACATTTGCTATCATGGGCATTATCAACAATAAGAAAAAGCAACAAAACTTATTGGGATTTAATAATAATTATTAAATTATGTCATTTACATAATCAGACTTTAGTAATAACTACGGCATATCTCTCACAGCACGGTAAATTGGCAGGACACTTTATAAAAGGATATTTTTTTTCGCCATCTCTCCCACCAATGACACAAAAGTAGATCAGGTGAACGATACCACAACACATACCAAGCAGGTTTGCAGAGGGGATAGAAATAGAGATGAGTATCACAATAGGAATAAGAGAATTCTTGAGAAATATGGATTTTAATCAGGTTCCTTTCTCTTAAAATTTCTTCCTAGCCAGCAGCCAGGCACAGCAATGCCTCGTGATGCTTTGTGGTATTTCCCAGCCCCTGGGATCAGCAAGGCACTGAGTTTACCCTACCATATGTGTTAACAGAATTGTTCCCTCTGTTCCTCCCAGCAGGTGACCCTGGGAATGGCATTAAAGGCAAATGGGTTGAACAAATACCAGTAAAGGGCTGACGTGCTTGGGGAGAATTTGCTTTCCTTCTGCCAGCTCACAAAGCAGATGCGCGTCTCAGTGTCTTGACTCTTCCTTACCTGGTTTAAGCAAAACTCAAAGATTCTCACCCATTTCCATACTGGAAACGACAGAGCCAACTCAGTGTGGAAAAAAAAAAACCTATTCATTAGACCCAGTTTGACACTGGAGGTAGAAAAGGTAAATGGAAGAAAAAAAAAATTAAATGCTTTTTGAGCCAAAATGTTTCAGCATTGGGCACTGACACCCATGGTACTGTGCCATGCAGAAATGAGAGCAGCAAGGGATGAGGCTGAAGGGGCAAGGTGCTGTGAAGCCACACAGAGGAGCACAGGACTTGGGAGTGCGAGAAGGAGATGGAGAGAGAAAGTCTTCAGGAAAACAAGAGTCAGCAAGAGGAGTACATGAAGAAATTAGACCAGACACCAACAAGCCTGGAACAGCTACGTGGGGCCTCAAAGCAGCTGCTGTTAGATGTAGATGAGTGAGTGAGCAGATCCTGGGAGAGGGCTGATCCTGTCAAAATAGCAGGGAATGTAGACGAGCAAGGGATCGGTGCTGTGCGGAGACAGGCAGTGCAGGGGCTTGGGAGATTTTGTGAGTCTGGAGCAGTAACTCACTGGGGAAGAAATGAAAGAGAGACTGGGTCTCAAAGCACTGAGCAGGGAACTGCAGATCCCCCGACGGCGATGGCACTCACTGGGGATGGGAGAGAAGCAGCTCACCGCGGCACAGCACAGCAACGAATCCTTCATCCGACAGAGTATTTCAAACCTGCCTGAACACTCCAAGCTGTGAAACACAGTGGGCATTTATTTCAAAAAGAAAGACTAATAGCACCAAGCACATCTTCCTTTTTTATATATAAATGAGATATATTAAGACAGACAAGATCATATGAGTTATTCAGTTGCATCACTACACCGGCACAAGAGGACTCAGCACTCACTCTGATCTACACCAGACCGTATCCTTTGAAGTTGGAATAGATGCTCCTGACTGACGTCACCTCCACTGGCAAAAAAAACCCTGATCTTCTGTTTCTATGGGAAACCTATCAGATTCCATTCATGCGCCAGATCTCTTCCCTGTCTTTCCAGCTCATAGAAGCAACTAGCAAAGCAAAGCAAAGCAGGGCTGGGGGCACTTGGTGTTACCCATCTCAGGAAAACCCTTCTTGGGGGGATTAATTCATGTGATTTATATGGTTCATAAACATCACCAGGTAACTGCAATTCAGTGTGTTTCCTGAGAGGAACAGAAAAGGGCAGTGTCCCAATAGTTCTGCTTTCCTCGCATCCACTCGTCAGGCAAGGCGAGTTTGTTAGCATCCTCCTGGGCGCCGGGCAGGTAAGTGCACACTGGCTGCTCCCTCAAATCAGTGCAGAAATCAGGGAGTCTGAGAGCCACTATAAAACGCCCTTTACATTTAGGAGTAGCCAGGGAAAAGAAAAGAAAAGGAAAAAAAAACCAAAACCAAAAAAAAGAGTGGAGTGATATCTCCAGCGAGACTCCCACCTCTAACAGACTTCACCAAAATCTGAGCGCTATCAGGCTGGAAGCACCCAAGTAAAGACAAGTTTCCTCGTTCAGAGGTAACGCCTTTGGCAGCTGTTGATTCAGGTATATGTTAAGTTTCTGTTCCCTAATTTTGTCTCCTTTTCTTTTGTAGCCGTGTTTCTAATTTTGCAATTTTTGCTTTATGAGAGTGAAAGCTGTTTTCATTCCCAACTCGTCTAATGTTTCAACCGGCTCACACGCACTCGCTGGGCGTCAGGAATGCTGCTTTCACACTCAAAGGAATCACTGTTTTCAACAAATACTTTAAACCTCTATAATCCAGGACAAGTTTGGGCATCCCGAGCGTTCGGGAGTGGCTCTCACTGCAACGTCAGCTACCAGCAAGCTGCAGGTGCAGAGAAACCCTCCCAGGAGCCGGTGGTTCTCCGCAGCACCACTTCTCCCTCTCAGAAGGGACAATCCAGAAAACACCCAGGCTGCAGCACAGCGTGGCTCACCCACCTTCACACCTCACGGACTGCTGTGTAGATGGGACCAGCGTGGCAGACCGTGTCCAGGTGTGAAGCAGGCTGAGCCTAACCTGACACCTGTCTGACGTGACAGGTCAGCAGCCTGTGGAAGGGCCGAGGGGGAGGCATACACCCTGGAGGACTCAGCCCAGACACAGCCTCTGCTCCGGGGCTAACTGCCACTGCTGCAAAGCCTCTCGGCAGCGATTCAGCAATGCACAGTCAGGAGGGAGGCTTCACCTCTCACCAGCAAGCTGGCACTACCTGTGCCCCAGGCTTCACGGAGATCAAGGGCCAAACGTGACCTGCCGGGAGGAACGAACCGCCCTGATCCCCAAGTCATTTCCCTACAGGTGACGGAGCCTCCCGTGGGTGCCAGGCTCCCAGCGTGGCCACCAGCCCACGCATTACCCACTCCAGCAGGTCTGCCTATAAATGTTTCACTAATCCTGAACCACAGAAAGGCTTAAAATACCTGTCAGTCACCCTGCCTCCCTGCTGGCCTCCCCGCCGCCCTCGCAGCCTTGCAGGGAGGATTGCTATTGAGATTGCAGTGCTGCCAGTGTGCTGCGGAAAATTAAACCCCAGCCGTGGAAACAATAGCTATTACAAAGTGTGTAATCAGCAGGAGATGGGATGAATGTTCGTAATTCCAGGCCGCAGAAAGTGTTTTTAAAATGCCTTTAGTCTCATCCATACTTCTTTAATATTTTTCTGCCTAATAGCTGCATTTTACAGCTAGGCCATAATTTTATCGAGGTACAAACTTTTACAATACAATGTCAAGCTAAGTACAAATTTCTGCAGTATAATGTCAAGCTATGTGGTAAAGTCAAGTAAACATTTGTAGTAATTATATGCCCAGGAGATTTCATAACATCATAGAATTAAGCAGCAGCTCAGTAAATTATATATCACTTGATCTGCAATTGCCACATCTCCAGCACAGAACCTGGCTTCATCTACAGCAACCCTGACACGGCACATCAGCACGCCGTGCAAACCTGTCAGGCCCTTATTGTGCACTAATATTAGTTACCACCTTATCTTGTAATGTTTCTTTTCAAAGAATTAAAGCGCAGGTTTATTGTGCTTTCTTTTAAAGAGCAAACACAACCCCAGCTAGTAAAAAGAGGCAGTTTTCTTGCACCGTGGGATTTGCACTAGAAATTGTTTCCACATTTCCTTCCCTACAAAGCAACTGTTCGAAGGGCCTGGCACGATGCAAAGGTGATGGTAAGTCCTAATTCCAACAGGGTGCCTGCAAAGATGCAAATGCTGCAGAGAGGTGCAGCCTCACGGCGTGCCCGGCCAGCGGCGGCAAGGCTCTTGCTGCAGACATATGTTGCTAAAGCAGTTGGTCTGGCACAAAGCTCATTAAGTGCCCTAACAATCATTTTCATAAAGCATAAGCCAAAAGCTAGTGCCTTTCCTGTTGAAAACTTAAGGAATGAGAATGGTTCAAAAGATTTCCGATAAAGAAAATGCTGATTTATTTTTTTAAAAAAGTATCTCTATATAGACTACTTCAGCGATGCCAAAGTTACCAGTCAAAGTGATTACAAACAATTGACTCAATTAGGTATTTGAGCACGGCAATAAATTGCCAAAGCAGCTGCTGTATTTCGGCTCAGAGATGAGTGCCCTTTAGTGTTTGCTAAAGTGATTTCCTACAAAATCCATGTCATTTGTCAGGCCACTACCTGCAAAGTGTAACATACTTGAAGTCGTCGCAGATGCAACACCAGCTAATTCTGTTTTCTGAACAGAACCAAAAAAAGAGATGATGCTCAGACATGAACTCCTTTCCTATTTTACACCAGTTTTAAGGCAGACTATTCGCTGCCTCATGCACGCCCAAGTTGAGCAGCCCTTGGTGCCCAAACAGCACTGCCATGGGGCTCCTTGCTGCAGATGTGACTCCAGCCCTTCCAGGGGCGAGCTGAGCCGCAGCCTCGGCTTTGCACCATCTGACCTCTAAAAGGGCGGGAGCAAAGAGATGGAGACACAGCCGGGGATGTGGACAAGCTGTAACAACAGTAAGCTCTGGTCCGACATGGGAATTTATCTATCAATTTATTAAATTTTGCTAGTAAATTTGATCCTGCTTCTAATCCTTTCGGTCGCAGAAGCGATGCACTGGAACCACATCTCTGAACAGAATTGACCTTAACGCTCATGTATTATTTTCTTTTACTAAATGACTAATTTATACTGTGCAGACTCCAATGCCACAGCCATCTGCCAAAAGGTGTACAAACCGTCTATATTGTAAGAGAGTCTATTAATATGTATTAAAAGTCATTAGAGTTGACATAAGCCATTTCTGTACATGAATATGAAAAATATTACTATTATATTTAAAACTTTCAACTAATCACGCATCACGGATTTTCTCACTCTGAGTTTATAATTTAAACCTTTAAATGTTTCATAGCAGCTTCATCAAACCAAGATTTCTTTTGCATGTAGAGCTGAGACAGCCCATTACAGTAACAAGAAAAAGAAAAAAGAAAACAAATAGGAACCTGTTCTTGGGAGAGGAAGGAAAAAAAAAAAAAAAAGAAAGAGTAAAACTGAAATTATTTTTACATCAAAATAAAATAAATAAATAAAGAAATAGCGTGCACCTGCTTCCTTCATTGTTTCATATTGGTCATAGTGCAAGCATAATGTATAACAACTTAATAACTATCCGAAAGGGCACTGATGCCCAGCAGACAGAGCAGCTCTGATGACGAGCACCGAACAGACAGAACAGAGGTGACGGCTATGTCCATAACAGGGCCAGTCCCGGTAAAAGCTGTCTAGGTATCAGATCCAATCCAGTTCACTAGGACAGCTTTGCTTCCTGCAGAGTGCAGGAAACATTCCCTAATTCTTATTGCACTCACAGTTTTAGGATTTTTCCTCAGCACAGCTTATTTAAAACCTTGGGACTCAACAGCCTGAAGCCTCGGAGCCACTGAAGCCCAGAGCAGGAGCACAAAGTCCCAGCTCTCTGCAGCAGCGGTCCCCTCCAGGCTACCCACTCCTCCCGGCATTTGACATGATTGAGACCAATATTTCAAGGGATTTGGATACTCTGTTCACATTAACATAAGCAACCCGAGTGCCCAATCTCCAAGGGTAATTTGAAAACCCTGGAGTGGGCTTTTGGTTTTCTCTTTCTGTTTTGTGTATTTTCCCCAAGCACTGAGGAAGCAGATCCGCTTATAAAAGCATTTATTAGGCTTGCTGAGCTGTCTTTTTCCCATCCCTGGGTTACCTTGTGTGAATGTTAATCACAGTCATTATACAGTTTATCGTCTGTTAAATGCTTACTTTCATTCCCACACACACACACCCTGAAAAAAAACAGAACTAAAAAATTAAGGTCAGAAGAGAAAATGAAGAACGTGAAGCCCCAAAACTGGAAGCCATTTCATAAGGAATCATTTCCAGAAATTCAGCTCCCTGCCCCACTTGGCGACATTCCTCATTTCCAAACTATTCCAACCACCTCTTCATATAATTGCCTTTAAAAGCAGCGCTAAGAGAGCACGGTGATCTTCCCCATCAGGTAGATGGAAAGCTGAAAGACAGGGCAGATATTTTTGCAAGCAAATGCACAGCTTGGTAAGGGCAGGAGGGTTTCAGGTAGGTGTAATATCTGAAGTTGTTCTGTGTTCTTCCAAAGTGTGTGTGCAGGCTCCTGGAGCTCTCCACTGCATTGGACACGAATGCGTGGGAATATATGGATGAATGGATGTGGGTATGTATGCATGCACGTGAGAGAGAGACTGAGGTGAGCAGCAACAAAATCCTTCACTTTCACTTGTCCTGACCAGGCAGATTTGATTTCAGCTGTCAGAAGCAGGGAGGCAGGAGCACTGCCGTTCTCGCTGCCCAGCCGCCTCCCTCTCGCACTCAGCCGCTCTAGGTAAGGTGACAACACCTAAACCACGGGAAGTCCATATATTCAAGCTGGAACAGCTGCCACAAGCATCTCTCCTGACACACACAGCATGCCCCAACGGGAGTGGGGCTTTCGCAGCAATCACGCCTTTCCCTGCAGCATCCCTCTCTAAAGGAAGATTTCCCAGAAAAGCAATGTACAGGAGAGTTTCTGCTTTGTCTGAGTTTCCCTTCTTGCCTCTTCCAGGCCCTTCCCTGCTTAGCAATGCCCTCTGCAGCGCAAGCACAGACCTTCTGAACTGCTTGTCCCGCTAAAAGAATATTCCACTGATCTCATCTCAACAGATCCACAGGATGCCAGGGATTTTGGTAAAACTAGAACGAATCAAGTGCATATAACATAAGTTATATGCATAACTTACAAATACATATAAGTTATGAAAACCATAAGCTAATAATAATAATAAACAACAGACAAAGGAATGAGCAGGGAACATTCTTCAGAGTAATTCTGTAGCAATTTGACATATAGAAACCCTCTGTGTGTCATAGTGAGCTCTGAAGGAAAAAAACTATTGAAGTGTTTTGCCACCCTGGGTGCTGGCAGAGCCCAGGGCTGGGGCTCCCCCGCGCCCCCCCATCAGAGCCAGCACATGCTGGAATACAGATCTGAGCCAGTCCCATCCAAAATCCACTAATAAAAAGGCTTCCACATTTGCACTTTGCAGCATGCACAAAACCAGCCTTTGGGGGCCTCAAACTGCTCTCCATCCAAGTAGCAGGATCATCTCAGAGCAGGAGGGAAGCACCTCGACCTCAACAGGAACACGCTTTGTTTCTCTCCTTTTTGTAACACGGACTGTGATAAATCTGTCTCCTGTTTTAATTATTTCAAAAAGATCTTTGAGGAGGACCTGCTTCCCGGTCTAGAGTTGCTTCTAAATCTAAGGTAGATGATTAAGTAAACGATATAATTAATTAAAAGGTTCTATTAATCTCATTGCCATTTAAATCTTAATATTATATATCCAATTCTTGGTATACCACTCAACTAATATTTCTAGCATGTAAGCCCTTGACAAATTAAAGATATGAAAAAAACCACCAAAACTCTTACCTTTGTCTGATGGTGACATATTTGCAAGCCTGTAATTTTTTAATAAATCAGCTCGAACAACAGCCACTTACACTGCTGCATCAGGAGAAATCTGCCACCCATAGGGTTTACTCCTCTCAAGACCTGAACCTTCTTCTAACACTGACTTGATGTGAGGATGACCTTAAGTCCAGATGATGGAGCTTTAGAGGTCAAAGCATTTAAAGAGTGACCATGCATTTTGCAAACAATATACAGTTGGGATGTGAGTTGCAGCAAACAACGAACCTGTCACAGAAGCAAAACCTCAGATGACATAAAACACAGAGTCTGGTGCCTCAAAGCAGAAGAATTTGAATGAATGCAAAAACCTGTGAGGAACTGTGAGGATCCCTTGGGATTCTTTCACGAGTCCAGATTTTTACCCTGGCCTTTCTTCCAGAGTCAGTGAACAATGCACAGACTATTGGCCTCTAAAATGCTGCTCATAAATTATTACATCTAGAGTTGCAAGGTGAACTGAGAGAGGGGACAGGGACAACAGAAACAAGTTTTTCTAAGGATCCGAAGAACTGCCATGTTTCAAGACTGAAATATATTCATTGCTATGAATTGATGAGGTGAAAAATACTGCAAAATTAATGCATGTGTAAGAGCCCAGGCTATAAAATAAAGATGCTTCCTTCTTTGTTCTTTATTCCAAAATAATCTGGCGTAGTTTGTGCCCTGCTTCTTTTGGTGACCTGGTACCTACTCAATTTTCCAAAGTGGCTCATTGCCCTTAGCAAAAAAAATGCAGTTGAGTAAGGAATTCAAACATCCTATTACTGCACTCAGGATTTATGAATAAAGTACACGACAAAATTGTAATCATCCAGCTTTTTGCAGTGTTAAAGCAATTTACAGGACTGAAATACTGCAAGAAAACTAATTTTAAATGGACATGTGCTGAAGGACCTTTGGAGAAATACCTGGAGTAACCAAGAGACATCATTTTATAAATTCAGCATGGTAGCAAAATATTTGATCATACAGAAAGCAAAATGTGCAGTTTCTTTCAGGGGCAATCGTGTATTGGATAAAAAATTATTTTTAACCTGGATGTGAGGAACTTATTACATGAAAATGCCCAGATGCAATACAGCATAAAACCATAACATCACCCTGTATGTGTCATTGTAGCTCCAGTGCAGTGAACTGCATTTAGATTATTAAATAGTTATTTTCCTCAGGATCTTGTGATCATTACATTCAGCAATCCGAAGGGGATGAACCAAAAAGGGCAATAAGAAAATTCATGGTATTAAGGACAGTGATGGCAGGCCTGCTCGCTCAGCACCGAGGACTGCGCTGATCCAGGAAGACCAGGACCCATACGCAGGACCTGCACTGAGCCCTCACAGGTATCTCTAGTTTAGGAGGACAGCAAAGGTGCCACTGTGCTCTAGACTGCACATTCAGTCCCCAGATCCACAGGATGCAACTTGTACAACAAGACTGAACTACAGGTCCACTTATCCCATTATTCATAATTACTGGTTATTCATAATAAATTAAATCAAATTTTTCCCATCTGAAACCCCCCTGTCTCCAATATCCATTTCCCTATTACTGCTTATCTTCATCGGCAGAAATAAGACCAAACTTACAGGGACATACAATGACTTATACAACTAATGGTTATGGTACTTTGGTGTTAACTAGCAGGGTTTGGTTATGACTAGGTTCTGAGTAAAACCAAGACACAAAGAAGGTTTCATATATATGTATGAAGATTCTGCTCCTATTCTGTGGAAACATGCCACAAAAATGCATACAGCATTCAAATGCAATTTTTATGTAAAATACTTGGTATTAAAGGACAATGGACAGTCAATGTTTTCAGCACACCCGCTCAGAAATAAATATGAACACATCTACCAAACAGAATAAAATCTGCAGGGGAGGAATTATGATAGAAAGTTGCATGGACACTGGCTGGGAAGGATAAAGGAATAAGACAACTATCCAGACACAAAAAGGGGCTGTAAAGGTGGAAGAGAGGACACAAAGGGCTTTAAGAAAGAAATTGCAAAGCTGGTCCCTCCCATCTCAGCTACTGCTGTTGTATTATGACACACATATATATTATATTATATATGTGAAATATATTTTAAAATGCATACATTCACCATATATAAATGCATATATTCACTATATGTTCTGAACAACAAGCACCCCTCCTTAGCTCCCCACACAGCAAACCCCTCTGGCACACCAAGTGCACACGGATGGCCCAGGGCTTCTAACACAGCCGTTCTTCTATACATCACACGTTTGAAACGTACTGAAAAAGCGGTTACCGAGGATTGGCCCAGCTTTAGGAAGAAGTTAGCCCAAAGCCAAAGCGCCCACCAGAAGCCTGGTAACATTCTTGGTGCATAGGAGCAGCCACCCGCCAGGACAGGGGATGACAGGTCACACCGCCGGGAGCGGTGACGAACGGGCCAGGAGCAGCGCTGCTTGGGCAACCCGTACGCTCGTAAATTAAAGTGGTACAAGTAGAGAGCAGAGAGAAGACTTTTTGAGTTACAGCATATTAAAGGCTTACTGACATTGAAGTAATAAGAAATAATGAATATTTAACTTCCAGTTCATATTAAAAAACCTATTAATGTTTTATTTTATCATCCATAATGAAACAAGAAATTAGGCTCATGATTCCTAATGATATATATAGGGTGCACCAGCAAAATTGCTGGACCTAAACAAAGTGAGGACAGGCAGAAGCGGGCAGCTGAGCTCCGTGTCAGTCTGTGTTTCAACTCTGCCAGCGCTTCTCCTGCACTTGATGAAACGTTTGTGAGGGCAGAAGGTGAGCTCAGGAAAGAAGGAGGTGGATTAAAACCTCACGTCTGACCTTGTCACTGCAGTCCTTTGCTTTCCCAAACCATTGCAGTGATTTTAATTAAGGGGATGATCTTGGACAGGAGGCAGAAATTCAGATCCCAACCCTGACAGACTTTACAGGTGATCTTACTGAATCTTTTCATGGCCAGCCATGATGTACCGTCTTCTTCCACCTTTTGGACACCTTCTCCATTCATATCATGGGTTCCTCAGGATGGAACCTGTGTGCAATGAGTACGCACCCTGACCTTGCCAGGGGATAGACAGGTCTGGTCTAATAACGATACATTTAATCATGGCTGGAAAGTACTATTTAAGCCTTATTTTGAAGTGCACTTGTTAAAAATTTGCCAGAGGATCCAGGCTTTTAATTACAAAAGGCTACTTGAATCAGCCCTGTACCAGTTCCTAAATGTTACATGAAGGTTTAACAGAAGAACGCCTGTGATCCTAGAAAAACAATGAATTAAAGTGCACAAAACCCAAGTAATATGAGTAAGTACCCAGGATACCCAGCAAGGTGAAATTACTGGAGTTCAGCGCCCTAAGAGGTGAGCGGGGCACACGCCTGCTGTGGCACACGCTGTGGGCACGCAGCTCCCGAGCCCCGTGGGCTACCCAGCACAGATGAAATGACACCAGAAAGCAGGAGGCAAGTGCAAGTGACTGCCACTCAGGTTACTGACACTCCCTGCTGCTATAAAACCAGGGAGCTGGAGCGACTTGGGACATACAGAGGAGCTCCAGTCACGGCTCTAGTCTGGAGGCAACCAGCAGGAGCTGCAAGGGACATATAGTAAAACACAACTGAGAGAAAAACTAGGATTTTCCTTTCTGGAGAAACCGGTGATAATAAGAAAAAGCACTTCTCCAGCGTTTCCTTCCTCTTACTTCCCCACATGGTCTAACAGACGTGATAAGGTCACATCAATAGCACCGAAGCCCGACGCAGTGCAGCGTCCCAGCACAACCCACGCCTCCACCTCCTCGCTGAGTTCCCCCTGCCACAAGTAGCAAAACAGTTGTTATTTCTTACTCTCATGCTTTTCCGTCTTTGAGTCCCATCAGGACCCCCAAGCAGCAAAACTGACACGTCACTGAAGAATGATCCTGACCTGCCGAAAATCCGGGGCAGTGCAGATAAACCAGCCTGGGGGACATGTCTGAATTCCAGATTATTGCAATGTTACCAACTGGGGGTCGGCTAATAGGGGTTTTACTGCAGCGCACTTCCCTGCTATACTTCAATCATTCAGCACATGACAGGGCCTACGAGTGCAGATCTACTTTGCATATACTATTACTTATCAAGAGCATTTAGTAATAAGACCCTCTGGAGAGCACATTATGAAAGATTATGGACTAATTTGACCCAAGATGTCTCTGGAGAATACTAGTGCTTCAGTGCAGAAGGCACGCATGACTGCTGCTACGTCCGAAGCTGAATCAATGGCAGCTAGTGAAAGGGTTAAAGCTTTCTGCTGTGGATCCTCTACAGACTAAACCAGTCGCTAATCCTTAATAATGTAATTTCTTTGCATTAATGTACAAGCGAGTCAATATTTGCTTTAGCCTACTGCACAAAATAGTTTGACATGTTTCTTCTAAATCTGGTTGCATTTCATTTCTTAATGCTGAAACATCTTTACTTCATAATATACTAGTAGCCTAATTAATAGTTCATGCTTATTACTCAGGCTCAGGCTCACAATAACCAATTCCAAAAAACAACTTCCACAGGACTCTGGTTAGGGTGCTTGATCTTCCCTTTTGATACATGTAGTGCGCCTCTGGTTTGCAACAGATTTACATCAAGCTGATTTGTTTCTATTATTATACATGGACCTTTATTGTAAATTTAAAAAGAAAAACAAGTGTATCATTGTCTCTACAAATGGGGTGTTTGACTTCCCCTCCGACATCTCATGTTTTCCCTCTGACTTTATGCCTACAAGGCACAAAGTACAGAGCAATTTCCAAACAGAAAGTTTCTGAATTCAATCTAAATTAAGTCCCACGTCCAATCTGATAAGAAATCATTGGAATGTAAGTATTCACATCTGGTAAATACTGCATGATTGTAATTACATGCCTAAAAATCATAATGCGATAGCGTTAACTTATGCTTCATAACAGATTTTTCTACCATTTTATACACAGAATACATCCGATACGTCTACACATGATTGCTCGGTTTGGCCTTAGGCTAGAAATTAAAGGCTAATCTTTTAACCTATTTCTTCCTGTTATAAATGTTTCTACTGGGAAAATTGAACACTTTCTCATTTGAAGATCTTTGAATTCAGGCCACAGTGCTAATAAATATGTCTTGAATTCACTTATTTTCTGGAAATACCAACTTGGGTTTGTCCTGCAACACACATCACCCCTGAATGGCTTGTAACTTCAGGAAGCTACTAAACTTCAAAGGACTCTTCTATAGCAGGAATCATCAAACAGCCCATTTTTTTTCCTAGTCTTTTTCCATAGTCTTTCCAGCTGCAATTGAGGAAGAGAACAATGGCTGGAAAAGTGCCATTCATACTCCTAAGCACTCTGATAGAGCTGGATAAACCAAAAAAAAATATATTCAGATTTATTTCCAAGTCTAAGACAGAACAAAATCACCTTTCCGGAGTCCAGGAGCGCCCTTCAAACCTTCCCTTCTGGGAAAGAGTTGGCCATCACCATGTTCTCTGTTTACAGGAAGAAATAATGAAAATTAAGCTAAGCTTTCCATACTGCCCGAGCAAATCTGGGACATCTTTCCCACTAGGACACACTCGCAGGGCCTGTGGAAGCCAAGGGGAGCCGTGCATGCCCGCAGAGAGCCTGCAGCCTGCCGGGAGCATGTGGCAAGGGGCACGTTGGCCGCTCCGCCGGCAGCGCTCTGGTGAGGGGCTGGGGAGCCCTGCACCGCCGGCACCGACCACCCAGCTCTGCTCGGCAGCCGGAGCATCCCTGCTGACTCTACTACCAAAAGATGCAGTATTTTTAATATTAAACAGCCACGGGGGGGCAGGGAAATGAGGAAGGGGAGGAAGAAAAAAAAAAATAAAAGGACTGTTAAATTCATAAGTTTCTGTGCCTGTGAGGGATCAACCTCACTCTAAAAATAACCCAGTTTGGACACATTAAGGACAGAGCTCTCATAACTCAGGCGTCAGCTCAGACAGCCAAGCCGAATACACAAAAATTCCTCACCCAACACACACAACTGCCTTTTCCCTAGCAAGGCAGCCAGCAGCTCTGCTGGCCTACTGTGGAGGAAAGATCCCACCTAACCATAGCTTTTTCTGCACAGCTACATATTCAATTGACTCTGCGCACAGTTTACAGTGAGGGGGTGAGCAGCCTGTGGTTTCAGTCACTGCTTGCATCAAATATGCTTTTTTGCAAATGCAAAAGCCTGTACAAGGAGGCTTAAAGCTTGCTTTCTGAGAGCAGTAGTGCAAAAAATCCTAATCGCACCAACGCTCATGGAAAATAAGATGAATTCTTTCAGAAAAATCAAATTCACAGTCACTCAAATCCCCCCCTCACCTTGTTCTGTCATTTGCTTAGCAATAGGCCTGAGCTGGCCTTCCACAAATAAATGGAAAAAAGTCACTGATCTAATGGCACAAAAATATCTCCATTAACATGAAAATCTAAATATGCCAGTGTGGGGCATTTTCAAGATAGTTTCAGCCTACTACATGTTGTTAGCCAAATGGGGAAATGTCAGCAGTGTATTAAGCAGACAGGAAAGCTGGAAGAAGACTCATTAAGCCACATTTAAACTATGAGAACATGCAAAATTGAATATTTTCCATGATTGTTAAAATAAAACTTAATTGCAGAATTCAGGTTTATCTGTGTCATCCAATGTCACAATACTTCAAGACAGATGATGAGGGTAAAAGGCAAAAAATCCCCAACAACTGCATTCAGCACCACAGCAGTATCTGCATTATTCATCATCAGTTGTGTGATGACAGATCCAAAATAATTAGTATTACTCACGTTGAGTTATGCAATTCCCCCACCTAAAAGAGGAGCTGTAAAGAAATGCAAACTAACTCTGAGGTGGTCGCACGCCCTGCAGCTGCGGCACAGCCAGCTCAGCCGCCAGTGCCATCCTCTGCCTGCGCCCGCTGGAAAGCTACAGCAGACCAAGGCTCCAGCTTTGAGTAAAGACAATCAAACCTCATTAGTACCATACAGTGACAAAAAACAGCTATCAAAACAGTAAAGGAATTAAGAATTCAGGTGTCCACCTTACAGCTTCATCAAACATCTGACCTTACCTTTAACAATAAATAAATAAATAAATTAGAATGTCTGTCTTCTTTTAACAGTCAGACCTCACAAATACAGCATCTATGTTACAATGAGACAATTCACCACCATAAATGTCCTTTTTCTTTCTAAAGATAACCAGTTCGCACCCATTCCCACTGCTTAATGTATATATCCAACAGCAGAACAACACTGTTCAGCAGCGTGAGCAGCACTGGATGCATGGGACTCCTGCATCGCTCCAGGGAAAACCCAGGGCAGGCAAAACCCTCCACTAAACCCGCAGATCACCCCCATTTAGCACAGCCAGCCTCAGAGCCCAGAGCAAGGGGGACAGCCTTGCCATAACCCTGCCGTTTCACAAAGGAGGAGAGGAGAGGAAGAAATCCAGTATGGGTTTGGTGGTTTATCCAGCAGGCAGACAGGGAAAGGCTCCACACGGGTCCATGATTGCTGCGTAGTACAGGAGGCAGAAATTCGTATCGAGCTAAAACAGTATATGTGTGTGTGTATATATATATACACATATATATATTCTGAGGTTTGGTTGCTTTCCCTCTGCCTTACAGAGTGTAATTTTTTGTTCCTGCTAACTTTCCTTCAGGTGTCATAGGCATGAAAATTTACTCACATCTTACAAGCAAGATGGGTATCTGTTTCATCTTGAGATAGAAGTCCTAAAGCATTACTGAATGGGTTTTCCCAGAGAAAGAATTTACCTGAGGCAAAATTGCTCTGCTTGTACATTGTAAAGGAAAATACTGGTTTGCCACTGCAAAACACACCTGTGGAGCATACACAGGCATGCTCCCCATAAAGACCTAGATTTCAGGGTGGAGATAGACAAGAACCCTTTAACAGAGAGAAATAAATTAATGCCTAAAATTAAAATGGATTCTGTAATTGGTAAACAGAATATTCCTCCTCTTCTCTAAACTCAGGGCAAATAAATGAATTGTACAAACTGTAAAAATAGATCACAGATTTTCTTCCATTCAACCACACCTAAGAGCAGACAGAAAGAAAACTTGTTTTCCACACAGTTTCAAACATGAGTAGTATGTATTGATGCTCACGGCAATACATATAATATTCCCTGACATACATGTCCATTTTCCCCAGCACATTTTTCACTTCAAAAGTGTGCTGGGATGTACTCAAAGATTTTGTCCCTCAGCCTCAGATAGGATGCTGACTCTGTTTGCACTGGCTGCCATAGAACATGCTAGAGAAGAAGAGAGTTCATCCAAATTTGTTGGTATTTAGATGATGGCATGTCAACCTGAATTCCAATTCTGATGTTTTTGAGAGAAGAACTGCTCCTTTTTTCAAGTGCATTTTTCTGCCCTCCCCAGTTTCAACCAGCATTAGGCAATGAATTACTTTCCACCCTCATCCTTCCTTCCTCCTCCTCCCCACCTGCTGTCCCACAGAAACTCCTTAACATGAGATTTTTTCCAGTAATATGAATAAAATATGCATATTTCATTTAAGTTCTTTTATTCTGAGCTTTCATGAAAACCTAGGACAGAGCCCCATTAGGTGTGGTATCTCTACAGGCACCTCTGTTTGAAAAGGTAACTGGCATCTACTACTACTTACTGTCCAAGGTAACATGGAAGCTGGCAAGAGATTCACTTTGACTTCAGCAGAGTTTGGATCCCTCCTCCATAAGGATCGCAAGAGACTACAGCATGGTTTTGATGAAACTTCAAAATCTGGAAACACAAACAACTGGATTCTCCCTGATTTATTTTTCTCTTGGCGTTCAAAGAAGAAAAATAAATAATTGAACACAGGAGGCAAAAATGTATCGGTGCACCCAGCTGAACAGAAAAATTCAGTAAAGGTTCCCCAGATATGGATCAGAAACTGTGAGAAAGAACCACGAAAGGCACTGCCTCCACATGCAGCTCTCTCCGTTTATTGAAAAGACAGAAAGAAGCTGCTTCCACTCAGGACGAGGCAAAAAAGGCTGTCAGCCAAAACCTGGCACGTACCACAATGGCGAAAGTGGAGCTCATTAGGTGTGAGCACCTGCACATTCCTGGTGGCTTCACTTCCTCGTGCCAGCTGAGGCTGCTCGAGGTTGCAAACGGTCGTGGTAGGATACTCCCAACATCTGGTGAACGCTTAGGAGGATCTGCTTTCCAGCAGATTAAGTTAGTGTCAGGCTCCTGCAGAGCACCTGAATCTAGCTTCTTCAAAACTGAAGCGCTCCATGTCAGAAATATATTTTGTAAAGAAATCTGCTATATTAGGTCAGCAAACTGGCAAAAATCAAATTCCTGTATGCCCCAAAGGACAGACCTATTAAAAGGAGTTGTTCCAGTAAAGGTTATTTTAGATGTGTTTTAACAAGGAAGGAGCACCGGTCACTTGTGAATAAACTCCGATGTCTCAGCTTTGCAGTAGCTCAGCGTTTGTCACTCCAACTCTGCCCCATCGGCATGTTGAGCTATGAAGGGACGTCAGGCACAGCTGTGCCCCGGGAGCTCACTGCTGGCAGAGAAACAGCAGCAAGACATCGAGGAAGCACGTTTTCTTGAGAAAGAAGAAACAACCAACCAACCCCAATAACCCCAACCCACAACCCAAACCCACACAAAATATCTGGGCTAAGATAGGAAACCAGAAACACTGACTTAACAGAAAAAAAAAAAAAAATGCTGATCATTTACCAAGATGTGCAGTAAATAAGGTTCTGGGCTACAAACCAGCAGAGAGACCTAAGGAAGATGAAGAGGCAGACACAGGTATGAAATACCAACTACAGTCCGTGCGTCAACAGGTCACAAACATCTCACCAGGTGCTCTGCTCTGTCACCGCGATGCCCTAGCCCTGCCTTGCACACCCCAAGCAGCACACTGGGACCAGGCGACAATATTTCACATATGCTCCTTTCTGGTGACCCCAGCTGTTAACCAGCCATTTGACCCCCAAAACTTGCTTTAGATCAGCTTTTAGTCAACTCAGAAATGTCAAACCTTCTTAAGAGTAGCCTCAGTGCTGCTCCTCCTCCTCCTCACTGCTCAGGATGGCTGTAGGTGCCTCTCTTGGCATCCCTGTCCTTCTTCCAGGTTGATGCCGCCTCCCTCCTGCCTCACCAGGACCGCAGCAGCGGGCTGCAGCTGCAGCACTGGCTCTGCAACACACAGGAGCTTCTACAAGAAATCATGACTATTTCAGAGAATTTAACCTGAAATGCTCTGCCGAAGCAATGAATGGCCATTTAAGTAGTGAGTCATCTTTTCTCAGATCCTTTTAAGGAACTTAGCTGGCACATTTTCAAGGCATATTTCTTAATACTTAGTTTTGCAATTTGCAGGGTGATGCATCCTGGAGCTGAAAATATGGATCATATGGTAGTAGAACCCCATTTGTCAAGTGGAAAGCGATAGCACCGTATTTTCCTACATGTGGTATTTGCAAAGCCTGATCTTAAAATATCTGGGTTTGCCCTTCTGCCCTTTATTCGATTAACTCCTCTATTAAAAGAAGCCAGCTGAACGTGGCCAAGAAAGATTTTAAATTCAACCTTCTGTTACAGCTGAGCAAATTATATTTTAAATATTTTAAAAATGAATTCCCAAACTCAGCTTATTTCTGTCTTTGACTGCCATCGCAATCTCAAGCTTGCCCAGCACTTTTTTGTTTGTCTAAGTTACCAGCATCCCATCACCTACATCTTCACTCACTTTCTAGGAGGGTTTCAGTTAAGATCAGCTTCAAACTGGGACAGCTGGTCTATCGACAAATTTTATACAGTGAAACTACTCAAAGTACCACGATGCTCCACATAGCATGTAAGTAACTAAAACTACTCAAGTATGATCACTTCCAACGAGTCCGTACCAGGCTGACTGGCCTCTGACAGGTTTCTCTTAGATCAACATGAAAGGACATTCTACACCGAATGGATCCAGGCTGCAAATCGGTATTACAGAGACCACGAGGTTCCTTTCAGAGAAATCTCAGGATTCACCAGAAGACCCTCTACCAATTTATGAGATACGGCACCTTTAATTAAATTGTCAGTTGGAAAATTACTTTTTATTATTCCAAACTATCTGGCGGATGTCTGTGTGCCCCTGCCTTTGACACACCAGCAGACTGCTGTGTCTCTGCAACTGACTGTGGAGATAACGCCTGTGAGTATTTTTAACCTTCCTTTCAAAGAGGCAGCGGGTTGCAGATGGGGGAAAGTGTCAGGCTTCAAGACAAAAAACCCGGCTGAGTCAGAGAAATCTGACCATTCATCTAAACCCAAGAATTTTATGACTGGAAATAAGAAGAAAAGAGATTTGGTCTCACATCTTGCTCTAAAACAAGTAAGTGATGTTATCTAATGCAGATCCATATCACTAATTTGTGCAACTCAGCAGGGAACTGAAAAACCAACTCTACACAGAAACAGTTAAAAACAACAATTCATAATCATTTATTAAGCTCTACCCTTGTGTTACAATTACTTGTCAATGAAATGAGGTATGATGACTAGTCCTGGAAGTCTGAAGAGATTAATAACAAAATAATATTCCTATCTACACACACAGTAACGGTGCGAGGTTTAACACCTCCTGAGTCCATAATGAGCAGGGTGCTAACCTGTGCTTCGGATGTCAGAGCTCACTACCTGGTAATATAGAATAAAATAGTTTTTCTTTTTATATATAGAAATACATGTATGACCTGCAAAGGACATTTAATTCACATCAAAAAGATGAAACAATGGCATTGGTTAGATACGTTATGACTGAAAATCTCTATCCTTTACAGGTCTACAGTAAAATACACTGTTACCCTTTCACACATACACAGAAAAAATCCCAAATAAATCCAATTCCTTTAGCCTTTCATCTAAAATCTTATTCTCTGCTTCTTACTATTTTCACAGAAACATGATTTTTTTTTTTTATATATATATTTCTCATCAAGTGATGGCACAACATTCATTTGCTGCCTTGTGGCACACTCATCCTCCCATCACCAGCACCTGGACGATGGCTATTAACTTCTATGGGATCCAGTGCGGCACTTTTCCATCAGGCACAACGCTAAATGACGGGTCACTTGTTTTGCAAGTGTGAGAATGACTTTGAACAGAAAACGGAGTGAAGAGAAACTGAAGCTCTAGTTAATCCTAATACCAGACAACCTTTTCTTAATGATTTTCAATACTTGCTACAAGAAGGAAAAATAAAGTTTCAGGTCTGGACATTGCCAGCAAACTACAGGGAGTCCAAAGGCTTCAGCTCACGATGGGAACTTCAAAAAATATGTCAAAAGCATTAGCAGTTCAGAGGGAGACAAATGACTACGTTTGTATTCAAGCCCATTTGCTAAAGAAAGCATTTAATAATGAGTGGCATCAAGAGCTGGCCTCAGCTCTTCTGTGCTTCTACTAGTGCCTTCACAACACTAAACCACCAAATTCTTTCATAAAGCCGCCACCTCCCAAAATGCTCTTTTAAAAAGGAAAACCACCTTGATTATCATCTTGAGAACATCAGGGTGAAACTGTCATTTATTCAGTGGATGCCAGGCTGGGCTTTCAGAGTTCTACTGAAAAATGCTCAAGTACCCAAACTCCCCCCGCAGTAGCCCCCAGCTCTCCTTCAGCTCCCCCCAAGGCAGGTTCATTGCCCCCCATCAGTGGGGGCTGACTCCATCCTCGCCCACCAGCCCTGGGGACAGCACAAGAGCACCCCAGGGATGTTGGGGGACACTGCATACACCCCCCTTCCAGCAATTCACCCACCGTACCTGCATATAAAACCTCAAGCATAAACCCTTCATAGAGAAATGAAAAACCTGTGTAACGAGCTGGGTTTTTGCAAAAACTGTGCATCTTTATTCCGGGAATAAAGGTTATAATGTTGAAATAGATTGGTTTGATGAGAACTTCTTTTTTTTTCTTGGAAAAGGAAAAAAATGCTATTTTCTGGGACAGCTTGTTGAGAAATCAGGCTTTTTACACTTGTGCAGCCTCCCCCATCTACCCAAACCCCTCAGTCACTGGTGAACAGGGGAGTTTCAAAGGAAAGAAACACAAACTAGCGCCGCCACTAAGAAAAAGTACATTGTAAATTCTGTTTGAGAGCAGCTGACCAGCAAATCTCAATATATTTACTGGCAAGCCAGTCAGCCTGTACGTAACGTAGGCTGTGAGTAACCTAGTATTATCTCCAGCCTGCTGGGGAAGACAGAAAATGCACGAGCACTGCCCCGTGCAGAGCGATTGGAAATGCAAGTCCGTAGGAAACCAAGGCAGGCTTTTAGCTTCACAGGTTACAGAATACCTCATTTTGTAAGAAAGGCTCAAGTTTTAATTACTTGGAGAGAATTACCTTCCCCATTATTTTGTGCTGTATGGGAATTATTAACTTTTTACATAAATCTCAATTGTAGAAATATAAGCCAAATATTGGTTAACGAAAACAACCACCCTGTAAGGACACAGCAGTTCAACCGACAACCAAAAAGACCTTTTGCATCATTAATCTGCATGATTTCACAATACTGCCTTTGAAAGAATTAAGAAAAAAGAGTATTTCTCAAATGTAAGCATAAAGCATCCTTCAAAAGGTCTATCTATCCCTCCTCCAAAACTAGTTTACTCAGTACCACTGCACAGCAACAAAGACTTACTCAAATTTGAAACTAAATCATTAACCAGAAAGCACTCAGTGGGAAAGCACTTCTTGCCCAATATAAGAGGTTTCATAGCCATCACGTCTGTAGCCTGCCATTTGTTCATTAATTTTCAGATGAGGGATTACGAACATGGACAGTGCCCCTTTGTCTCTCAGCGTGGGCACACTGAGGATATAACGCCGAGTCCCTTATTAGTGGGTGTCCTCCTCACCCCTCACTCAGAGACAGAACTTCTCGTATGACGACAGAAACCACGCGGTGACCTCCAGCCAACGCAAGCTGTCGGGTAACGGGCTAACAAAAAATGTTTATTTCACAGCAGCCTCTTCCCAGTGCTCAGCACACACAAAATCTGCTGTGGTAGCATCCCTGCACCCTCACACCTCGGGCCCTTCCAACAGCCCTTCTACATTTATCAAAGCTCCAGCCCTCATCAGATGCAGAAATCTACTGAGCATCTGTCAGGTGTCTGCATGCTATGCAGCAGATTATAGGAAAGCAACCCTTTGGAAAAAGTATGCCTATTAAACCTGGAAGAGCGATAACAGCATCCAAGTTCCTGAATTTAATGAGGCAACATCACCTAGGGTTGACTCTTACTAAATGTATATACGGAAATAATTCCCTTGTAATGAACTCATGCGGCAACCGGCTTTGCTCTTTCTGCATGCCAACGATAATAAATTCTGTCCAAATTATTTCAGGCACTGAATAGCTGGTACACTGTGCTCACCATTAGCCCTGTACGCAAGGGCAAAACAGTAACTGCACTGAAGGGAAAAAGGTGCATTTATATATTTTGTTATATATATATATATATATATATATAAAGCACTTACCACCATATTGATAAACATTCTTTGGAACCACTCTTGATGCACTTAGGCATAACTCTTTTCCCTCTTTTGCCATATTCAGACACGATCAGCGAATTTTTTGGCAGGATATAAAATGCTAAGCTTGGCAGGGAAGTGCTTAGAAGCAAATGACTTTTTTCAAAGGTAGTAGAGAGGAAATATGCAAAGTGAGATATCTGCAAAAGATACCTGCCCACTTGGTAATCCCACTGCTACACAGCCAAGCAAGATGGTGCAGCCAAACAAACAGATTACTAACCACGAGTTGTAAGTGCAACTGAACAACAATCTGCCTTATTGCTACACAGGAATAACTCCTACTGCAACACTTTTTGATCTAGCATGACAGGATGGGTTTTGGGGAAATATGTCAACAGTGCAGCAGAATCTAAAGAAAATCCCTAAGTAATGTGTCACATCTCTGTCAAACCAGATTGAGGCATGCAAGTCATTCTGTGATGAGACATCAGCTTTTAGAAACTGGAGTTGCAATGACTTTCAGAGCCTAAGTTTCTAACGGGCAGTCGATTTGGTGAGCCAAGGTATAATTTTGTAAGTCTACTCCATGGGCACGGGTGGCACGGAAAACAGGAATGCATACAGGCACAGACCGTGCATCCATACCGCATGGTAAAATGACGGAGCAGAAAGCAGCGGTCCTTTCAGGCAAACATTAACTTCTGCAAACATTTTCCACGTTACTACCCTAAGCACTTGTCATACAAGGGAGACATGAGCACTTTGCAAAGCATATGTGGTTTGGGAAGAGAAACGGAGGGCTGATACTAATGAGAGCTGGCACGGCGCCATGGCTCAGGCTGACGAGGAGGGAATTTGTGAACACTGCCTCTGTCAACTCGTCACCGGATGGATGCCGTGTGTTTTGTTTGTTCTTTTCTGGAAAAATGTCGGTTCAGTTAATCCAATCCAGGATGGATCAGGGTGTAAGAATCAGTTTTCAGGCTGTCAGAAAATAAAGCAATTTCCATCACTTAAAGACAAAGCTACTGTTGCCTTAAGATAAAATATTGGTAATATTAATAATCTGGTTCACAATTCATACCTCTTTATGCAATCTCTTTTCTTTCCAAAATCTTCCTAGTTACCACAAACTACATTTAGAGACAATTTTAATTCCAATTCCTAATCTGATCATTACAGTTTTTATTAATTTAGTATTCTACCTGATAAGAAAAAAAAATACAGATTTTTTTTCCCCTATTCTTCTTCTTCAACTGACTCTTTTGGATTTGCCCCATTGACTTCGTTAGGGCCCTTGCACATTAGGAGCATTATTTATGTGAACTGACCTCAGGACTTTTCCAAAATAAATGCCAGTGGTAAATTAATTCTTTAATCCTCTTTATGCCATAGGATTCAAATCTGTACACATAACATTTGCTTATTTAATTTTTGCTATTAATTCTTACATTTTTAATCATTTTCCACTCTCTAGCATTTCCTTATGCTAGTCTCTCAAAGAATGTCTTCAGAAAAGGAATTAAATAGCCCAATCACTTTCAGAAAATTAATTTATCTTTTCATTTCATGGAGGCTACTGTGTTGGGTTTGGATGGTTTGGGATTTTTGGTTTTGTTTTTTCTTTTTAAATAATTTCTTTTGTTCCAAAGTACAGAACTGTAGGCACCCTGTTATCAAACCTGCCTCTTAAATAGTAACTGGGAAGTGGCATTGCAGAAAAGGTGAGTATTCTTCATAGCAAAATGAAATACATTCATGTTCAAGTCTATGGGGACAGGACTTGGAAAGAGAATAAACTACTGAAACATACTAAAAAATAGGCTGTACTTTTTCAAGAGGGTGTTTTAATTCATGGTTTACCACACCTTTTAAATGCATTTATTATATTTAACATCCGTTTATTATTCCAATACTCTTTACTATCCTGTGTTACAGTGGACATCAGAGAAGAGCACTATGCTACACACTGTCCAAACCTATAACCAATATTGCAAGCAATGCGTTAATTTATTGCATCCATATTTACATATAATGTTGCGGTAAGGCCTCAAGATTGTACACATTTTTTCCCACGTGTAAAAAAAACCTCACAAAACAAACCATGCACTTTAAGAGCTCGTTTTAGTAACAACTTTCCCTTTCAGAAGTTGGCCCAAATCTAATTTTTATTACTTCATCAAGCCAGAGTGCTGGAAAGGACTTCAAGAAGCCAGCTTGTCTGCTGGCAGGCTCAGCCACAGCTGGATGTCCCTGCCGTGGGACTGCTCCCCCCAGCAGCTGGAGCCCTAGCAGCGCGTGCTGGCTCCGTCACCGCGTTGTGTCTCTCCAACGTCCATCCTCACTCATTCAAACCACAGTTCTGGCCTTCCTCCCTACCCACAATTAACATTGACATTTCTACACCTGAGGACTTGTTCCTCCCCCACCAAACACCTCTCTTTTTAGTATTTCTTTTCTTTAAAGAGTGAACGGTCTCTCAAAGTTTTGTTTTTTACGGCAGATTTTTTCGACTAATTTAAACTAAAATGGTTCTGGATTTTCCCCAGGGTGAAGACTAGCAAAAATACACTGGTTTCTTGTGCACGTATTACAAATCCTTAAGCTGTTTCCCTGGAAGTGCTCCATCTCCCCTGCCCTCCAAAGTCAGCCCAGGATGCCCCTGCCCTTTGCCTTCATCATGAAAAGCCATCGCAGTGTTACCAAGCTATAAGCCTCTACAAATCCCAGTGTACACCAACTTGGGAGACATTTCGCAGCTTAACCCTCCCCACTTCTCAAACCCCACATGTCGGATGCTCAGGCAAAAGAGCAAGGCCTCCCTGTTCCTCTCCGCCCCACCGCTGTCAGACCTGAGATGCTCCAGCTCTGACCCCCATGTCCTAAGCAAGGCTGCTGGAGCGGGACATCCCTGCAGTGCTCTGGCCAGAACAAGGATCAGACACCAGGGCTGCAAAAAAGATCCTGAAAACATAGCTGGGAGGGGAATACAACAGGAGAACACAACCACAGCTGTGGTGCACTTACAGGAGCAGCATTAATGCTGTACGGTTCGCATGGGCTTGGCAAGCCACGCCAAAATACAAATCTTCAAGTCTTCTGTTCAACTAATGAAGACTAATCTAGCAAGAAGAAATACTCCATATAAATATTAATGAGTTTTTCTAACCCTTCAGTAGTTGAATTAACTGTAATTAATAAAAAAAAATTTTAAAAAGGTCATTTGCTAAAGAACCTTTCACTTTTGACGAGAAGACCTCCTATTCCAAACTTGCCTGCAAAGGAGATTTAAAAGATAAAGGGAAATATTAGTCCATTACCTGATAGGGAAAGAATAGCAAATCATGCTTCACATAGGAAAGGCTGGCATATTCAATGACTTTTTTTCCTTACGTCTTCACAAAAAGATGTTTTACAGTGACCAGTCTCAATATAATTAATTTTAACTAGGAGCCTGGAACACAAGCTGAGCAGAGCACTGAAGACTGTGTTAGGTACAGCTGGGTAAGTCATTAAGGGTTAAATTTATTTTGAAATACTTCAGGTATCAGCTGAAGTTCCCTTTAAACTATTAATAATTACTTTTTTAGTACTCTCAGGGAACGGCTGAGGTCCCAGCAGGTAAGCGATGGGCAAACATTGCAGCTATTTTTAGAAATGGGAAAAAGGAAGCCTATAGTGTCTGGATTTTCAATATGCTGGAAGACCCAAGACAAATGACTAAACAATGAAATAACAAACACCCAGAGGAATATAAAGTGAGAAGAAACTGCCAAAATGTATTTGTAAAGAACTAATCATGTCAACCCTGTCTTTTTTTTTTTTTTTTTTTAATCAGGATAATTACCTTACCATAAGAAGGAATTAGATATAACGCATTTTGAATACACACATATTCCTCTATCACAGCAAGGTAGATTTACCAACCTTTTCATTTAGACTAACAATAAACACATTCAAAGAGCAGTTTTCAACTGTCTGCTTCCAGACCGAGGGAACGCACCAGTGTTTGCGCTCACCCTCTGCAGGTGTCTGCACTTGATCCCGTATTTCCATGAGTGACTCAGGTCACATGGAACGCGGAAGATCTGCAAGCCCTCTGGAGGACAGCACTAGCACACCAAATTATCCCAACATGTTGGAAAAAAACCCATTTGAAATCATGAAGGTGATTTAATAAAGAGATATGCAGAGTCTTACCTATTTTGGAAATAATCAAGTGCAAACTTTAAAACATGTTTATCTGGCAGGCAGCGATACAGAGAGAACACAGTGGTTAGAAAGGATAAAAACTAAACATGAGTCAGCAACACAAGTCTGCTGCCAGAGACAAGTGGTGTTTTGGGAAACATTAACAGATGTTAACCATAGGACACAGGAGGTAATTATTCATATGAGATTTAGAAATCATGACCTAGAAAGAAGGGTATTTGTTTGCTCCATAAAGACAGAGGACTAAAGAGTAGACATAGCAATATTCCAATACATAGCAGGTTTTAAATGAGAATACTACAATTGGTTGTACTTTGTGAGCATGAGTAGTGACTACTTTAATTCACAGAAAAGAAAATTAAGGACAGATACTAGGACAAGCTTTCTAAGCTATAGAGAGACTCGATCATTTTGATATGTTATCTCCAAGAAGGCTGCTGGGACCCATCACTGGAAGCTTCTAACAAGACCTTGACAGAGCCGTCTCTCCTGGAGGCAGGCTATGTAGTGTGGGCCAGCGGGCTGAGCTGCATGACCCCTGCAGACCGTGTGCCAGATTTGCATTCTAACACTTCTAGTGTCAAAAGCCAAGAAATAACATCTTATGGAAATGTCATCTCCTCTGGAATAAAATAAGGGCAAAAAAAAATTTCATTTGGCACAAGTGACTACTGCTGCCCAGTACAGCACCAGCTTCTCTTATCATTCTTTAAAAAGTCATATTACATGCTTGCAAGTCAGACAAATATGTACAATTAGCTATCCATACTTGAGAGTCTGCAAAGAACCTGTTCACAAACGTGCCTCTATCCCAGTGCTGCCAGTTTTGTCTTTTCCTGAGAAACACAATCACGTAAAACCGAAATAGCCAAAAGTGACCTTGTTACACTTCTGTTTAACCCTCCTGTATACACTAGTTTCTTAACATGGTCTACTCTATTATATTTAGGGAAAAGCCATTCAGGAGGAAAAGGTTGGTGTGCAATATACTTCCTTCACTGTTATGGCTTGTATTACATATTCTTACTCATTTTTCCTAATTTACTATGCATTTGGTAGTCACATACAGTATTTTGCAGGAAAGCTTATTTCAGCATCAAAACAGAATTTTATATTTCAATTTACTCAAGCAATACAGGAGCTTTGCTGAGGCTGAATTTATTTTAACTTTGTATTTTTATGTGATTTTATTAACTCATTTATATAAGCCTAGATTATAGTCTATTACCAATCTATTTCCTCTGTGTCTACAAGTATGTAGTAATAGAGCAGATATATTTGAAATAATAGGAATAACAAAAAGTAGTATTATGAACAATTATAGCTAGTAGCACTCAAAATCAGACATTGTTAATAATAAATGACAATTTTATATAAAAGAAATACCATCTGAAAACTGATTTTACACGGCATATTAAAGACTTGATGGCTCAGCAGATGGATAATAGAATAAAAAGCCTTTCATCTCAAGGTCATCAATTCAAATACAATTCAGACTGATAGTAACTGAAAGCCATTTGATGAGAGCTCTAATGAACCTAGTCTCGTTACTAAAAATTTAAGAATAGCCATAGTATTTAGCCCTTTCTCCTGCCTCACAGCAGTCAATACAGAAATCGCTGAGAGTACGGGGCAGCAGATCCAATTCGGCAGGTCGAGCTGTATTCCCCCTGTTACATGCTGCCAGCCCCAGGCTATCGCTATTTTAGCTGCTTCCTAGCAGGTACCTGTTTGTTCTGTTCCAAAATTCAGCATCCTCAGCACTGTTGTGTCTTTTATTGCTTGGAGGGCTGAAAAACAGAATTGAGCTTTCAGCTCCCTGAGCAACCACTTCTGGTGATGCACCAGCACCACTCTGGTTGCTGGTCTCAGCCCTAACCATTTGGTCCATAAATGCACTACCTTTATTTGATACCTTACTGTTTTTCTGGTATCTATCAAATAATGTACCAAAGTCAACCAATGCACTGGGAAAGAGAAGAAGCCCTGTGCAGATCAAGGCAACTGCTCAGCTAGCCTCACATTAGCCAGCAAATAAAGCAAACCACATACTGCATGGCTTGACAAGCAAACTCAAAATCTTCTCAAACAAAACCCCTGGTACAGCTTCCTTTGTTCCAGTATAATGCCTACCTAATTTACTGTTGGCTGTAGTATCAATGTGATGCAAAGCACTGATAAGAAACCCACTGATATTGTCCTTTTGCTTGCCTTTTCATGCTGAATCAGATTTTTATTATAAAAAAATACCAAAAAACCCACAAAAAAAAAACCCCACCCCCAAAGATGAACATTCAATGGTACCCAAAAAAAAGCATCCCACAACGAATTTTGCTTTCTTATCCTTCATAGGCAAAGCTCAGTGTTTGCACATGCAAACTAACACCTACAAATACCTCTTTGCAGGTATAAACAGGGACACACACAAGCATCAGTGTGACATACAGTAAAGGGACAAGCATTCTCCATAATCCCATTTGGAACCCAAAGATTCCATTTTGAACTGAGGCACCCAGACAACCTCTCCAGGTCCCTTCCAGCCTCAATTATTTTAAAGTTCTAAAAATTAACCACCTCACGACTCACATAAATGGCATTTTCAGCAGTACCTGCGTTTAGGGGAGCCATTTTAGTTTTCAGAAGCTACTAATGGATTCACTTTAAGTACCTAGGTTCATTCATTTAGGTACCTAGGTGCCTAAAGATGCAGTTTACAAGCAGCAGGAGCTTACAGCGTCTGGATAATCAATTTCCTTAATGCAGTTTTTCCTCAGTGTAGCACAAGTGCCTAATAATAATTATAAACCTGGCCCTTACCCAGGGGAGACGGCAGAAATCCCAATACTCGCTTTTCCGCTGTGTCTAGAGAGATGCCTCAATACCTACACTTCCACTACTCAGCCCTGTTGATGCCTGTATCTCAGCGCTGAACTTGATCACTTATTCCTAAATCCTGACAATAGCATATTCATAACCCAACACTCCACGGGCTTTTCAGCTACGCTGCTATTTCAGGGGATCTCCCATCGAGTACCTGCGCAGGCACTTGTGGAGCACGGCTGCCTTCCCAGCTCAGCCCTTCAGAGGCAGGCAGGAGGATGCCAGACGGAGCTGCCCTTGGACCACATCGCTCCCTGTGGAGCGAGGGAACAGCCCCATCGTACCACACCCTCCGGCAGTGGCTCGTCTGTGGCTTTGGGAGGGAGAATCGGCTGGTGATCCACCCAAACATGAGCTCCCCCCAAAAGCTTGGGCTGCATGGAAGCTCTTTACACGATGGAGGCTGCACATGTTTCTGAGCCCCCGTGACCCCGCGGTGTGTGTGCCTCTGGCATGGCTGTGCAGCCTGCAGCACCGCGCTGCTCACCTGACCTTCCCTTGCAAGCCATCAGGATTTAACCTGCTCTGGTTACCTGAGGTTAAAACTAGAGATTGCTTATTTTCGGCAAAGAGCTACTCCCTGGCTTGCGACACCGAACGGTCCTAATTGCTTCATGTCTGTCCAGAAGACTATCTGTCAAAAGTACAGAAATAGGGATTTGAGTCGATTTTGGAGTGCGGAAAAATCCCAAATCCATCAGTTAAGGTCATTAGCTCATGTGACACACCTCACTGAAGTCAATTTTCAAGGATAAGCGTGTGACAATCTGACTGGAGGAACTCTCCTGTAATGCATTATTAATTCATTTATTATTACAGTTATTATAATCTTTACGCAGGGCACTGCATCTCAATTTGTTCTCTATCAGCTAATGTTTTTAATGAGCTCTTTCTTCTCCTCGGGATGGGAGCTACCTCAACCAGTTACCTAGCTTTTAAGCAAGTAGAAAATGACATGATGGTACATCCTCTTATAAATACAGCTTCACATATCATGCCCTGAATTTTAAATGAAAACAATTAAGTGCTAACTTTTGCATTGCCAAATATCTTTTAAAGGGTAATAGACTCACAAACTCTAAATACAGGAACTTTATCACACAATTAAATGCAATGAAATCTTAATCACAATTCTTCTATCTGACAAAGAGGAGAAAGACATTTAAATAAGAAGATCCTGTGCAAATGCAGTTATTCGTGGGGGAGCCAGTGGAGCACACATTAGCTGAAGTCTGAAGCCCCATCTGAATGGCTCTGGGTTCATTCTCTGGTCACGCAGGGCAAAGAGGTCGCAAGGCTGATCCCTGCACTGAGAAACCGGATCAGTTGGAGAGGAAACAGCATATTAACTAGAAAAGTGTGTGTATGTAAAGTTGTGAACCAAAGGGAAGAAAACAGCACATTTCCAAACGCACACATTGCTGACGCACTGAGAGCCAAGCATCCAGCTGGTTGCAAAGGCTGCATCACTTTGCAACCTTTCTTGCTAAGGGAGAAGGTCAGGGCATTTAAAAGACACACAGAGGTGGCCTTTAGGGACATGGTGGGCTTGGCAGCGTCAGTTTTACAGTTACACTTGATGATCCAAAGGGTCTTTTCCAACCTAAATGATTCTATGGCTCTATATAGAAATCTGTTCAAATCTGCACTCAGAACGTTATGCCTACATTTCCAGGATTCCTCCCTTGAAATGGAATATCTCAGCCCATGGGATACTTTCACAGAGAATGCAGGAGAAGGTTGGTTTTGGATTTTTGGGGGGTTTGGGGTTTGTTTTGTTTTTTTTTTTTTGGGGGGGGTGTTGTTTGTTTTTTGTTGTTTTTTTTTTTTTTGGGGGGGAACACAACCACAAAACAAACAAACAAATGAAAAAGAAAGAGAAAAGTTTATGCATGTTTTGGTGGTGTGTAAGAAGAAACAAGACAGATTGTGCCTCAAGAAAAGCAGAGTCAATCTTTATTCTCTTTGCTCATGCATACCCAAAAACCAGCCAGTCTTCACATGGTGACCTTTCTAGATGGCTTGTCTTGAAAGAGGGAAAGTTTATAAGCTAACTTACAAACTCACAAGAAAGTAAGCTTTTCAGTTCAGAGCGGCTTCTATGAAGAGATTAATCAAAATATAACAAGATTTTATGGAGATCTAGTTTCCCACAGCATCTGAATTCCAGTGCCTGATTAGTTGGGGTACATCAGAAATTATTAAGTTATTTTCTACTTGAAACAATCACTGGCTTTAAGGAAAAAAAAAAATCTGTCTGTGGATATGATACAAGATTTTTTTTTAAATTACTAGAAAAAATTAAAGCAACGTCCAGACAGATTACATTTTATCAATAGCTTGTCATTCTGAATTTTACAGACAAAAATATGCAAAATGAAATTCAGCAGCAGATAGATAAGAGCAATGTTCTCAGCCCCACTCTCTGCAGTAGCCAAAGCCAGTAAAGCAGAATACAGAAAATCCTAATAAATGGTATGTCCAAAGAAAGTTATGGTGCAAATAATTCCCATTATACACAAAGCTTTAGCCTTAGAGCTCCTATTAAAAAAAGCTAATAGGAAATGCATATTTAAATGTCACATATTGGTTGCACAGCCTCCCTTTTTTTCAGCCACAAATGAGAAACAGAATACAAAATTATAGGAAGGGTTTTTGATGAATAGGATTTAAAAAAAAAAAAAAAAAAAAAAAAAAAGGAAAATAGATAGAAATCCCTTGCCAGTGTGATTATTTCCTCCAAGCACATCTCACTAGAGGAAGGGTCCACAGGCACTAAAACTCCCTGGTAACCAGCTACCCTAGAGAAGCCCAAGACATAAATAACTGCACAGCTCCAAAACCTTTATTCACTGATGAACAGTTGTTGGCAATACCACCACTAAGGCCCTGCTCTTCCACTATTTCTCTTCAGCACGCCCCAGGGGTACTTTAAAGAAAGGCCAGGTCCATCCACCGCTTTGGAACCAGCCCCTCCAGTGCCAGGGGTAAGTCACTACCCCAATGGCCACCATCACCCGCTGTTGGAAAGCAGAATGGGAGACTTCCTTTGAAATAATCAGAATAGAATAATTACAGCATCTTCTCCTACAGGCTGAAGGACCAAACAGATTTGAGGTCAATTTTTTGTACATGTTCAATCACAAGCTCCTTCCCAATTAGATGCTCCAACAGGATAAAGTCTAGCTGAGGGCTGTGTTACACATATAATAATGAGTAACTGTTTGCTTAACTTGTAAAAAGAGAAGACAAACAAGTTCCATCTGCCACTAGAGAGCTTTCAGACTTCGAAAGCATGTCTGCATACTTCAAGTAATTAAAATCGTATGGAATTATTCCAGAACACACATACATGCACAAACAAATACACACATTTATGCTTTTATAGAAAGCATACTTAAGATGGAAATGGTATCAAATGGGTCTAAAATGGTTACAATGACTAACTGCTATGATTTAGAAATAAAGGTGAATAAAATTTACATCGAAAACACAAATACTTAATTAAATAAAAAAAAGGCATTTCTAACCAGCACATGCAGCTGTTTCTTCATCAATGCATGGTCAATTTGCAGTTTTACAGCTGAATTTTTCTCCCCACTTTACCGCATCTAGAGAGAAAGACAAATTTTTGATTTGAGTAATGGTATGTCATATGTTGAATTTGTCTAAAAGGAGCATCGTTATCAGTATAATTCCTTTGTTTTCTTTTAATTCCTCCCCCCGCCCTGCCCCCCGCCCCATATCACTGGGTTTATGTCTGATCTCATTCTCTTTGCCCTCCATTTGACTGGAAAAGGACAGGTTTTTCTGCATTTGAATAACAGAAGCAACATACCCCCACAGAATAGAAAAATGGGCTGAAGTGAGAAGACCTGATTCTTGTTCTATATCTGGTTTGTGACCTTGAAAGGAATCATTTCACTGCACCTCTATTTCCCTTCTCTTTCTTTGCCTTTCTTGTCTACTTGGATTACAAGCTTTCTAAAGCCTGTGAAGTGTTTATATAATACCAAACAGGTAAGGTTTGGCTTTCATAGGAATCACTAGGTAATACAAAACCAGAAACAATAAATCTTATTGATCACCACTTACATTATTGCTCTCCCATAGTCCACCAATGTGAAACACAATTTCAAAATTATTTTCAATAGTTACTTTCATTTAAAATAAAAAAGGACCATGAAAGAAGTGTATTCAAGAGGAAAGAGGTCCCTTAGCTCTTTTTCTCCAATAACATTCCCCCCCAGTTTAAACACATGGAACAAGCGTTGCATTTCTGTACCAATCCTCACACCCATGGACACGACACGCCTCTGCAATTGAACCAACCCTGCGATATTCACTCCTGGCTGAGCCAGGTCACACCACAGGCTTCGCTCGCTGCTCAGCATCCTGCTCCGTACCTATGGGATGCTCTGCTATGTGCTGGGAGCTGCAAAGGCAATGGGAAATGCTTTGGTGCTTTAAGACCCCTATTCTTGCCCTCCCAGAAGAGAGTACACACACACAGTGTAAATGCCAGGCCATGTTCCCATGCCACCAAGGAGCAAAAGAAGCACACAATCACTGTTATTTCTTTCCTTTTTTTTTTTTAACTTTGTGGGTCACCTTTGAAAGCCATTTTCTTTCCAGACTCTCTGTATGAATGACAAGATATTCAGTGAGATGTCTTAAGGGAAAAGAAGTGATAAAGAGAAATTCAGCTAACCTATTTTCTTTCTTGTCACTACTTGATAATCTCTTTATATGGTCTCATTTCACCAGTTGCAGACAGACTTATTTCCCCATGGAAAGACCCAATCCTTCTCCCAAAGTGCACATGTGCACAATCACCATCTTACCCACAGCATTTCATACTCACATTGTAATGTCTTTCTGCTGTGTTGGTGTTTTATATAGCCAAATTCTGCATATGTGTACATCTATAAGGTGTACACACTTATTGCCACACACATCTCTACTCTTTCACATAAGTTTCTGTGGGTTTGGGCACACCCAACATTTATACAAACCTCCTCATCAAAAGAAGTATGGAATTTCACTGAAACACAATTCACTAGCACATGTATTTTTAAGTTCAACCCCTCTGTCAATAGATTATGGTTTCCAATGTGAACAGAAAACATTTTTTAAAGTTCTGCAGTGATGGAGGAACCTCAATTCTACTTTCAGCTGCACCTTAATCCTTCTTGACTTCTATTCAGGCATTAGCTTAGAAATGTTTACTTTCCTGCTGGCAACACACTCAGCCTTTTATAGCGTCTTTACCTTCACAAAGCAATGTAACTACAATTCCTAATGCCAAATGCAAATTGCCTGATCTACAGCTCGTGCCAGCTGGGTACAACCCAACAAAGCTGTGGCACCCTGGTCCAACGCTTGCAAGACATGCCTCAGCGAGAAAGCACAGCAAACCCAGACCCAGTCCCACACATGATCACCAGGGCTTGCAAAGCAGTGCCATGAACGAGTGTAAAACAGAGGCCGTTTTCAGGATTTCAGGACTGGATTTAGGGGAGTGCAAGACCAGAGATGCTGCTATTACATCAGGTCCAGACTTCCTGCCATTGCACTTCCTCCAGCCATCTCTATATTAAGCCAATTCACTTGTAATTGATTAGAACATCTACTCCAAAGAAAAAGACCCCACTTTTTATTTAGAAACATGAAAAAAGAGGAAATTCACACTATTCTAATCAGAGACTCTGAGGGAGGAGGGAGTTATGATTTGTATGTCCCCCTCCCCCTATTTTTTAATCTAAATAAAAAAATTACAGCAGAGAATAGTAACTCAAATGCTTTATAGCTGCATTCTTTTTAATCAGCTGTCTCCTATCTTTACCAGCTGTTTGTCTGCTTCTCCCATTTATGCTGTGCATCTTGGTCTTATCGATCTAGTAAGCTTTAAATTACAGCTATCCATGAAGAAACAACAAAAAAAAAGAAAAAGCAGAGGCAAACCATAACGGGAAAGAACAGACCTGATAAAGGATTTCTGAAGGGCTACCCACTTTTGCTAAAAGCAAATCTTAATAGAATTTCCTGGAGGGAAGGTCTGTAGGACTGAAGTTATCAGTGTACTGTACAGACAGAGGAAGGGTAAACAGAGCTCACAGGTTGAAGGAAAAGATTTATATCAAAAGCAGTTCCTGTGAGAAGTATAGGAAAGCTTGGCAAAAACCCCACAAGACACAGTATTAGTAACCTAGTCTGTATCACTGGGTGTTTTTATTGGGTTTATTAGAGGCAGCCAATTTATAGCAGTTCTTGTTGTTTCAGGCGGAGTATAAACCTTCAGTAAGAATCCACCACTCTCCAAAACCACTAGAAATGTTTAACATTAAACAGGCAGAGCAGGAGCAGAGCTGATTTTGGTGCTCAGGTATGCCTACTGCAGCTTCAGCTCAGAGAGGGCCAAAAGGTACAGCTTTAGGCTCTCACCAGTGAGCCACCGGGACTGTCCTACTGAAGGAGCTAAGCTGACCATTAATCTCCACAATCCTCCTCCACCCCAAACCCAATATTCCATGCGGTGATACCACAGTTCCCCAGGGAAGGTGATCTGAGCTCCTGGCAATGTGCATCCCCTGGTGAAGGTTATCTATCACTTTTGCCCAAGTTCCTTCGGTAATGTGAAGGAAGTACTATGCCTTGGTGGTCTGTGTCCCAGGTGTTCCCCATCACCTGGGGTGATGTTGGCACCAGGAAAGCACCATCATTCATCCCGCGTAACAGCTACGCAACAGACACAGATGGCTCTTGCTCCCCTTGCTCAGGTGAAGGGCTCTCCGTTCGAACCAAGCTACTAAACTTTAGAAATGAGTCATGAGACTTATTTGACAGAGGGGTAAGGAAACGATCTGCGGCACTCTGGGCTGTGTGCCATTACTGCTGCCGTTATCCACTTGGCCATTTCCAGGCTGCAGAAAATTTGCACCTGCAAAAAAATCTCTAGAAAGATTGCATCTAGCACTGCACTGGAAGAAGAAGAATTACTGGAACAGTGTATGTCTTGCCGAGAAAGCCTGTCTCCCAGTTGACATTGAAAACTTAACCTGCTGTTTGGTTCTTCATGCCTTGCATACTGCAAGGGAAAAAATGTGCAGCCTTACAAATTGGGATTTATGACTACTATCCCAGAGATCTCACAGCCAGAATCAAATTGGTCAGGTGCCCTGGTCCATTGAATCTGTTGGGATTTGTAAAGATGAAAAATAAAAACAGAATCTTTTCCCTCTGTGGGGATGGGCAAAGTGTCTGCGTGCCTGGATTCCTAGAAGATGACAATGTTTTATCATTACAAGTGCAAGTACAGTCACTTGGTCTTTCAATTTTCCAAAAGGTTAGAGGGAGCTGACAGATTTCTAAGTGAGGGAATGCAGTTCACACTTTTATTCACTCAGCTGGTCGTTCATCGGATTTGATGCTGTATCTGAGCCGAGTTAGGCACGGTGCAGAGAAGGGGAGAAGCAGCAGGGCACAAAGATGGCTTTAAGACACATCTCTGATCCCCATGCCAAGCCACCCGGGAGCTGCTTGGTCTCTGAACAGAACCTGGAGCAAATGCCGCAGCCAGGATTAGGGCTGGCATTGCCCGCTGCCTCTGGCAATGCCACAGATGGCCCGGGTGGCTTCCCGGGCTTCTCCATCCACTGACTGCGGAGGAAGAGCAGACTGGAGCAGGGACGAGTGGTCCCTGCTGCAATGTGACCTTCACGTCTATCCAGCCATCTCTCTCTGAAAGCTACGTGAACTGATAAGCACAAGCCTCCAAGTCAGGCTTAGGTAACGTTCTGAAAATGAGAAACTAAATATTTAAACATTACTCGAACTGTGCCTGCTGCAGATCCCCACAACATTAAGGGAAAAAATGAACAGATCTGGCCCAGAGGGCTTGACAAAGCAGAAGGGGGTCGGAGGAGGGGAGAGCTGCCCGGGACGAAGCTGTGATGCTGCTTTGGCCACTGTCCCACAGCAGAGCCAGGCGGCTCCTGCAGCACCATGCTCTGCACATCCAGGCTTCTGAGACCCAGCTCTGCCTTGCAGCACGGACCATGACGGTTTATCCTATTGCACAGAGCATCGTGTGACACGTGGGTGGCAAAGGGATGAAAGGACCCCAAATCCCAGCACGCCAGCCTGGGCAGTGTTCCCATCAGCTCCAGCACCATTGCGAATTAGGGATAAGCTTCACTTGTCTTCACTTGTGCGTATTAATAGCAGAAGGTTATTCTAGGAGGAAGTTTTCTCAAACAATAAAAAGATGCATTAATCAACTTAGAAAATAGCACAGGGTGAAATGGATAAACTGTAGCCACAGCAGAAAGGTTGCTTATGGATCCCACCTAAGTGCAAATGTGCTAAGGGGAGTATTTGCAATGACATCCTCAAACTAATACCAAGTAATATTAATAGGAGGGGGGGGGGGGGGGGGGGAGCAAGAGATAAAAGCAGTTCTTAGTTATTAAAAAAATAAACATTTTTAGACGTCATTTTACCCCTGTGCATTATGAACACAACCCAACAAAGATGCAGTGCTGTTGAAAAAAGTCAGTACAACAGTTTTTCTACTTCTTAAACAATACGATTATTTTCATTTTAGATAGAGTAGGAAAGTACTAATTTAACAGGCATAAAATTAGGACATCCAGTTTAGCAGACATGCTTTGCCACTACTTCAGTTTTACCATCAGGCCATTGGGGGCGGGGGGGGGAAGTGTTTTGGATCCGTCTCACATTTAGAAGAAGATGGCTCATCATTACTGCAAGCATGATGTTGCAAATTGCTCAAATATCTGTTTATCTTTTACTGAAAGGACTATCAGAACATGAAGAGAGCCTTGAAATACTAATCACAGCTGCCTAAGACCATCACATGATGTCAGCCAACAATTCCTGTGATTTACTGTACCAAAAAAAGAAGAGGCGCCACGAACAAGTTTTTGTAAATCAAGTATATGGGGCCAGATTCTGGTCCATGATTACTCAGGCATAAGGAATGCTATAGTACTCTGCCGGTACATAATTCAAGCCTGCAGTGAACTTTGCAATATGGATGTATGGCATTAAAAGTTGTTACACCAGTTATCAGAAGAAAATCACCTTGGCTTTAACATATATACAAAGGCTAATGCAAACACATGCACACAGGCTCGCTCCCTAAGGTTTGTCACCATCCAGGCACAGCACAGAGATTTTTCCCTAAGGAAAACGTTGAGGTCTGTGCAAAAGCACTCAGGTCTCACGGGCAGCATGGGCATACGATCATGGAAGGTAAATGTTCAGCGGTTAAACCCCATGCCATGACACACATGCACGCATTGAGTTTAAATTTACAGTGAACACCAGCTGTTATTGTCCCTTAAGGGAAACTGTGACTGGTAGAGAATCATGTCTGTCAATATTTCCCTCCTGGGTCAATAAATCCTGATAGTCAATAAAAGTCAGCGAACAAAACCGACACCACCACAGGAGCCCACGCGTACCTTGGGGTAAAATTTGGCACACTTAGTAGCTGCTGATTAGTTAGAATGATTCTGCATTTAAGGTCCCCACGGCATAGAGCACACTTGCACCTGATTTTAATAACCTAACGTGCAGCACAGCTCTGCATTACAACCTTTCCCCAAGCTCTTCCACATGGAGCATGTGCAAACTGAATGGCACGTGGGCTGAGAAAAGGGTTTCTCCTGCACTGGAAAGGCAGCAGCATCAGTATCTACAGGGCAGCTGAAAAATATCCACCAGTCTTCACGAGACCCATGCAACCCTACCGCACTACTGCGGTTTCAGGAAAGAACACCACCAGAAAAGTTGGTGCTGGGCTCTCCAGACACAAATTAGATTTCAACTATTCACACCCTCGTGGCAAAACACACAGCCATTCTCAGATATTCTGGAGCAAATCTTCAAGCAGAGTGAATCAGCGTGGGTTTTTTGAAGTTATTTTTATTTACACCACCTGACAAACTACTTCCCTGATGTTTCCTTGTTACAAATTTTATGCAGACAGTATATGAGTTTAACTGAGGATGCTTTTTTCTACTCTACAACACAAAAGTCAATCATATGCAAACTGCAATGACACATGAACTCTGAAAGATCTGAAGGAGCTAACCCATGACACCAAGTGCAAATAACGTAGAAAGGTTTTTCACGCTATTTTTATAACAATCAATTTTGCTGCTGCCCTGTTTGCAACAGATTTAAGTACAGCTTTAACGAAGAAATAATTTTTTTCTGTTCTGAAGATTAAACTGTAATTTTCTGGGTTTATTTTCCTGGAAATGCCTTTTAAATGCACTTGAAAAATGTCAAACACTGAAATTGGAAACTTACCCTTACAATATGCCATTCTATGTGCAGATTGCTAATGATCATGCAAACTAACATGTAACTTCTTTGCCTTCTAAAATTATAAAACAAGCAAACATAAAAGATTTCTAAACCCAACTGGCAAATGATTTACAGACTAAAAATTTTTCTAGAGATTGATTTATAAAAGTTAATGACTTTCAAACAGCAGGGGAAAAAAAAAATCAAGTCAATAGACTGAAATTGTTCATTATAACTCATTTGTTCAATTCCAATCTTGATTTTGTCATCAGCTCTCTGCTTGCTTATAAGATGGTCAAGCCATGCAAACAAAGTGATATTTGTTCACATAACAATATGTAACCCTTATATAGCACTTTTCATCATCAAATCTCAAAGCATCCTGCAAAGAAGGAGAGCTTTGTTATCCTCAATTCAGATAGGGAAATTGCAGCAGTGGGATAATTGCAGAACCAGAAATAACACTTCCGAGTCCCAGACTAATGGCCTAAGTAACAGCACAGGGCATTTTATTAACGCAGAAGACGACTAAGGTCAAGACGGGTGATTTCAGTATCGCAACTTTTGAACTGCTGAAAGTGCAATGACAAAAATGCAACTGAACAAATACATTAATTCAGTGAGTGCTTCACATTGGCACTTAAGACCTGAAGCATGCTATTATCTCCTGTCCCCAGATATGCATAAAGACTTTATACCAACAATCCCACATCAAGAAAAGTTATGAAGCATATGCTGAAGTTATTACAGTACCCCAAATGTTTTGAGTCCAATAGGTTTTCAGGACTCCTTTTTTTGTCTATCAGAAAAACAAAACAAAACAAAACATGTTTCTGCTGGAAAAGACACTGTATAGGATTAAAAGCTGTTAAAACGTATGCTCAAAAAAATCATAATTTTCCTCAGAAGAGACAAATGAGTCAAAATTATTTCTCAAGGCTTTTCGCATGGAGCTGCGCTGTAAACAGTTGGGTCAGACTCAAAGAGGCCAGCAAGGAGGACCCTGCGGTGGGCGTTTGCTGCCCACCACCCAGACAAGAACTGGAAGTAGATAAAGCTTTATTCAGCCCTCATAACCAAAGGCCCTGGTCATCCTGGTACCCCCTTAGCACCCTGATGTCCACTAAGATGGCAACTGGTGGTGCACAAGCAACCGAGATTTCATGAGAGCATCAAAGACAATATTGATGCTGAACTCCAGGGGAGCAGTTTGGCTTGCTCAGGGAACTAATAGATGTGATGCCACGGATGACTGCCCTGGGGTGCAGAAGGGAACAGGGGAGCTCCTTGATCTTCAAGAAGAACCTCCTCAAAGCATGAGAGCAATCCACCCTGATGAGTGGGAAGTGGAGCAGACGTGGCAGAAGGTGGATTTGGCTGAATGTGGAAACTCTGACTGAGCTCAAACACAAAAAGAAAGCGAACAGAAGGTGGAAGTGGAGACGGGCTACCCAGGAGGACTATACAAACCTTGCCCAGACTGCAGGGACAAAGTTAGGAAAGCCAAAGCCCAGGTGGAGTTGCAACTGGCAAGGGATGGTATGGCCAATCAGAAAGGCTTCACCCATAGGTACGTCTGCAGCAAAAGACCAAGGGAAACGTGAGTTTCTCCTGAATATGTCAACAAAACTACTGAGAAAGGGTAAAAAGGAGGAGGCATTCAGTGACTTTTTCTGGCTCAGTCTTTACTGGCAAGGCCTACTCTCAGCCTGCCCAGGTCCATGTTCCTAATGCTTTTGTCTGGCGGAGGGAAGTCCTATCTACGGCAGAGGAAGATTTTGTTAGGGACCACTTAATCAAACCGGACCCACACAGGTCTGTGAATGCCCAGGAAGCAGGCTGACATCATTTTGAGGCTGCTCTTTGTGCCTTTGAAATATTGTGGCAACTGGGGAATCCTTCTGATGGCTGGAAAAGGCAACTGTCATGGCCACCCTCCAGAAGGGTAAGGAGGAACAAATCTTCCTGAAGGCAACCAGTTTAACCATTTAATGTCTTGTTAACAAACAAAAACAGTGAAAGGGAATGCAGTCGCGGGAGGTTTCCAGATGACACTGGAGCTGGGGAGCAGCCGATGTGCTAGAGGGGGACTGCCACGCCACAGCACCCCAGCAGGCTGGGGAAGGGAGCTGACGGAAAGCTTGCAACGTTCAGCCAACGCAGGCATGAAGTTCTGGAAATGGAAACCCACCGTGCGGAAAGCAGCTCGGGGGAAGGCAGCCCGGGGGTTGAACAGGGATCGGCAGCGGCAGTGATGAACGCCAGCCACACGCTGGGTTGCATTCACAGGAGCACAGCCAGCATGTCAAGGAAAGCAATTATTACTCTCTATTCAGCACTTGTGAGGCTGCCTCTGGAACAGAGCGTCCAGTTTTGGTTTCCCTGTTCCAAAACAGACACTGAAAAACTGGCAGAAATTCAGCAGAGAGGACCAAGATGATGAAGGGGCTGCAACACGTAACTTGGGAGAAGAAGCTGGGAGAACTGTTTGCCTAGCCTGAAGAAGAGAAGGCCAATTACCATTTTCAACTGGACAAAGCCCTGAGCAACCTCATCTAACATCAAAGTCATGTCTACATTCAGCAGGAGGTTGGACCAGATGACCTCCGAAGGTCCCTTCCAGCTTAAATTATTCTACGATTTTAATGGTGCCTCCTTCACTTGTATTTATCATAGGGCATTCACTTGAAAAGTATCATTTGGAAATAATTATTCTGACTTTGTGCAACATTTTTAAATGCAATAAAAAATTCCATACATATTTGAGAAGTATCCAACTGCAGGTGAAGAATATCGTGGGCTAAAAGCCAGTCAGCTGGAGCCAATTAAAGCACAATCAGCCTCCCATGACACCAAAATGCCTAATTGAACTTCCACCCTCTGCACAAGATGGAGATTTTCACCTCCTCCACAGAAGCCCAAAATGAGGAGTTCACTGCTCTGTGTCTCAGTAAACCAAGATCATCAACAAAACGTAACGATGAAAACAGGAGATGCCTGCATTGATTAAAATAATGGTATTCCATCCCCTAAGAAGAAAGAATGCTTCCCTTGTAAAAAAGATGACCTCAGATGTTTTGTCACAGACACACGTTTTTACCCTCCTGGCAAATGGAGAATGTGAGCAGGAGCAAGTGACACACATGCATATTTAGAATCAAACTTCAAAAGCAAGCGGTTCATTAGTATAACATGAGAAAAACTAAGGCATGTTTGCATGAACAGCTATGGTCTAATAAAACCTGAGCTCGGTTTTGAAAAGAAAAGAAAAATGAAAATGTGTGTCAACTGAAATATATAAACTTACAATGAAAATCAATTGGCATGTATAGATACTGAATAATGCACTCATTACTATTCATTCTCATTACTGTTCATTTTGCAACTGTCACAAAAAATATGGTGACTGACTGACAGCTTTTAAAATATTTTTATGCCTGGAGAACCAAAATAGCTGAAAGATCTGGAATTTTGATTTCAAAAAAACTGGACAAACTGCCAACAGTATAGTAATATAATCTTCTTTTAATCCCTTCCCCCCTTTAAAAAAACCCAAAAGTTCAAATCTCCCAGTGTTTTGAGTTCATTTGAGTAATCCTTTTGCTCTTTTTTTTTTTTTTTTTTTTTTTTTTTTTGGGGGGGTGTGAGAGGAGCGGATTGGAGGGTGCATGGTAGAAATCATGTTTCACTTCTATTTGGCTTTCCTAAGCTGTGAAAATACCTGTATCTCACAATCAGTACAAGCAACATTTTCCCCTAATTAGTCCATAAAAATGCTAATTTTTCTAATGAATCAGATTGAAATATCACAGGAGTAGGTAATAGCGCAAATACAGAGTTTGCTTATGGGGTAGGCTTTTGGATTCATTCTGCTAATCACTACCACAGCACTGGGCAACTTACAAAGCCAATATTATAAAGAGGTTAGAGAGGCGAAACATGCTCATCTTAATTTTTGTGCAAAAGACAATTACACGCATATACGTTCACAGCATTCATTTCTATATGTGAAGAAAACCAGACCCCCAGTATTTACAGCCCAGCTCCTCAGCTGCAGCGAGCCCTTCTATCCCCATTACAAGCAGAGGTCCTCTGCCTGTTTACTCAAGCTGAGGATGTGACCATAAATCTTTATTCTGCCCAATTTCACTGTTAATATAATCCATTTCTGAAACCGATAAAATAAGACTTTCTTTTTTCATGGACCAGCAGCTAATAACGTCGCCGGTTTGAATTGTACAAGTGAGAGACTGAAATCATTGTCTGTCTGCCCCACAGCATCTTTCTCTATTTTTTCCCTGCACTTACGCTTTTGCTCCTGCCTTCTGTGCAGGCACATACTAAGGCACTTGTATCCCAGCCGCAGATCTAGGAAGGAGCGGTCTTTTTTCAAGTCAAAAATCTAGTAGAATCAATGAGCTCTTAGAGGAAATCTCTTAGGGCTTGACCTTCAGGGTGGCCTTTTACTCTTTAAACCCCATGTAAAACAGTGATTCTGCCAGTCAATCCCTAGTAAAAGATTTAAAGAAAGGGACTGTTGCCTATTGGTGGCCCCAGAAATCTAAGCAGGAATTAAGCAGCTTGAAGAAGCCTTTAAATTCAACTTCTTATTCTCCCAGAGCTCTCCATATATTCTTTATGGCCCTGTGTTCCCTTACCCCTTTGATCATTTTATATTGAAGTAGTCTCTTGTTTAATACGTAGCAAAGACGACTGCACGATAACATCAAAACAGAAGAGAACATAAAGAACATGAAAGAATATGAAGTCAATAGCTTCGCCAACGACAATACATAAACAGGCCTAGTTAAAAGCCACGGCATCACAGTGCCGTCTTTATGCTCCCACAAAGCTGCACGCAGCGTTAAGACCAACTACAAACTGAAACTAATGATTAAAACTACATTGGCCTTGCCCTCCTCTGCTTTAATTGCCATCCACTTTGCTCAAAGGGTACAGATCCGCGAAGGCAGTGCCCACCTCCGCGCCTCGCCCCCGATGCCCACCGCACCAGCTGGTCTGACCATCCTTGTCAGAAATCAGGGTTTCCAAGCCAGGGTCTTCTCAACATGTGGAAGCTGCACATGTCCATAAAACATGGTCCTTCACCCTTGTAACATCATCCTTACAGCAGAGCTCCAACCATGCTCCAACCGGTTCCAGAGGTATTTTTGACAAGACGTAAAAATGGAGAAGAGGTTTCATCAAAATCTCTCTCATGTTCTTTTAAGAGCATCAACCCAACCCAACAAAAAAAGAAACAAAACCTAGTAACACAAGATTTTGTCTTCCCAGTCCCCAACATCTTCCTGGTTTAGCGTTTACACACAACTACACGTTAACTTGTGGAGGCCAGACAGATGGAAAAGTTGATGTCTGTCTAGAACTCCTCACACTTGGTGTTCATACCGTACTTCTTGGCTGCCTACACTTATGCTAATCTGTTAAAATCACTTTACCCACTTGGAAGACAATGTATCACTTGTACTCAGTTCTATTATTCATCAGACAACCAAACGGCAGCTCCATGACTGACTGCTAATTATCCTTTCCCACTGGATGTCAGAGACAGTTGCATTTCCAGCAGCAATTTATTCTTCTTCCCATGGAGCCACGAGGTGGATGCTAAGGCCTATTGAAGTCAGTGACAAAAGCCCCATTGACTTCAATTGTGTCGGGAATTCATCTTTTAATGGAAAGAGACCCGCTTAAGTGTTATTTAGTGTATGATGTCAACACTGAGATAACAACTGACACGAGCACAACATATACATCACCAGTGGTGCCAGGATCAGACGCAGCACTCAAAGGCTCTGTGTGCCATCTAACCCCCGTCACAGGACCAGGCAGGATGGTGGCACATTCACATTCCAGGTGCCTCCCAACAGAGACCAGCCTCATGGCTGGTCAAGCCCCCTGCATGCGACATGGTCTGTAATACCTGGGGACAGCAGGACTTGGCCAGTGTGGTGGAGACATCTCATTTGCTTGGTGGGCTGGATCTATACCGCAGCCTGCAGGCTAGCTTCTTCATACCTAGTGTCTAACAGGGAGATACAAACCCTATCTAGAAACAGCTCTAGAACACCACTTTGGAAATATTTTGAAATAGCTCTAGAACAGTTTGGAATGCTATGACATTATAAATTCACTGCGTACACCACATCTTAACTTCTTTAATAGAAGCAAGAGCTAAAAAGACATCAAACAAGAAGGCAAAGGAATCACACATTTCACTGACCTCCCTTCTATTTCCCCTCCCAGACATGGTGGCAAGAAGGATGGCAGCATTGTCCAAAACATTCCCTTCTTACAGGAAAAGTCATAGCTTCTCCCTGGAGAACGTTTCATGTATGTAAATGAGAAACGAATGACAATTTGACAAGACAATCCTTGACAAACACACTTTCTGAGGTTTTAACAAAGGTTTTGCTGCTTTGGTCCGTCCTGTCCCCATTCCCTTCCCCACACTCTACCCGCCAAATAAGCTTTTTCCTGACTCATCCCTTGTCTCAGCTAGTACTACTGCCTTACCCTCCCCCACTGACTTTAACCAAAGTGCTTCACTTTTGCATACTTTCACTTTCATCTGAAGGACCCCCTTTGCCTGAACTCCCAACCGGAACAATGGGGATCTGCTCCTCCTCCCCTGCACCCCTCCTCAGCCCTTTCTCCCTCCTCCACCCAGCTCTTCAACCTACAGAAAAGCAGATGCTCCAAGAACCCAGCAGCACACCGAGACAACAGGTACCCCAGCACCCACCAGCCACAGTCTCAGGGCAGGTCGTTCTGTTCCTTCATTTCTGCACAACCTCTTGGAACCCTCAGACTGCCTGTCTCTGGAATCCCATGTTTCTTCCAGCTGACACCCAGCCTGCGCTCACTCCCTGCCTCCTATATTGCTTCCAGACCGTGCAGAAAGCTCTTTCATCTGCTTATATAACTCCTGTGGTTTACAGTAGCTGAGGACACAGTCACCAGTTCCTCCAGCCAACGTGTTGATCGCAAGCCAATCTTCAGCAGAGGTGTTTGCATTTTGCGATGGTCTTCGTAGAGCAAAGCCATTCCTTGAGATAAAAGTTTCAGGAGTCTGCCGGAACACAGCCAGGTCCAGGGGCGAGGAATCAGAAGTCCATCACCTTTTCCCTACCTGCATGAGCCTGAGCAGGTAAGGGAAGGACGGTCATCTCCCCAGTGCAGCAGCGATGCTGAGTCAAGCTGGAAGGCAGCTTTCAGCAGTTGGTTGAGACCAGCAGTTGTTGCAGCAGCCATCCTGCCCAAACCAAGCCGGAGAATACTCTGCGTAACATCCCTTTCATGCAGCTAAACAACAGGTAGTAAAACAGCCCTTGGTGTGCAAATTGTCTCAAGAGCTTCAATTGAAAAAGGAATCCTCCAAATACATTTAAAATCCTGCTCAAGCCCAACTCTCAGCACAGCCTGCGAGATTTTATCCAAATATATTTTTCCACGGACTGCAACTTGCTGGCCCTTTGTTCTGCATCAGGCTCACCGCTGCTGCGGCTGTACCACCCAAACCAGCAAGGCACCTTTGAGGACACGGGAAACCTGCTCTCCACATTGGCCTCTGGAGCATCTAAACCACAGAAGCCTTCTAAAGTCTGAATTTGCTTGTCTGATGCATTCTTTTATTCCTGTTGTTTAAAAACATTTTTGCATAAGCAAAAATGTATTGCTTGAATTAACAGCAATTCTTACATATGGAAGGAGAGACAGAAAAATTATAAAACCAAGTCATGATTCCTATGTAGTAAGTGCTGTGATGAAGTGGCATTAAGATGGATTGTAAAAACTATCTTAAAATATCACGCAGAATCCACAAGAGCAACACATCAGACTAAAAATAAATAAATAAATATCAATGTGCACTGTACTGGTTGCTTGCAAAATTAGACAATTAATTCTGTGTAAACTAACCTATCAGGAAACCACACTGTGGGGATTCTGATAGCTGTTATTGCAGCACACTATATTAAGAAAAGAATGCTTTAATGAGATCCCTGGAGAGCCTCCACGGACTTGGATCTTCCTCTTGAAAAGACCGTTTTTACCCCATTTAACTGCCAGTATGTTGCATCTCTGATACACGTATGAACCAAAAAAAACCCCAAAACCAAAAAAAACAACCAATCAAAAAAAAGCTATTAACACAATTATCAGTACCAATAAGCACTGTGCTTTTCAGGATCAAAAAAGACATTATGCCATTTCTGAAAGTGTAAGAACCATCAGAAATAACATCTGTATATTAAAACCCACTGCACTTAAAACCACTTACAGCCAGAACAGCAGCAGCACAAAGAAAGCTTTTACACAGAGGGGTGTAAAAAACCATAACAATATAAAAAAAATAAAAATCACAGTGCTTACTATAGCAATCTGCAACCTGGCTTTTATTAATATTTTATTTTTCTGTAAGTAAAGAACTAGAGTAGAGCTTGCCAAATACAATAAATGCCCCAGTTTAACGTTTGATTTTTGAAATAAGTACTAGAGAAAACCACCTTCAGCACCAAACTCAAAATGGCTGTATTTCAGATTGATTGCTTACTGTAAAATAACAGCTGTAAAATAGCAAGGAAGAATATTTTGATCACAAGCTTAGTAGTAGGGTTAGAAGCTGTTCTTCTATTTACAAGCTCTCCTTCAAAACATGTATAACAACATTTGTGTTGTAAATATGAGGGGGGAAAAAAAAAATCAATATTCTCAGGTTTCACAAGGCTTTTCCAGTGAAGCCTGTGGATTTTTCTCATTGTCTTATCTATTTAACAGAAGTGGTTCTGCCAAGCAATACCTTAGAAGGGAAAACACCTGAAAAATTATTAATTAACATAAAGTGTAAATAAACAAACAAGCCAACAAAGAAACTCTTAATCCATCCTGCAAATGTAGATGAATTACTGCATTTCTTCTCCAACTGCCTATTATACCTTGTGTAAGTACCAGCTCTCTGCATCACTTGTATGATGGCTGGGCTTTACTAATAAACGGACCAGACTGCAACACTAATGTTGAATAGTTTCATACCCCAGCAAGTTAGTACATAAAGATTTAAGGAGATAATAGGAATACTCAAGAGCTTTAGCAGTTAACAAATGCAAGACAACATGCTAGTATGTGCTGAATTATTGTGCTGCTGCCGTTTTACCTGGGCCAGCTCATACGACATCCCTCTGCCATCATGGAAATTGGGCTCCTACCTGGAGCATCTGAAAGCCACCAAAAGCAACGCTGGAGGCAGCCAAGCTGCAGGAGACCACCTATGGACAGCCACCGCGGAAGCAAGCCCTCCACAGGGAAGTAGTTTCTAGCATGTTTTAAGCACCTCTAATTGTTTTTACAATGTTAGAAAACCACAGAAGAGTTCAAATACAATCTTTGAGTCCTAATATTTACATGGGCAAACATTTGTTTGTCTGTCAGCTGGGTAATCTCAGGGCCTCTGTAGAGCCTGGGACAGCCTCTTAAGTAGTTTTCTCCAGTTTTGATTAGCTGGCTCCATCGCCAGCCCTATAAATATTCCTAACATTTGCACCCAATGGACCAAGTATTTTGTTGAGCAGACTAATTGGTTCACAACCCCTGCTAAGTATCAGCCGTATCATCCCTGACTGCCATAGGCAACTATCATCATTAGCCAAGCGACAATCTCCTAGAGAATTTTGGCTCTTTAATCTCCATTCTCCCTGAGGACATCAGGCTTATTACAGGTTAAGGCTATCAGAGTTCGCTCTCACGCCTTTCCTACGCTGCGTTCTCCGCACAGAAGGGAAAACCTTGCGAACACAGCAACATAAAGGGTGCCCAGGTCCACGTCTCCCTAAAGGGACCGTCGGATGCTACAGACCTTGGGGCAGCACAGCCAAGGCAGAGGGACAGACCCTGCCTGCACACAAATCTCCACAATTCCATCGACTTCCAAGAGAAGTGTAGATTACCAGATCCCACCTGAAGTCAGACACTGCTGAAAGCAGCCCTTGATCAGCATCGTTCCTTCTACTGACACCACGCTAACACCAGAATGCCGTGGTTGAGGTTGTCCCCGTGTGCCAAGGATGCCTGCCCTGAGACGCAGCAGTGGTGGGGTGAGGAAAACTGAGGAGGGGGAGGCACAGAAAAAGATTAAACACAGGTCAAAAACTGGAACAAAAGGTGGAAAAGTGAATAAAGGTGGGAAGAATGAAAGATACGAGAAGATACGACAGCCTCAGAAAGCCAGAACCCATGCAGTGTACCAGCCTCAAACAAGGCAAATCTGACCTTTGTTACAGCTGTGCCATAAAGCTGAGAGATTTAGGTGGGTTCTCTTTGCTTTGTTTCATTAGGAACAAAGAGTTCTGCTCATAAACTCAGGAAAAAACTTTAAAACTTTGGCAATCTGGGGTATTAAGCTCCCTTACTACAAATGACATACAGATCACAGGCCCCACCAGTAGCTCATGGGATGATATTCAGAACTACAGATGTTCCCTCCATTTTTTTTCCTGAAATAATTAAAAAAAAACCAAAACAAAACAACAGAAAACACCACAATTAAGAAGAAATTCCTCTACTCGCTGCACCTCTCCCCATTCAGAAAGGAAAAGCAGTCACCCTGGCACAGACAGAGACCTTCATGGTCCTCTGGCAGTCTTCAGCAGGAAGCATCCTCTGGATTGCCTGCTTCCAATATCTTCTGCTCACTGATGCTAGAGATCCACCTGACCAGTTAAACCAAGTAGGGGAAATTAGATTTTATACCACTAGTCACTATCCCAGCCTACCTGAAGGCAGCAGGGAAAAAGCAGCTCTGCCGTGCGAGCCTTTGTGTAGTTTTCAGAGGAAAATGGTTCTTAAAGGAACGAAGTCAAAGCAGCTCACTCACGGACACAGCCTCTCCTGTGTCCAAATTTCTTACAGGGCAATAAACTATGGGTTTCAGTACCAGAGCTACGCCACAGCAGCTCCCTCCCGCCACAGCAAGCGATCAGCATGCACAACACTTTTTTCTTTGAGTCATGCTGAGAAATCTCTGCAATTTGTAGCTTTGGAAAGCCTGCACATTTAATTTGAAATGATATCCTCCCTGTCAAAACATGCCTGGGGGCAAGACACTTATGAAAAAAAAAAAAAAGGGGGGGGGGGGGAAAAAAATCTGAACCTTCTTGTCTGCTCTGAGTCATAACATCTCCCACAGCGAATGTATGCAGCCAAATATAGGAAGATGTTTTTCTGTAGTGAGGAGCACCCAGAGAAAGACAATACCTCAAACCAGAAGGAACCTGAATCATTTCTCCATAGCTGTAGTAAGATCTAACTGTTAAATATCAGGAACCAATAAACATTAGCATACAAGCTTTCCAGCACTTCTCATGTGCCTGCACAAGTCAAAGATCTGAATTACATACATATATATTTATAAACAGAAGGTGTATGTGCATTTGTATGTGTATACACATGCAAGCACACATTATAGGTGTGTCATTTTAAAGTTTTGAAATTCAGGTCTCTGGAATAAATCTGAACGTTGGATATGTTCCATACTAAGCTGCTTCACTTTTGTTTGTTTCCCTTTCACTCACATCAGATGTTGCTGGTACTCTGGTTATTTTCAAGGAAGACAAAGTAGTATCAGATTCAAAAGCCAAAGGTAAAAGCTATTGGCCCTTGCACAAAATGGTTTAGGGAAAAAAAATTATATCTATGTATATACACACACACATACCAAATGATCTTCTTTAAAAAAAAAAAAAGAATGCCAAGATGGTTGAACAAATTTATACAAAAATGTATCTATATAGTAAGCAATTGTGTGTGTATATATATATATATCTTACAGCGTATCATCTTAACACTTTCTCCACTCAAAGTACTATCTCTTAAGAAATGGCCAGGACACTCAGTTCAAAGGAAACTGAAAAACCTTGCAGGAGGCAGTTACAGAATCATCTACCCAGGGAGATATTAATTTCCGACCCCTATATTTAGAAACAGCCTATGATCTAAAACATGAGACTTTCTCAGAGGGTCATAATAGATCTGTTTCATTTTATTTAACTGAAGCTAAATTCCCCAAATAGCCCCTGGCCTTTGGAAGGCTGAAGGAGAACAGTGTTTCTATTGAATTGTTTTCTTTCTACAAAAAAAAGAAAAATCACTTCAATAGAAAGCATCTGCTCTGCAGGCCAAGGTGGTCAAGATGCAACCGAGACGGGAGGTTCTGTGCAGAATACATTAGAAAGGACTAAAAATAATTATGGTGAGAGATTAGCAATTTAGATGTGCTGCTAATACAGTCTTACCTTTGACACTAAGCATAACTCCATTCAAAGGGCTTTCAAAAATTATAGAAACAGAAAGGATTAAACAAGTCAAAAATAAGGAAAATATTAAAAGTCCCTTTAAGAAAGGAATGAAAAGAATTATCAGTATTTCACGTACAGATGAAGTGTTTCAAGGAATGAACATGACAGACACAAGTATTTATGAAAACAGGTGAAACAAGGTCAAATAGTCACTCTAATGATCACATTGCAATTAAGAGACAGCAAATTTAAAATGGGAAAGAAAAATCACAATCATTAACGTTGTGAACTGACAAAAAATGTTATTGATACAAAGGGCATAATGATTAGGAGAATGATTAGATGTTTAAAGTGCTAATAATAATACTTGCCCAAGCCAGCATAAGAATTTATAAGGGCTATTGATCTCATGTTCCAGGATGGAAGCCAAGCAGTAAGTGCTTGGTAAGAAGAAGTGGGGAAAACCAAAAGAAAAAAAGTAGTAAGTCTTTCAGGGACACTTTATTCCTTAATTGTGATAATGAGAGTTCAGGGGAAGAGGGAAGAAGATTTGGGGCTGGTTTTTCAGGTGGCTTTTGGGTTTTTTTCCCAGGGTGTTGAGTCATCTAGTATTAGTTACTAACAGAGATAGGATTCCAAGTTAATTGGATCTTTAATCGGATTGAATAGGCTAATTCCTACCTCTCTGCGTTCCTAATGGATGTCACAATGTCATGAGTTAAATGCTGAAGTGCTGCTCTAATTTGAGAGCAGCTTCTAGGGAATCCTTAGGCAAAGACAATTATTCAGATGTCTATTGAGAAAGAAAACGATCATCAAGGTCAATATACTTTCAACAGTATTTTGGAATAATTACTGTCCAGTTAGTCAATTATTACAGGTAGTACAGACATTCTCGCGTAGTTTTTTTTCTCCGCAAGAAAATAGATTATTAGAATTTATCAGTCTTCCTCGTTCCAAGGAGGATGTCACCCTAAGGAGCCCAGGTTCTGGTGCAGCCCTGGAAAAGCCGCACTCTGGCCCAGAAGTCAGAAACCTGCTATTCGGTACTGCTGGCAACGTAAAATGTTTATGGCCATATGAGGCAGAAAGAACTGACCCATGCAGAGCTGCAGGTTAATTGGGTGCTCTAATTGATCACAAAGAGTTTATATTTCTGTTAAACACTCCAAAGGAAACACGTTGCCAATTTCCATTGAAAACATCCTGAAATAACTATTCTCTTCAAATCCAAAACAGAAAATGTTGCTAAATAAGCACCATAGCTTTGTGATGGAGTTGTAAACAATAACATACGTGAGTTATTTCCCTCCACATAACAATTACAGTGGTATTCCCTACTGTGGGCATAAGACAGCACTTTTGCAAATTTTTTTCTGGAAAAGTGATTTTCAGTCCTGGCTAAAGAGCTTCCACGACAGCAAAATGACTTACAGTCCTTAAGGCATCTGTTTCACTTCCATTATAACCAGAGATCCACAGAGAAAAGCAGCAAATTCACCTGCACCATGATCTTGACTGAAGCACTGGGCTTCCCCACAGAAGAAACACAATATTACATTCTAATTAATGATCACCTGGTTATTAGGCACTGTGAGCACTTGAAATACAGTATGTTGTTTCTCTGAAAAAAATAAGACCATCACAGATCTGGTGAAACTATTTCAAGAGGACAAACATACGCACAGACAGTACTATCAAAACCATCCACGACCACAGAGGTGTCCCTGCTGCATTTCCCCAAAATTTGGGTTTGATGCTATAAAGATAGGGATCATGATTTCTTTTAAAATGTGTATGTGTAACAGTGATGTCAGTGAAGTGAAGGGCACAGAAGAGGCCACGGTGACCACTCGCTGCTGCAAAGGTGAATTGTGCTGTGCCCTTCACTCCTGGGGAGAGCGGCATGGCTCTCGCGGTGGGATACAGCCCTCGGCTCCAGCACATCCAGGCAAAGTTGACTGCAAGGTCTTCTCTCACAGCAGCAGAACGGCCAGTGGTGCCAGAAGTCCAAACCGAAAAGAGGAGGTTTCTTCATCACCGTTAACAAAGCACAGATTCCAAAACTGCTGCTTTGACTGCAAAACAGATGACTTCAGCTCTGCCAACACTCAAGGTGTTTACATTGCCAAAACCCACTTTGCTGAGACATATGCTCCCATACTTGGAAACAGAAGCTCCTTCTCCAGATGAAATTCCTTTCTTTGCCCTTTTGGTACTTCTATTTCTCCGTTCTGTGCTTCCTATGTATGTTCCTCCTTTTTCTTATCTTCTTCCTTCAATTGCCCTTTCAGTGCTCACTGATTTTAAGACCCTCCCATATGACACAGGCTGCTGTGCTTTCCCTGTCACCTGCAAATCGTACCCAGTAACTTGGGTTTGACCGATCATACCACGCAAGGCACCCAGTCTCGATTCAAACACATCATAGTTCATTCTAGTGGTTAAGCACAGATAAAAAAAAATCGTGTTTAATGTCTAATTTAAAATTGTCTGCCTCCAGCTTCCAGCTATTGGATCTTATTTGTCTTTTCTCTTCTTGATTAAAAAGCTGGGTATGCTTTCCCCATGAAAATACTTGTCCCTGTAATCAAGTCCCCTCTCAATCCTCTTTTTGATGAGCTAAGCAGATTGAGCTCTAAATCTCTCACTGCAGGGAATTTTCTCCACTCTTAAAATCAATATTGTAGTTATTTCCTTGACTCTTCAGTTTTGTAAACTCTTTTTTTCAGCTGTGGACACCAAAACTGGCCATAGCTTTCCAGCATTCTCATGCACTCAGATAGAACCCCTGTGTCAAAGGACCCCACTAGTCTTTCAGTCACAGCATCCCACTGGGAAGCCGTGTCCCTTTCCCTGTCTGCTCCAAACCCTTTCACCCTCTTCTCAAGGCTGTTCCTCTTCCAGGGCACTGGTTAAGGCACAGGCGGACAGGAGGACAGAAGAAGAGGCAACATCTTGCCAGCCGGTCAGTCTGCTCCATACAACATCCCATTTCCACACTACCAATACCGTCTCAGCCACGAGATTGGCAGCAGTCATTCCATTTTTGTCTCCAGATTATTGACGGAGACGTTAAACAGCTTCAGGACTAGTGCTCATTCTCATGAAACTGTGCTAAACGCACACATCTTTCAATCCCCATGGGCAAGGGCCTTTTCAGCTCTGTTCTCTAAATCTTAATCCATTAAACACGACGGCTGCTAATTCTACACACTAACTTTGCTAGCTTCCTTTGTTTGTTCGTAACTGAGATTTCATGAGATACCAAATCTGACACCTAGAAAACTCTGCCACAACGCTTCGTTACCCGTAACCCCATCAGGAGCAGGCTCCCTTTTCAGAAAGCCATGGTGACTGGCCTTAATTATCACTCTATTCGTTAACTCTATATTAATTCAGTCCTCTATCAACTTATCCATTGTTTTTCTGGGATTGGTGCCAAGGTCTCTGGACAATCACCCTCTACCTCCCTCTCCTTTCCCTCTTTGTACATGGGCTCCTCCAGTATTCCCACAGAACACCAAGATAGATAGGATAATGGATATTTTGTCCCCCTTGTATATCACCCTATCTTTTCCAAAGATACTAAACAAGACTTTTTCCAATAGCCATTTTATCCCTTTGACGAGCCTTGCCTCTCCCTCCCACCACCATTTCTGTCCACCCACCCCAGTTTATCTGTTGCACAGGTACAGAGATCCCAAACCCAGCTGCTGAGAATACGGACCCCAATGGCTAGCACCCCAGCCTGCTCATGAAAGCTATTTCAGGGACCTCAGTGTCATGTTTTTACTGTAAAATCTCATTTTTAGGAGAATTCAGCTTTGGCCTATCCCTATGATACTAACTTGGTATCAAGGTTTTTTCCAGGGATGCCTGTTTCATCACCCCAGAGCATCCTTTCGAGTCCCTGTTTGAGAAGCACAGTTAGCACCACACGTTAATTGAATGTTCAAGTGCCAGCCCAGCGCTCGGTGATCCTAAGTGGGCTGGACACCGTCCCCTCTCAAAGGTGCACTGCAAACCGCCGCATTGGCGCCACGCAACCCTAATGCGGGCGAGCATTTGGAATATAAGCTGTCTGCCATTATTTACCTGTAGCAAAGTTACAGTTCAATTACTGAAGGAATATCTCATTCAGGCAGAACAAAGGGGGGGAAAAATATGTATGCAAATGATTGAATTTAAATTCACTTAATTTAAAGGCCTAAAATTTTTAAGGGCACATTCCTTCTCTGGGGACACTTGGGTTTGGGGATTATAAAATACATAAAGCTAGAAACAGTTAAGTGGATTGCCATTGCCTGAGCTACAAAAGTTTGAATACATTATTCTTTTCAGTGAGCGTATTATATAATTAACACTGCAGATCTATAGTGCTCCTGCCTATATCCTATCCTATGCAAGGATAAAAAATTTGGTCTAACCACCACCCGTTACAAGGAGCTTTGCACACAGACAAGCTTAGAATACATTTGGGAGGATGACAGTGGAAGAGGTTTGTACAGAGAATGCTGCTTATCTGCTGAATACAAAGATTATTCCTTTTTTATTTTGTGATGCATATGATAAGATTTGTGAATAGCTCTTGATGTTTGTTGTCTGTTGGGTTTCTTGGTGTGGTGTTTTGTTGTTTGTTTGTTTTTTTTTAAAATAAACAGCGAGGCATATTTCTTAAGCACCAAAGATGAAATTTTCATCTTGCTATGCAATGGGAATGATGCAAGGTTTCACTGCAGAGTGATGCCTGACAGGGAGAATGGCTGCCAGGGAAAATTTGCTGCACTGGCAGGATAATTAGGTACAATGCTCTGAAAGGTAGGATCCTGCACATGTGGAAGTAAATGGGAGAAACTTACTTCTCTTTAAGGGCTGCATAACCAGACCAGCTGTATTACTTTCTGGTACCACCACACTTACTGCACTTTACCTTTAATATATATATAGTGTGTGTATATATGCTATTGTACAACTCCAAAAGCTCAATTTTCAGCAGTTCCTCGGGATGTAACGTGAAGCTGGAAAGGCAAGCCCAAGTGTTTCCCAGCATGTAGGCACCATCTGGGCAGGTATTAGGAAATCTTAAAAGCAGGGTGGGCAAAATCACCAGTTGAGTGCTGCACAGACATAGACAGCGGGGATGCTGCAATTCAATACGATAATCAGAGATAATAAAAATCCCAGATTTAGGTGAAAGCCTAAGTCAAACCACATACAGTCAATAATAGAAAGGTGCATTTGTCACACGGGTAGTAAACCCTGAGCAATTACTGTGGATTTACGCGGTAACCCTGTAAATTTAATGAAGTAGGTATGCCTTAGCTTTGTACAGCTGGGACAGTTCTTTAATCACTGCTACTCAATAGCTTAGAGTACCACATTTGTAATTTGCATGGCTTGGAAAACAGGAATATTCATTACTGTTTCCTGGTTATTTGCTTCCAGTTAAAACACAAGACCAGATTACGCCGCTTGATAGCGGACACCATCACAAAGCTGCTAAGGCGCCTGCCCGCGCACAGCCTGTTCCAGCACCCTCACCAGCAGGCGCCCACGCCGGGCGCTGGATGCGGCTCTCCAGAAGCCCAGATGGCCCAAGTCGGTGTAACTCAATCATCCTCAGCTGAACCACAGTAATTTGTATCAGTCAAGGAGCTGAGCCATTATGCCTACTTCTCAAACTGGTTAGGTTGTAAATTAGATTTTCATCACTCTTGGGACAAAAACCTGACTCTGCTGAGGTCAGTGGGAGTTTGACCATCTATTTCAGCGGCGCCATGACTTCACCAGTCGTTTTCATGTGCAATATTAATCCTGAAAGTCACCACAGTCTATCGGGTTTATTACTTTCCTAAAAATATATTAAATAAAAACTTCCATTAGTACTTGCGGATACCAGTAGTTCAGTTTCATCTTATTTCCTTCTGCTCAAACATAAGAAAAGGAACATTTATCTCAAAGGACTTTGGATTTTAATTACCAAAAAATAGCTATGGTTTTGATCGATTCTTCAGCAGAACTCATACCAAGTAAGCACTGAATACAGTTTACTGTCTCGTGACCAAGATGATCAGCTGGGACCTTCTCTGACTCATATCAGGTCAAAATAGAAATCCTCTAAAACCTATTCCCTACAATGAAATTTTACTCGAACAAAGTCCTTGCTGGAGTAATATGAAAAAATAACCTGTGAAAAATAAAGCACAGGGCCTTATCCAGTAAAATACCCAAGCAGTATCCCAAATTTCAGTTAATATGCTCACTGAAATCAGCAAACAAAGTGGTTTGGGGTATTTTGCCTATGAAGAAGAAAACCCAACCCCATTAGGGGAACAGGCATGGTGCAAGCATGCACACAGACCCGTGCCAACCAACACACACCGCCCCAGTGCCGCAGAGGGAAGGGTCTTAGTGATGTGACAGACAGACCACACTGGCCTATGAGGTCACTCTTGGGGGGGGGTGGGGGGAGGGGAGGGAAAGTAGATGCTTCAAAACCTACAGACAATCTTTTATTATTAACAATTCTCTGATTTCAGTAAACTGGGGGGGAAAAAAAGAAAAGGTGTATGCCATATGTCTAAATAAAAAAGCCATTTAGTTAATCACTGCTGTTAGCTGAAAGCATTGTTAGGGTATTTTCTACCAGAAAAAAAATCTGCCCTGGAATAATAATTTTACTTTTCCTATAAGAGCAGCAATCTTTCATCAAGACTAATTTTATTTCAAGCGCTGGGGATACAGCAATGGCACCAGCCATTTTTTATTGAAACATTGTTCCAGGTTTCCATCAGTTTTAATACCGTAATACACATGACATAACTGAACGATGCATTTTTCAAATATACTTTAAAGCTGTGGGAATACACCCCTTAAAGGCAAGCCCTCTCTTCTTTTCAAGTGCCATACAAGCACAGCAGGCAGCATTCAAAGCTACCTCTTCCATGTCAGCCAGCAGGAAAGGCTGACAGGGAATTGGTTGTGTCACACTTGAAAAGTCACCAAAGGCAAAACAGACTGAAAGGTGGATGGGCCCAATTCTGCAATTATTTTTTTTTTCTTAGTCCTCTTAGGAGATTACTGCCTAACCAATTAATTTCAGCTGGGAGGCTGTCCTAAATATCAACTTGCCAACCTTTCAGAGGCATCTCTAGGGTCTCCCCAAAAATGGAGACACTTGAAATGAGATTTTTAAAAGCACTAAAGTCATCTGACTTCTATATTGAGAAGCAGGATGACTTTGGCTCATTTAAATGTTTTGATATACTTCTTTGGAACTGGAGCCCTGTTTTTTCACTACTTGCTTGTTTAAAGTTTCTGTTCCCAAGGGCAGTGAGGCATCCCAGCTGTTACAGGCCCCCTTCACATGGGTTTGTCCCACCTTTAAAGGTACAGCCCTGTCTACCTCTAAGAAAAGACCAGCAGCCACAAGGGCTCATGAACAACCCATGTGCTGCCTTCGGCACTGGCAGCAGGTGCAGCAGGAGCATCGTTGGGCAGGCAACAGCAGCATAAGAGGGGTCCCGGCTGAGGACCAAGAGCATTTGCAGAGCGATGCGGAGGCCACCGGTGCCCACCTTGCTGCTGCACTGGGGCAGCCCAGGGGGGAAAAAGCCCAGGGCAAGCATGCAAGGTTCACCTTTCCCTGCCTTGGTTGCAAACGTGGGGAAGATGAAATGGGGATGCTACAAGAAGCAACATTTTTGTTACAGCAAAAGCAGCTGTTTGGAGGTTACCTGTCAGGAGCTCAGCGTGGGGCTGGCCCTGAGGCAGCTCAGCCTGGCTGACAGACTGGCTATTACGGCCAGACCAGGAACCATCTGTTAAAAATATCCTCGAAAGCTGCACTCTTACAGAAACAGCCCTGGCCAGGCACAAGCATTGGCTCCTTCTGCCCCAGCTGCTCAGGCCAGGATCCAGACATCTCTATTTCTTCTGTGCGGGAGGACAGGAGCAAAGATGAGGATGAATCCAAGCAGGCTCATCCCTGCCCTTCCCAACCTCCCCTTCACCCTCCCTAACCTGAACCATATCCCCACCACACCTCTAATTTAATTCCATGTTGTGGCTGAGTCAGCAAAAGGAGAAAAACACCTGAAAAGAGAAATCGGCAATTTTCTTGATAAATGGAGAAAAGAGAGGACTAGTGAGGGTCAAAAAAAATTATGAAGACTTAAAAGCTTTAATGAAGAAAGCAACATAAATCCTGTTCTTCTTACGTGGAACAGGATCCGCAGCTGGAGGTCATGCTCAAAACAACCAACACTAGTTCAGCTTTAACAATAACCACTAATTTTAATGATAAACTGTTTTCCATCCAACTGTTTGCATTTTTTTTTTTGGATTTTATATATTCAGGTGTAATGAAGGAAGGAGGAAACATCTGCTAGGGAATGCTGCAACCTCAGAAAATAGCACATCGGCCATCACGGCTCCATGCTGTGCACTTCATACAGGGTGCCTGGACACGCTGGGAGGAGAAACCCCAGACACCAAATATTACTGTGTATCTTCATCAATTTATAATGCAGAGGCAATCACTACAATGGCAAGCACTGATCCACATTTGAGTAGGCAAAGGGACTTACAGAAATCAACTTCATAAAACAGATGCAAAGAGAGCAGCCACACAAAAAAACCCCAAACACAACAACCTCAAGGTTGGGAATTAGCTTTGTTACATAGAAACAACAGAAACAAACACACACCACAACAAATTCAAACAAACTCGCATGTATCCAACTCTTTACCTAAGTCTGTTTAAGCCTAGCAAGGCAATTATAAGTACACAGATTACAAACTATAATAATCTTAGCCTAGGAATACCGACAATGAGTTGAGGTTTGGTTCACTGCAGTCCAAACATGGCAGCATTATTATGGGCACTGCTATAACATCCTCTTCTAGTCCAATACGCCAGCAAATCAGGCAATACCCAAGCTTTTTGCCTAGGAAAGAAGAGAAATACCTGGATTCCATCTTATCATCAAGAGGGAGAAGAAATCTTCCAGAACACCAACTACTAACTAAGCAAAATAAATGCCACGACAGCCTGCTGTTCTCCTAGCCCTAGTACGCTTTTTCTTCATTACAGTTTTAGAAGGAAAAGGTTATATCTATATTAGCCAGCAGCAGAGCTTCAAAGGGCATAGACAAGTAGAGCAAAATGGTGCTGGGAACCCCAGACCCACCCACCCACCCTGCAAGGGCCCAGCTCCAGCTTTAGCCAGGAGGCCATGGATGGAAAGCCCATTAGCAGCTGAAGTGCACAAAGTAAACTCCTGAAACATATTCTGGCTTAAGTTCACCCAAAATTAATCCGGTTTGTGCAGTCCCCCGTCACACAAACAAAAGCAGAGTAAGTGGGGATGGGACCACAGCAAGGTTCCTTTCCAAGGTGCACTCCAGAACTGAGATGCCAGCACACATGGACCCAAGGGTAACAATAAAGAGTTTACTGACATAAACATACAATTCACCATGTATAAACCTTATGCAGGATGCCACAAACTAGTAGGAGCCAATATTGGTACTTAGCATATATATAACCACCACAACATTTATTTTCCTTCTGCCCTTTGACTACTAAATCTGTTATTTCCTTACACAAAATGGATCTGTTAGGAAACCAGTGTCTTCTGCAAGGACAAGCTAGCAGAGGTCCCCAGCCATATGGGCTATAGGATGGGCCAGACTGCCTGGACATAATTTGGCCAACGATCAAACCACATGTTCCATCTTGCATTTAATTTACTCATAACGGAGCACAGGGCAACACCACAAGACCTTGCAGGATCTCACAACTCAAGACGGCATGAGGGGAACTGTTCAAAAAGCATTTGGTAGATGATTGTCTTAATTTCTTAAGTTACTTGTCCCACTCATGATTTTGTTTTTTGAACAGAAGTCTAACTGAGAAAGGACAATTGAAACTTGTTAAAGAGCACCGAGCACATCACCACCAGAATACACTTCACAAGTTAGATTCCTGCTCTTTTTTCTGTACCCGTGCTGCTCCCCAGATTCAGCGCTGAGGTATCAATTTTAATTGATGTATAATCTAAGGCTGTTAGAGGGTGGGCTTTGTACTAGCGGGGAAAAAAAAAAATAAAAATCTTTAACAAAACAGAATTTCTACTTTACTGGATAAATATACCAAAAGAAATTGTGGCATCTTGGTGGGTTGCTAAGCAACCAAGAGCTCCAGTGTCACTTGTTTGTGATCAATTCAAGTCATTCATCAGGCTCTGAAGCACCAGCTCAGGCATTCCAGCAAATCTGCGCCTTGGGAAAGCCACCGGGACTTCCTGCCTCACAATAACACTTTCTTTCCTCCAAGATAAACTTTGTAGATGTTCTTTTGATCTGTGTGATATGTTAATTCATTATTCTTAGCATACTGCTAATGGGAAAAGCTATAATTAACTAGCTACAGCATTGTAATGCATGCAAGATAAACTGAACTAATTAGTAGTGTTTAAAGTAGTGGCTTGTCCTCTCCCACTGGGGAAAGGAGTGGATCCTTTCTTATCACAGAAGCAACTGTCCACTACATCATTTTATGTAATTTATGGGTACCTTTCTTTTTTCTTTTCATTTTTCCTTCCAAACATAAGTGATAAAGCATATTTTTATTAGCAAACAAGATGGCTACAATCCAAGCCACCCAAGGTACACACACATGTTGTGAATCATGTAATCCTTCATTTAAACGAAGGCTTATCTGCTGGGTTTCTTGGGATAAAAGAGTGGACTCATGATTTCATTCACTAAGTTTAATTACTGAAGTAACACATGCTGAATGTCCATAACAATTGCATTCGTTCACATGGAGAGCGAGTTAAATGCAATCAAAGTGCGTATAGCTATAGTACAGTCTCTTTATTTCAGCCTCATATTCAGAATTCATTTTATTCCTATTTTGATAAAAATCAGTAATAAACTGCAAGGGTTTAGAGAATGAACTGGTTTAAAACCTGCGTGTTGGCATATAGCAAAATTTCTACAACTCTTGGATTGCTGAGAGGTATTTTTACTGAAGATATTTAATGATACTTTCACATATATTATGCGATACTCCTGAAGGAACTCCATTACCCCCTGCAAACCTGAGTATCTTATCTTTTGCATCTTATTTTAATGTAACAAAGTGTAGTCTTGTAGCTCTGCTGTAAGCCAGACTCCACTGCCAGCAGATGCTTGGCCTAAGGAAAGATGACAGAGCCTGGCTAGTAAGAATGTTCTGATTTTTTACTGACTCATTGTTTTTTGGGTTGGTTTTAGGGTTTTTGGAAAGACAAAGAAAATTCCTCACTTTTAAGCAACAGTAAAAGGCTAACATAGCAGTAGTCATGCACTCTTAATGCTTCACATCAGTAGAAGCCAAGCAGAGGATCTCGGGAAGCAACGGGCAAAGACCCACGTGCACAGCTCCAACAAGGCAACACTGCATGTGTGTTCACAAGTGGGCAAAAATCACACCTTCATTTGAAGGTGCAAGTCTTCCCCCTTCTCCTTTCCTCAGGCCCCAAATAAACTCACAATTTTTGTTATTTTTTGCTTATGGAATAGTATTTGGGAGAGCTAAAGAACACATATTTAAATCAGCCACATCAAATGAACCCTTGACAAACAAAAATACCACCTGTCAAGTCTCTGGAGAAATATTCCAAAACATGTTGCAAGCAAAACTGTTCCTAGGTAGCACCGAGAATGAACTTACTTTCAATCTGCTGTATTATGGTTAAATACCCACATCTTATCCAACATACCATAAGCTTACCTCCTTTCCACCCAAAAATAAGCAGCGAAGTAATGTTAGTCATAGAAGTGACCGGTGAAAGTCTGGTTGCATTTGCTGTGTCGGACTATTAGCAAACAGAATCTCCTTGCGTTACAGAAACCTAAACCTAGCTGAGCGCACTGATGCGGCGATCGTGCAACACGGATTAGTAACACACAGCACACGACACCCAGGTGTAAAGATTCTCACAGCTCTCCCGGAACGCGGCGCACACACTGTCGCTTCCCCAGCAAAAACCTGGGACGTTCACAGTTATTTAGGGGTTGCAGGAAAAAAAAAAAAAAATACTCTCCGGAACCATGAGGAAGGAAAGAAACAAGTGTTTGCCACAGACGCGCGGCACCCGGGCTTGCAAACTTGAACCCACCGAAAACAGCACGAGACGACGCGCGCCAGCCCCCCCCCCGCCCCCGAACCCCACCGCGATCGTGCCTTTGCCTGCCCGGACCCCCGCCCGCCCCCGCAAACTTTCCCCGGGCAGCGGCTCCTCCGCCCGCAGCGCCGGGACCCCCTCCCCAGCCCCGGGGAAGCCGAGCCCCGGGGGCGGCCCCCAGCTCCGGGGAGCCCCAGCGCCAGCGGCGGAGGAGGTAGCGGCGGGGGGGGGGGGGGGGGGGGCACACAGCGGGACCTGCGGGCCGGGGACCCCCGGGCTGCCCCCGGCGCTGCGCCCCCAGCCGCGGGCACCTGCTCGCCCCTTGGCGGGGCTGGGTCCGGGCTCGGTTTCCTCATTGCTTTGCAGGGCGAAGCCCAGCGCTTGGGGCGCGGGACCAGGTGCGGTGCAAGGAGGAGGAGGAAGAGATTTAAAATAAAATAAAAAAGATAATTTAAAAGGCTTTCGGTAGAAATGCAGAGCGAGCGGAGGTGGCGGCCGGGGCAGCCCCCGGGTCCCAGCGCCCTGCGCACCCCGAAGGGCCCCCCCGCCCCGGTCCCCCGGCGGTACCTGGAGCAGGGCAGAGCCGGCGGCGAGGGGGCGGCCGGTCCGGCGAGTCGCGGCCGCTCCGCAGCCCTGTCCCGGCTCTCCAAATTAATCGCTCCACCCCGGAAAAAAAAAAAAAAAAAAAAAAAAAAAAGAGAGAGAGAGAAAAAAAAAAGGGGGAGGGGGGGAATCCCCACCACCCCAAACCCAGCCCCGCTACACACCCACGAGAAGGAAGAGGGGTCCCTCCGTGACTGGCATCACTATCTCCTCCGGCAGCGCTTGCAGGGAGCCATGGCAACGAGCCCCCGCACCTCCCCAAACCGCTGCCCGCCTCCCCGGGGGGCCGAGCCCCCCCGCCCCGGCCCGCCCCGGCCCCTCGGCGGCTCCCACCTGCCCGCTCCGGCGCCCCCTCGGCGAGAGCCGGCAGCCCGCGGCGCCTCCGCCCCGCCGCGCGTCTCCGGGCGGCACCTGGGGATGGCGGGGAGGGACGGGAGCCCCGGCCCGGCCCGCCCGCACCTCCCCTGCCCGCCTCCCGCCCGGGGGGGCCGCGCCGCCGCCCCCCGCCCAGCCCCGGCCCCGGTAGCGGCCCCGCACGGCGCGGCGGGGTGGCAGGTGCGGGCCGGGGGGCCCGGCGAGCTGCGGGCAGCCGAGCGGCGATGCGGAGAGGACAAGGAAATGGCCGAAATGGGGCCGGGGGGTTAGGGAAGACCCGCTGCCCCTCGCCCTTCCTCGTGGTGGTCGGGGCACGCATGAGCTGGGCAAGGAGAGAACCGGCGCCGTCGGGGGCCCGAGCGAGCCCCCCGCCCCCTGTACCCACCTCTCGGGGTGCACAAGTGCCCTTTCTTTCCAGGGGAGAGGCTGAGGAATCGCAGAATCCCAGATGGGAATGGGCTTCCCTGCCCCATCCGCCTCTGTGCCCCCCTTGCCGAAAGCCCCACGCATCCCCCATCCCAACACCAGTGCTTTACATAGGCAAACCTCCCCAAACCCTTTTCCTCCTTTCCCCAGTGCCCTCCTGATCTTTGCAAACCCTGACCAGGGTTAGGGGTGGGCTTGGGCACTCGGGCTTTCTGCCCGTGCGGTTTTCCCTCTGTCACCCCTTCGTGGAACAGGCTAAATTTGTCAGTGAAGACAGTCGTCACAAACCTGCCAGTCATTTTCTTAAGCGGTCCGCCCAGGGCCCACATGCGGAGGTGGCCAAGGTCAGACATAATCATTTTCATGGGGACTCGGACTTCTCCGATGATTTTCTGTCTCACTGCTGACCTTTGGGTGTTTCTCTTTTCTCTGAGCCTTGTCTAATGCAATGAACAATAATCATCAAGTAACATTCACAGACATTAAACCATAAAACCACCCTTCCGAGTCACAGTTAGCACTCATGGGGACAGTTATCATTTGGGTTAAAGATTTTTCGGACAGTAGCAATCAGAATTTGTTGATGTACTGGCCAATTCGTGTTCATCATCCAGCAGCTTTAGGCAGGTGAGCTTACTTTTTGGTCAGGAAGTAAATAATTACATTTAAGGAAAGGTATTATAAGCTAAAAGGGGTAATGAAAAAAAAATTGAGAGCTAGCAGGGAAAAGGATAGAATAATTTAATATACTTGTTCTGTGTAAAGAAAGCAAATGTAAAACTGGTAAAGCAATGTACGCTTGATATTTTAGTCACGCAAAGTCAGGCAATTCATAGATATAATTTTCATCTTAAACTACATTTGAGTCAACTTGTGCCAATATAAATGCCGAAGCTCTCACCAAACGCGTGGAGCAGAGCTCCTGTTCTGCAAGGGAAGTGTGCTGTGGTTGTGTGGGCAGCCCAGAGCACACACGAGGGAACGGGAGTTCTCCCTTTGAATCCCGCTCTCATAGCCAAATCCTGAATTGACTTACTGTTTCTTCCAGAGACAGTAAGATGCTGTATTTACAGCACATTGCTTTCCAAAGCAACCAACAGCTAAGCAACAGGCCTGTGCCCCCGTGCAGCGGAAACCTCTGAAAATAAATGGAAAAGGAGACAGCTGTAGAGGAATGTCTGACCGTGTTGGGGCTGCCGATGTATTCAAAAGCCAGTTGACCCAGTATAAACGTGGCCATCGAAGATCATGTTGAAAACCAGCGATGACTGAGGATTTACTGAAGCGCTGGCAAAAAGTGAAGACACCAAGGGTGGGAACCCATGTCCTGCTCGTCTGGGAGCACAGATAACAGAGCTGGCCGGAGAGCTGGGGAGGGCTGGCATCGCCCGTCCTGCCACTGCCAAGAGGATGAAAAACAGGGACAATGACTCTTACCCATTTCTGGCCAACACTACCCTCCTCCTGGGATGCCTCAGCAGTACTAGAAGTTTCCAGGTTGACGTAAAGAAGAGAGACAACAATTTAATTACCTCCAGTGACTACTTAAGGCAGGACTGCTGCCAAAGTCAACTTCCTAGGCTGCCTGTAGCTACGCTGCCGCATCTACTACCCAGACACGCCGTGCCACAAACAGAAGGAAACTGGTCTTGCAAAATGCCCAAACCACTTGGACTTTCATTCCCCTGCCTAGCCAGCCCAACTTTTAGATCCTCTCTGGCAACATGATTTCCCCAGGAAATTCTCACATTTTCAGGTTTCAGCCCCTAATATGGAAACCATTAAATGGTTTTCGTTTTTGACACGGAATCATGCAGGAGGTGTTCCTTCCACTAGGAAGGATGGAAGCTGATGGAAAAGTCAAAGTACATCAGCTTACCAAAAACTGCTCCATGCTTCCAAAATAGAATGTGTTCACGTTCCTAATAAGACACGGTACTAATCACATCTATTTCCGAGGCTCGGGTTTGCCTTAAGTAAAGTGTAAATAGACATAAGCCATTGTGCTTCAGATTTCACCGGGTAACGAAACAGGGCAAATGTCACAGCACTTAAGTCTGCACAGAACAAAAATAAAGAGAGAGAAGCACAGTTCGGTCCTCTCCGTGTCTCCACAGAACTGCTCTTTATTTTGGGATTTCCTGCTGAAAATCAAGGAGCCTTTTCATCAAACCCACTACTTGATGTGAGAATGAGAGTGCAACACTGCTAGAAACACTGGGAAAATTCATTACATCTCTCTAGGCTAGTACCAATCACATATTTAAAATGCATGTTAAATGCGTAATATTGTCTCAAATCAAGCGTGAGAAAAAAACCTTCAGAAGATTTATCTCAGGTATTGTCTAAAGAAATCAGAAGGAATAGAGGGTGTGTTTGTGCCTATCGCAACTTCAACTTGTTACCTGATTCGCTGCATGTACTCCCTCAAAAAACACTATTTTAAAATCAGTTCCAGAGTCCAATGGGAGGCTCAGAAGATTTCCAATCTTACTTTAATGCCATTTAAGAAACATGAAATACTCAGGACAAAAGAACAGATTGGCCAGTTTTTCTTAAGAGAAAATTCATTTTGCTTGTAATTGCCAGCGCAGATCCCACCACCACAGCTTGGTAATAAAGATGATGCCATTTTTTGAACGGGTAGATATGCAGAAGTGTGAACATACTTGAATATCAAGAACCACAATTTCATATTGTCTTTTTTCAACAAGGATAAGTTTCTGGGGATCTGATTTGGTCCTGGACAAATTAAATGGCTAAACTAACTGACATCATGCCAACTAGCATTTTTTCCATGTCAAAATTTGTTTTGGAAATTATTTTCTGCTGTAACATTTCAGAGTATTTTCATTAACTGTGGAATGTTTCAAATGTTTCAGTTATAACATCTGAGATGTATACTGAGAAGCCCAAAGCTTCATTAAAAACTTTGAGCTCATAGGGGGAAGATTTTAACTGTAAAGGAAAAAAAACATAGATGAGATAGTGAGTGATGCATATCCCTCTAATGGTTTATTAAACATGTATCTGAGCACACATCATCAGTGCTTAGCTTTGAAATGCTGAAAGTTAGATGGGTCTTGGCCAGAGCAGAGAAACTACAGACATGCTAGAAAATGCTCATCTACCCCTTCAGAATAATACAGGAAAAATCCACGTGATCACAGGACAGCAAATTTAAAATTAATTAAAGGAACTACCACTTTTCGCAGTTCGAATCAATCCCAGGAATTTAGGCTTTGAAAAACCTGGAGTGAAATGTTGGTATTTTTTTCTTAATATGATTTTTTAAAGGCTGGATAATTTTATGACTGCTAATAACATTTGTAACTGTGCAAGCTAAGATAATAACAATGGTAATCAAATCTCATGCTTCAGGGCATAAATTGATTGCTTCGAGGGGCTATGGAGGTTTTTCTTTTTTTCCCCACTACTGAGTACATGATTTCACAACTGACTAAGTGCATTACAAGGGGAGGGTTTGCTACTTTAGCTACTGTAGCTACACAATTGATCTAATCCCTCATAACAAATATGATGCCAAAATACAGTAAGCTGCCTATCTGCTTTGCAAACACTAATAGATTTAGGATCAAATTCAGTGAAATATTTGCTTCTTATTTTCCTATTTTTTTCCTACACTTCCTCTGAAAGAAAGTAGTAAGGTCTACATTAAAAACCAACCAACCAAACCAAACCAAACCAAACCAATAACAACAACAACAACAACAACAACAAATCAACCAAAACCCCGAAACCAAACAACCCCAAAAAACTTAAAAGCAAGAATCTCACAGTGAATCTTAAAACACCTGAGTTAGGCAAGTGGGTTCCTCCACAGCTAGGTTCAGATCCAAAGATCAGGAGGAAAAGCAACCAATTCATCGAGTATCGTCACCACGCCGGTGGGCCCATGCATCTCCTATGGCCAGCTTGTAAAAACTTGCTTTCGAAGACAACCACGTCTCCATCAACAAAGAGGCTGTGGTCTCTTTTCTTTGAAAAACAGACACAGTAAAATGGGAGAGCTTAGCCTGTGAGATGGGGATTTAGGTTTAATTCCCAGCTGTACCAGAAAGCTCCACACAACTTTGGACTTTGCTCCAGGGCAGATAGGCTGAGCTCTACAGAACATATTTAATCGAGCAGAAAACAACTGAAGATTCACTGGAACCAACCTGAAGCAAAACTGAGCCTCATTTTTGTTACGGCGTTGGTGGAAGGAAGGCTGGAGCTCCAGTGGTGCCACAACAGACTGTTCATGCTTTTTCCTTCAAGCACTCATCATAGGTCCTAGAACCTGTGTAGAAAGTTTCTTCTGAATGAATATACAATATATATTCTATATAAGAACTATATATAGCGTGTATATATACAAAATATAGTACTATATAAGAATAACTTTGTAATTTGTCATCTTTGATGTCATTGCTAGTTAAGTGAGACCTCTATCATTCCAGGTTTTAGGTTTGGGTTTGTTTGGTTTGGGTTTTGATTTTTTGTTGGGTTTTTTTGGGGGGTGGGTGGGGGGTGGGTGTACCGTGCAGTAGTGACATTTCCATTTACAATCATTCAAAGCAGAACTCACAGCCCAGGTTTCAAGTACACATGTGTATTGAAAGTAGAGATCTGTCTGCCACGTCAGTCTGGTTGGCCACCCCACCACAGGACACCTTCTCTTTGGTAGCTGTCCCGGTTCCCTAGCTGGCACGTACCAGTTTCTGGAATGAAGCTACCAAACTGTAGGTCAAACAGGAATGCTGTGCCTGCATGGAGACCAATGCATGCCCAGTCATTCACTGCACAATGAGACAAGGTCATTTATAAGGAAAAGCAAGTACCCTTCTCACAAAAAATGCTATCTGAAAATGTATCTTTGGTCTCCACACGGAACTGGCACGAAGCCCAGAAAGAGCAAGCCACAGTATTTAGAGAAATGGAATCGTGACTCACGTCGGGGCAATGGCATAGCTCTCATTCATTTGTGGAAGAGATTAAAGAGGCCTAGGAATAAAGATTTTCTATTTCCTGAACAAGAATGGCTAGTCACTGGACAAAACATCAGCAACAAGGTCCCCTTGGTTGTTCTTACTCTTGCCTAGTGTGGAGGTGGGATATGTAGAACGAAGCCTTTGCCTGGACAACCCATGAACACAGTCCCAGCTTTTTCAGGGATGTAGATGAAACCTATTGTTCACCAACTACTGAATAAAATGCTTTCTCTTTGCTTTCTGTCAAGGTCAACTGGCGTAATTTGCACAACATGTCTACTGCCAAACCCCCATACTGGTATAACACAACATGATTATCTGTAGTCCCCTACACAAAAATAAGAACAAGTATTTTAAAGAAATGGTTTGTGCACATTTTTCCACCAAGACTCAAACCTGTTTGTATTATAATAACAACTATCATCTACAAAATTATTGTAGCTACCCTTGAAAGCGAGCAGTCACAGTTGTGACCATAAACAGCTAATTCAGAATTATCAGGGACCCCCCTCCCGAGTTCTGCAGGCACGTGAACAAGACAATTACTGAGGGGTTCGTTTGGCTTTCATGCGAAAAAGAAGAAATGACACTGATCTCCTAAGACAGGGACAAACACTGGTCATAGCTAATGCTATCATTTGTATTCTTCCATTTTTTATGTCCATATAGTGAACCAATTTTATTCAAATGACCTACATTAAAGTCCAAATCAAAAACAAAACACTAGACGGGTTGTTGCTGAACCGTTTGGTGCTCCCTGTGTTCCTTTACCAATTTAATCTGACTGGTGGGTTGCAGGGTGTTCAATAGGTCACCTGCATCAGCAATTTCAGTCCAGACAATTTGCTCTAAATACTACATGGTATGATACACATTTTTCAATTACATTTCAGGCTGCTTTTAAATTCTACCAGACGGACAAAGTTATATGAGGAATACAAGGCTTAGGAAACAACAGCATACAAATAACTGTATATTAAAACAATTTTTTGTTGTTGCACAGTCAAGCTATCAGCAGTTATACAAAGTTATTAATGCAAGCAGGGAAGCAATAGTTTGATCAACAACATAAGACTTCTTTTAAATATACTGACAATGTAATAGTGCATTAATGATTTAACCCTCTTCCATACCCTTCAGAAAAGACATTCAAGGTTAAAAAAAATAGTACTGTGAATATCAGATACAATAAATGGGAAAACACTCTGTAAAAACAAGCATACTTCTGTGTTACTTCAACCTGTTATATATATATTATATACATAGGTGTGTATATGTATATATATATATATATATATGTATATAAAATATAATAAAAATTGATGTTATGGAAACCCAGGAATTTTTATTAAAAATAAGAATCACTCAGTAGATACTGGAAATGCTATCACTAGGCTAAGGTGATGAGTGTGAGTCAAAAATTCCATTCTTACAAGTATGAAACTAAGGACTCCCTTTAAAGTCTAGGGATTACCAAAATGGTCACAATTATACTGGTAAGGTATGATAATACACCCTAATAGTTTTAGTAGACTGTGCAGGCAATACTTAGCTTCCACTCCCCCCAGTATCTGAATTAAATGATAAATGCTTCCTAAACTTTCAAATCCAAATTACCTGTAAATGGAGGTCCGCAGTGCAGGGTGGCTGTAACCATTTGGTTAGTGGCCCTAAACCATTTGGTTGGTGACCGTAACCATTTGGTTGGTGACCATAACCATTTGGTTAGCTGACTAAGCAAGCAGTACACCTTTTCAGAACAGCCAGAAAATGCAACATGATGGAGGAAGAAACAAGGAATGCAAGTCACAGCGTTAGGATCCCTATGGAGAGCCTACACTCTGAGTGGAATATAAGTCTAGGAGGGATTTAGGAACCAGAGGTTGAACCTTATCTATTTGGTGGTCTACAAAATCATAGCTGTATAAGCAGAGGATATTAAGTAGATATAAAAACTCTCTATTTCTTTTATATTTTGTGCTGGTATGTATTTTGGAATTAAAGTGTCTAGTTCTGCCATCTGCAGCTCAGGATGGATAGCAAACTACTTGTTAGGATTCAGAAAGCAGTCAGGCAAACAACTGCAGCATTGCAAAGTACATCTTACAGTGAGCAACAAGAATTCGTCAAGTAGCATGTTAAGAGGTGATTAGATCCCAGTCTGCGGTACCAGAGGGAATAGGTATTTCGTAATGGAGGGCTTCTCTATCCAGCTGACAAAGTTTAACAAGATCTAATGACTGGCAAATGAGAAAATAATTTATTAAATTATTTTTTTTTCTAAAAAGAGAGCTTAATTAACCCTTTAGCAATTTTTTCCTAGCTGTAGTACATTATTCATGATGTGCCACTGTAACACCAACACGATACAGTTTTCTTAAAAATACTTTTTAGCTCAAGAAAAAAGATTAAATCGGGAATGTATAATATAAGAAATGCATGCTAGCTGATCACAGAGGTTATACTGCAGCCCTCGCTGATGCCCAGCAGTGACAAAACCACAGCAAAGCACAAGGTCCAGACCAACAGGACCCTGGAACAAACCAAGGATGGGCTGCTGCAAAGGTGACCTCAAAAGAAATCCATTAATCCAAGTCCTGTCAGCAAAAAGAAACTGTTTTTGAGACCTGTCTAGCTGTGGAGTGCTTGTGTAGCAAACCACACAGCTTATCCTGCTCTGCCACCCTCCCATGCCCGTCCATGTAGTCCAGCTCTGGGATGGAGCAGAACAAATCCTGTTACAACAGCTCCATCTTGCTTGAGGGCTTGAAAAAGTTCCTCAAAGAGGTACTATGCTTCCTCAGAATTCAACATCAGAAACAGGTGTATGTCACCTTAAACATGTATACTACTTTGGCTAGATGTTAAATCCCAGCACTGAGGGGAAACAATATCAGAGAAAAACTGCTGTCAAATTCACCTGTATTTAGAGTCATGTGGATGTGTTATGTTACATACTGATTTAATGATACAGAATTATCATGAAGTTCAAGCTGAGCTGACTTCCAGCTCCTCGACGTTAATATAGCTGTGACACTTCCCATCAGCTGAAAATTTATCCTGTATACTTTTCTAGATATATCTATCATCTCTAACAGCTCCCAGATTTGAACTTCATTGAAAGTGCTTTCTCAGTCCTTCTGCCATCTGCTTTTTTTGCTGGGCTCACACGTGTTTCTCTGGCAGTGACTCTGCAGAACATACCAAAGCAGTGAAAAGCACAACAGAAAGTGTATTTTTAAAGCGTCTTGCCTCATTTGGGAGTTAAACGCACTTATATCACAAATGCATAATGATTAAAAAATAGCAGAAGCCAATACATCTCCATTTGGGTACAAATTTCTCTGCAGACTATTCACTGACTGCGGGCAAAACCAACCTCTTGCAAGGTCCGTGAGCACAGCCTAGCATATATTCCACACTTGAAGAGTCGCACACATCCCTTATAGAACCACCAAAGAAAGGAATCCCCATGCCAACATTCAAACTCCGGACAGGAATGCAAGTCAGACATCATTTTGCCATGATGACAGTAATCAGCAATGTACAAAAGGAACTTTTTTCTAAAAGGAATTGTTTCCAGAAAGCTATATTCAGTCCTCTGTCCAAGTTGTGAACACTCAAACTGTTTATAAGTCTCTTACCTTTGCTAGAATGAGTATCTTTCCCCAGTGCCATCCACGATGCACTGAAATAACATTAACAGTCTTACACACTGTCTTGACAGAGGGAGCAGGAAGGGGGAAGAGGTTACCCTTTTCTTTCAAACTACAAATAAAACAAAAAAATGTTTCAAATTGTACTTCTTTCTACGTGATGTCTCATTCCAACCTATATAGTTATCTTCTGGATTCATTGGTTAATTTATCCCCTAGTTTGTCAAAGGGGCTGTATTTTCTTTTCTTGCAATACTCAGTTGATATAATAGTATGTATTTGTCAAACATGGATGATTACATTCTCCACCCTTATTGCCAAGAGATCGGACAGACTGAAAATAAAGACGGGGATGTTAAATGATGCAACTGCAACAAAAGCAAAGCCAAAAAACCTAACACAAACCATTAAAAAAGGAAATCCTGGTAAGATAACCTGTCTATCCAAAGCGGGAGTAAGCATGGTGAAAAGACAAAAGAAGCCTTCAGCGTAGGCTTGGCTTCCTCTGATCTGAGCTTTTGCACTCATAAAAGTTTTAATTCTACATGAAGATACATTTCTGCAGCCACAGCGGTCGAAATATAATGGTGCCCCTAGGTGGAAAATTAGAATATAAAGGCTATCAACTGCCAATTAATCTTGTGAGGTCAATGGGAAACAGCCAGAATTGCTGTTTCCAGATGGGTGAAAGGACGCTGTGGAATTTAATTTGCCCTGTTACCAATGCACTCTGGCAGATCTCCGAGCCCATGCTTTCAAAAAAGGAACTGAAAGACCAATGAGTCGGCAAGATTTGGGGCCCTGTGTGTCAGCTTCTTATACTGGCTGGTAATGTAAATTCACAGGCTAAGGGGAGGGATGGGACATGTTGCTGTGACACCCTTATCCCACAATTTAGAATGGCCCCTGCAACGGGTGTCGTCATCTCTCCGAAGGCGACGTGTTGGCTGTGTGTATTGCATACAGCCCAGGAGATGCGCAAGAGAATGATTTACTGTTTAATATTATTTGACTGTTAATTTGCATATTAGTAGTGCTGCTTAAAAATCTCTAAACATTTAAAAAGCTAGTCACGTTTTAAGTTGGGTTATATATTTAAAGAGAAGACAGTATTGACTTACCATAAACAGTTGAGCACTTTAAATGTTAAGCGTTGAAATGTAAAATGGGCTAGCAAGTTGTGTTTGTCAAGAGCAGCTAAGGGAGATGAAAATTAAAAAACTGATCATGTCTTCAAATAAAATCACTGAAATCTTGAAAGCAATGGCTGAAGGTGCGAGTGCTGTCACCGACACAGCTTTGTGCTTTACTTGAGAAAAACCCAAGAAACAAAACAGTGAGAAATGTTTGCATTACTGTGAGTTTTGACTCACATTTTCTCATCAAAAGGTGCTATTTGAACTTAAATTACTGAGCAAGCTGCAGCATATTTATGGATGTGGATCTCCAGAGAGAGTTTTGAGTGCTGTGACCATCCCTGTGCTGACAAAGCCTCTTTTAAACCACAGCTGATCTAGATGTGGTCACAGACCACTCAGCCAAGGCTGATTTTAAATACATCTGTAATAAGGGCAAGTGTACCAGATAACCCCTGTGGGCATCTATTATGGTTACTAATATATTAATTGACTCATGCAGTTAAAATATGGAAGAGTCTTAAATATGAAATGCTGTCTCTTTCAGATATGTTTGATGTGTATTAGCTCATCACAAATCTTATTAGCGTAATACTGGGAACAGACAATGGTACAGATGAAATAACATATTTTCCTTATAGTATCAGTTTATAACGAGTATTTACCCTTCAAGATAGATGGTTAATCTTTATCCTAAGCATAAGTTACTCATCATGGCTAGGGGAACTTTTCTTACATGTTTCCCAGAAAAGGCTGCTTTGGTCTGCCAGAGAAGGCAAGGGTATTAGGTAGAAAAGCGAGGGGCCGTAGATTTCCACCAGCTCTGTATGTTGACAGAAGTATTTCTCAGCTGGGAAGTTCACGTGATAAGTTGTACAAGGCAATGGAGAAATTCATGTTGCACATTCAGCATGCAAACCACCAAAAGGCGAGGGAAAGTAAAATATGGCTTAAATCGTGATGAAGAGGATAAGGAAGGCTTATGGCTGTTTACGCTGATGAGGTTAGTGGCTTGGAGCGTGACCCAAGGAGTGGATAAAATGGATTGCTCTGGCAGAGTTGTCTCTGTCTGGTGTAGGAATGACAGTGAATAATGGAGCTTTAATTGGCAGCTGCCTTTTCACCTGTACTGAGTAAGTACTCTCACTTGTGTCTGCTGGAGTTATGGATCCCAAAAAGGGCAAAGACAAGCTGGAATTAATAGAAAAAGACGACAGAGTAAGAGGCAAGCACATTTTGACTGCTGGTATAAATCAGGAGTAATGTCAATGAGCAACAGAGTGGTACCTCTGTGAAACAGGAGCAACTGTGATCAGAATGAGACCCCTTCTAATTAAATGAACAAGTCACTTCTGAATCAGGACAGAAACATAATACGGTCTTGAATAAAAGCTGCTTGAGACACAAGTTTTGTTTTCCAATTTGCACAGGATTTGTTTTGCTCACAGAATAATTTATCATTATTCCTGTTGCATTAATGACTGTGAGTTCAGTGCTATATTAGGCTGCACGCAGACTTCTGAGATAACATTCAAAAATAGAGAAATTGGGCAAAGAATGGCACAAACAATGGCAATGTAATGGGGAATTTTGGCAATCAGGCTGTATAGACTAATGGTCTTTTTGCATTTTTTTTATATAACATGAAGTTGTTTCATCCTTTCATCCTATAACATCATAATGACTGTTTTGGGCTTTTTTTGCTACTGGAGAGGAACTTGAGGAAGAGCTCTTGGGAAGTGAAAGTAATGAAGAGGTTAAAAATGAAGAGGCATGTGGAGAGAAAGAGGGTAAAGCAGGAGCAGGGCAGGGGTGAATGACAAGTAGGGGGAACACCACCTGGGCCACCATCATGCTGTCCCACTACAGCCAAGCTAGCCTAGGGGCAGGGACAGCCCCAGAGTGAGATGGAGGGGTCAGGCCTGGGGCATCCAGAAGGTCCAGTCAGGACCAGCAGGAAATGGGTGAGGGATAAGACTGGACAAGGCTACCCAGAGGGTGACCCTGAGGTCCATCCTCAGGATGCCTGTAGGTCCAGGACTCACCCAGTAAGGCAGGTCCATGGGAGACACAGAAGAGCACAATCACACCAGGGACATGTCCCAGACACCACCTAGGTGCCTGGGACAGATGAAATGCAGTTCCTGGGTCTTTAGGGAGAAGGTGTTTGAATGGAGCTCCTGGTGAGTCTGCTCAGGGCAATTAAACCTATTGGTGCCCTTGGGAGATGGGGTGAAAGAGGATGCACAGCAAAAGGATAATGGATAAAAATTAATTGACTGATAGAGCTGAAAGGCATTAGCCTCTTGTGTGATGGTGCATGCGGATCTGCACAGCAGAGCTGAGTTTCTCACTTCAGTTTAGGTAATGACAGAATTTCAGTTTCCTTCATGGGAGCTGGCAGGGCTGGTTTTTGTCTTCAGAGGACATTTCAGTCTGGGGGAGTGGTCCCTGGGGTCTCCCCCAAGCCTGGGGGAAGCTGTGGGGTTCAGGAGACCTGAGGGACCTCCAGAGGCCACTCCGAGCAGCCTCACACTCAGCGATGGACTCCTACTCAGGCTTTTTTCCTCTTCTGTTGTTATGGAAACAGCCTGTCGAAGGGCTGCTGAGCTTCTGAATCCTGGATGTGCAATGAGGGCAGGTAGATAGTGTAGTTTCAAAGCTGAATAAAGATGTGGGTATTATTTTACATATATATTAAATAAAAACAGATAGTCAAAGCCCTATCAGAGAGGCATTTCTAGGATGGCAATGCTCATAAGAAAGCCTTCTGATGTGAATTTTTCCATAACCACCTGTAGGCATGTACAGTATCACCATGCTGAATGCCAAAGGTTTTGGTTAAGGAGACACATGATTATACCCAAAGACAATTGTACATGGTGCAGACCTCATTAAGAGATCTCTTATGATTCTCCAGCTAATTTCAAAGATGTATCTGACCTGAAGTTGCAGGAGCAAAGACCTTCACATATAAAACTGCACCAGGATAACAGCGGTGACTTGGAGAAAGCAAAGAGTCTGACACCAGAGATTATTCGGCAACTCTCTATGCTCTAAGGCTGGCAATAATTCCAGGTGTGTTATTTCATCTGGGATAACATGCATCATCCAAGCCACTGCTTCTAATTCCTTGCTTGGCAAACCAGACTGGCTTTTTAGACTTCCAGTCCTTTGTATAGTCAATCTGATGCTTTCAGCCTGTGAGCCAAGACGGTTTTCTCCAAAAGACTCATTTAGTTCCTGCAAGAATGAACTTGCAAGAGGCAGCTGTTAGATGCATGCACTCGTGTGAACGTGCCAGGGAAATGTGTCTGATTGCAAAAAGGTCAAAAGAGACGACTAGTCCCTCTGTGGGCTTTCTATCCCACCTTCTCCGCAGGCCATCAATGGAATAAAGCTCCTTTCTGCTTCCCCCCTCGAGCACGCTTGGTTCACTCGCAGATCCCTCCCTATTTATTCAGCTGTGCAATCTGCCTAAGACTATTCAAAGTCTGTAAATCAGACAGCAATATTTAAGCACAGAACAAAACCATCACAAGCCAATTCACACAGTCTCCACAGGATGAAAAAGGAAAGACAAATTCTCCAACACTGTTTCACTAATGAACCTCACACCTTTGTAGTAAAAGTGAGATTATCTGCAGTTCACTTTCTTCCAAGTATATCCTCAGCTCTTTGCTAAAGCTGCTAATCAATGCGCCAGATAATGCCAGCTCTGAATGTCATTTTCTATATGAATATTTGTCCATTCAGTATTGCCTGTAGAAAAAATTAACTCACACAGACTGCTGCAAGCACTCGTAGGTAAAAAGCCCCCAGTCTTTCCAAGCTGGACTGAGAGATATCTCTGAACCTGGGGTCAAAGGAGTATGTCCAGACTAGAAACAGTTGCCTTGTAGGAAACTTCCTCCCCTGCACTTCCCATCCTGGGGCACGCTGGAACAGTCAGGGCTCCTGGTGCCCTCTCCTGGTGCCGTAGCATCACGATCTCCTCCACAGCTCCGGAACCACCAGTATGGTCTACTGGTGGTAGGCTGGTACTAGATAGTGGGATTTATTTGCTGGCGTCTATGATAAACTCCACATTCAAATCAGTAAACCTCAAGCACTGGGAGAGAGGGGACTTGAGCAAACCCGTGAGATGTGTCACCGTGCCAAGGCTGTCCCGATAAATGGACTATGGTGCAGTGACACACAGGCATATCCCTCGCTTTGGGAAGTACCGTAGCCATATGTTCAGGTCCATGAAATGATCCCAGCTTTCTAGCTAACACAGACTCTTTGGGTGTGAAGCTGGTTTCTTCAGGGCTCTGCGCTGCTCTGCGCTGCCTGGTGTAGGTAAAAACAAACCCTGTCCGGCTCGTAGGTCTTGTGGAAGGGACTGCTTGTGCAAGGAGTCTCACAAACGAGACACAGGCTTGTGGTCTGGGCTACTGTTGCTTGGGGGGGCTTCCCAAACAAATCAACCCACACCTTTAATTAAACCTTTAGCGTAGATATCAGTGACAGAGGGGTCTTTTGAGCACAAAGCAAAATGTAGAAAGACCTTTCCTTCACAAAGTATAGAAGCTGCCAACTTCTTCTGTCCTTACCTGCTGGATGTGTGAGCTCTTTCCTCCTGGCAATGTACCTCCTCATTCCTGAGAAGACACAAAGATTTGGTGTGATCAGCTAAGAACATTGCTGTAACTACTGATTTCACAGGAAAAGCATCATGATAGCATGGTACAAACAACAGAACAAAACCCTGTGATGAACAGACAGCGCTTTATTACCTAGCAGGATATCAGATCGTGAATTTTAGAACAGAAAAGGTGAAACCTGATATTCTACAGTCTGTTCCTACCTTATTGCCTCCATCTGAAAAGCAAATCCCATAGTATTTTTCCATCAGTATTTGCCCATGAAAGCTACATTGCCTTCGGTTAGCCTGACTAAAATGAAGGACCAGTTCTCTACAAAGTACACTTCTTGGAGCAGGCAGCAGCCCAGAGAAAAGATTATCATGCAGGACCAAGACTGTACTAATTGGAAAAATTGGTATTTCAGCTGCTGCTGTTTTGGAGTATTGAAATGAATTAAAACAGATGAAGCTGACATTAAATAAGTATTGAGAAAAAGTACCGAAGACCGGGAGAGCAGAGCTGTGTGCAAGACGAGGAGGTGTTTTATTAATGTGCAGTGTTTCATAATTTCATAGCTGTTTGTTTCACTGATTACACAGAGTGACCTGAGTCTTTCCAACAGCCTGTCTGCAGGACACAGCAGCAGCGTCCCGCTGACAATCTGCAGCAGATTCCAGGGGACACACAGCCACTCGGCAGGTCAGCAGGACATCTGGGCGAGAGTAGAGCATCATCCCCTCCCCACAGGTCATGCTGCCTCCTGAGGTCTTCCTCACACAAACTAACCCCTCGATTTCCATGAGGATTCTCTTCAACTTGACCATGTATCATGTATTTGCTGGGTTTTCCTACTTCGGGGCAGTACCTCGCTCTCCAGCACACACAGCCTCACGTGCACCCGTCAGTAGATACAGATGCAGAGACAGTCTCTAGTTTACAGCTCCTAACAAAAGCTATTTGAATGCAGGAAGGAAAGAAATTGGCAAAGGAGAAAGTCAGAAGGATACAAGGCATTTTCCCCTTCTGGAGGGCTCTACAAGGCCATGAGGACTAGGCAGTATATTCCAACAAATATCCATTTTTGCCTTCATTAATCAGACTTAAACCAACACAGATACAGACTAGTGTTGCATATAAACCCCTTTCTCTATTTAAAGTCAGTGTAAGCATTTTCCAGAAAATACTGATAAAATAAAAACATCCTCAGGGAACCACATACCTTTTCTTTAGTGGCTCATTATATAGCATGCTCTAGCAGTTCATTATACTGAATTCCATATCGCAGATGCTGATGAGGACAGAAGCATTTTACCAAAAAAAACCCCTGTTTTGAAAATTTTCTGGGCACTGATTTTATCAGTGTGCAACATTTGGGGGACTTAGTGAGGTAAAGGCGCAACTAAATCCAAGCAGGTTGAAAGGTGTTACATGAAAATATTCAGAGGATAAATTGTTAATTGGGTAGGTGAAAGGTGGCGTCCTCAGGCATTCTTGCTTATAATCTTTCATTTACATAGTGGAATAGCCTTCAAGATAGGGCTTATTATAATGTATGAATGGCTAATTGAAAGAAGGTGCTGCAGTTAACTCAGGAACCGCTTAATTTTCAACCCTTTTATCGTCCCTAAATGTGAATCCAAATTTAAACATGGAGGAAAAATACATGGTGTATTCAGGAACAAAGGTATTGTCTGACATAAGGAGCTTATGTAAATGTGGGATGGCAGAGCTCCTTTTACAGTAAACCTTTCAAATACCTCAATAAATCATGAAGAACAAAAAAAATCTTTCTTTTAAGGAGGTTTGCAATGGGATTTCACCTATCCGGGACTGCTGAGGGACAGCACTGTTCAGGGGGAAAAAAGGAGCTTTGCTAGCATCTTCCTCAGCAGTAAATTGCAAATAAATACCCATTTTTGTGTGCATGTGCAAGAAAGCTTCCATCCTGTATCCATGTACAATTTGCTAATGTTAAAACATAGGTGACATCATGCAGGGATGGATACACCTGCAGGAGTGTTTTACATCCTTACAGTCCCCCTTTACAAGCCAGTAGATTTATTTTTGCTTTTAAAGGCACAGAGCCCATTTAAATAATAATAATAAATAAATAAAAATTAAAAGGTGTCTGTACTACAGTGGCTTGAAAAGACATTGAGTGTGATCCAGTGGATAAAATGCAGCATCAGACACCCTGGACATTTCCATTCTACCCAGTGCAGTTACTGTCCTGCCATATAATGTCAGCAAACTACTTCGTCTCCTCCTTTCTCTCCTGCTATTCTTTCCTTTTAATTTCCCATTCAGACTGGAAGTACTTTGGGGAAGGAACTATCTCCTACTATGCATATAGACTCGTATATATATGACTTTATTATAGAGTCCTTTAGTTCACAGTATTTTGCTCTCAGTTGTTCTTGGAAGACCAACAATTATAATTACATGAAGGCAGGATGCATGTGGATGCAACATTACTTTGTTCAGGCTAATCAGCTCAATTCTACCAGTGAAATCTCTCTCAATTATAGGAGAATCCATGTGTGCAACCGAGACAGCAGAAATCAATCCTAATTACTCCCCACCGCCTGCCCAATTCTCCTGTGCAAATAGAGGAGAAGGGGCATGAGGTGTTCCCAGCGCGGGTGGTGGTCGGTGCAAATTCCTTCTTGTAGGAACCTGTTACTGCCCTATTAGGAAACACTTTGGCCATGCCAAGCAAGAATATCAGCAGTATTTACATCAGCAAAGTTAACAAAATGGCCACTTCAAGCAGAAAAAGTTATAAAACTCATAACAGGCCCTTTCTAGAGAGAGCAGCGTATGACCTGCCTCCCTTCCACCGGGATGTTCCAAGCAAGGAATTCAATAGCCTGTCCAAGGAAAAATACAGAGACCCCTATGTTTTATGCCAGGTGAGAACATCATATAATCATTTCCTTGTCCCAACAGAAAAAGCTAATTTTTCCATTCTTAGTAAATCCCCTTCCTTCAGATGCAGGCTCACAAATCTTTTAAACCAAACCCCGTCCGTGGCTGGACGCTGGGTCCACCAACAGCACTGCCCAGGCACGCAGCGGGAGCCAGCTGGGTGACCTCGGCGGCTGCAGTGGCAGGGGTAGAAGCAGACACCAAAACTGACCCACACCCAGCAGGATCTCCTGGCTCTTATTGTAGCCAACTTCAGACTGCCCGGAGATGAACTGGGAGCTGGTTTGATCCTGATAGCATCAATGACACGCACAGGCAATTTTACAGCTGCTCTAAGTACCTCTTGAGCATCCCTGACAATCAAGCTTCACATCTATGTGTACTATTACAAAATGAAGGAGTGAGTGGGTTGCAGTGTTTCATTTAATCATCTTTATTTTATTAGATTCCTGAATATGCTCCTTCACACACATAAGTCAATTTGACTTACGAAAGATACTGAGCGCTGTCTACCCAAAACAGTTATAAAAAGGGAGCGGGCGCAGACAGCCCGCGCTTGTGGCTGCAGTGCCATTCCACTCAGGCTGCTCCCCTCAGCGTATAAACCTTCTTTTATTTTTATTCCTCAAGATCTGCATGCCTGTATTTTGAAATGTTTGCTATAAAATTACACAGCACCCACACAGGAATGAAAAAGCTGCCAAGTCTCAGAAAATAATTTTTGTCCACAATGTTTACACAAATCGAATGAAATGATTCTGCAGAGTTGAAAAGTCAGGACAAGAGTGTAAGGAACCAAAGCAGAGCAATATCCAAACCCCTCCTGCAGTACAACATTCTCCCTTTATTTGATGCAAAGACAGAATGCTGCTTCTTCTTGGCATGAATTGCAGCTCCAGAGGTTATACCTATACATAGGAGAATACAGAAAGAAATATAAAACAAAATTGAAGGAGACAATCAGAAAGTTTTTTGTTTTGTTTTTTTTTTTTTTAAACTTACAGCCTGAAAATCAAGAAGGTCAGCTTCAAGTTTCCAGCTCTCCTTGTAGTAACGGCAGGCTGAGTTATGCCACTCTTCTCCAGGGCTAGATTTGGATATTATATGCATTCTTTGTTATCATTTGACCTTGCAATGATCTGCCACAATAGGGATTATGGTGTTGTCAGAAGATTATTCTGCACCTGTTTCCATGACATTTGTCCCTCGCAGTGGAAGTGTAAATACTGGTGGCATCTACCCACAGTGATGCCTTGTCACTCCTGTTGAGACACTGCTGGGAAGCAAAGAGAAGAAGAGAAAAAGTAATGAAGAAATAAAAATAGAAGCAGAAATTGGAAAGGAGTCTAACTTTCCCCCCATCTACCACTTCTACCAACAAAGCACGACAAAAAAATGATGCACAGGAAGATTCAATACATGTCAGTAAAGAGAAAAATGTTGGAAACATACACAGAGAGATGCAGGAACGCCCTGGCGTTTATACTAAAGTCATATTAAAACCCGTCTCTCTCTCAAATATTGTGAAACCCCAGATAAAACATGTCTGCTATAAAGGATTGCTGAGATTGAACTGACAATATCCATGGGGAAAAAAAGACAGATGAAAACCAGGCTGTTGCAGCTGGATGCTCTTAGCAGAAAAGAAATACAACAACTTTGGAAAGAAAATTGAATAAATTTAGAAAATGTGCTCTACAGAATGAGTGAAAGACTGATATCACAAGCACTGAAAGCAAAGCTTGAAATGCCAGTTTTTAAGCAGTGCAGAGCTCTCCCTCTAGTCCCTGTTAACTTTCCACTAACTGCAAAAGGGATAAAAGGGCTTAATAAAGTTATTAGCTTTTACTATTTTTATTACCTGTATTTTCATACAGAGAAGCTGTTCCCGGCTCACAGTCCCATGATATTAAGTTCCCTCATCGCTTGACTGTTGATGGGAAGTGGCAAACTAACTTTGCAGGGCTGTTACAAAAGTCTCCTTCTGTCTCAGTAGCACTGATACATACTGCCTCTGGTATGGATCACATCTGAAACTCTCAGAAAGTGACATTTCCTATGGGAAAAAAAAAAAAAAAGTGGCTTTATTTACTGAACAACATAGTCTGCCACAAACAAATTTCTAGCTTAAAAAGCTCAGATGGACACCTTTCTTTTAAATAACCTGGAATGCTTTAATCCCATTTTACTTAACAGCAATATGAAAATAAATAAATCTGAATTTTGTAGCTACGTGACACCAAAATCTCATTGATTTGAGCTAGGCCATAAACACATCAGTGCCCCAAATTCCCGTTTCTATAAAGACAGGTTGAGATTTAATTTACACAAACATATGCTATTTTTAAAATATTCACCAGTTTTTCACCTTCATTCATTCTGATGCACGCATTTAAACAGTTTCCAGTATTTCAGTTTTCTTGGCCAAGCAGAAATATTTATTATACTTGTTAAAGTTTATATTACCCTGTAGCAAAGCAATTTATCATTACTCTACACGGGTGACTTTCCTGATTATTAAAATACTGTTAAAGTGAAAACTGCTCAGCTCACCACACTTCTCTCTAGTGTATTAATGTTGTTTGACTTCAGTTGGTATATAACTGCAAAATAACACATCCGATCTAGAAATTGAGACACAGGATGGATAGACAGAAAGGTGAGGAGAAGTGTCCTTTTGACAAGGCTGAGTGTATCCTGATATTTTGTACAGATGTGGTCTTGGGTCCCAGACTGTCATTGGGGCCACATGGCCATGGAAGGTTGATTTTGCCTCTGGACAGTAGGTCTGTCTCAGAGAGGTGTTAGCAGTGCCATACCCCCTTGACCTGAGGGTAGCACATGCCGAGGAATTCCCCGCAGGGAATCCACCTCCAGCAAATATGCTTGAGACAGACTTTTCCTTTGCTACCTGCCCTCACACCCAACTGCTAGGATGACATTGCCTGCTGGCAAGTTGGTTACATCCTTGGGAAACTACACTGGTCTGGTAGGGAAAACATACATGTAACCAGTTTAAGTGCTAAAATTACTGCAGGGAGCACATCCTATGCTTTACTGAAGCCGTTGTTGTGTGAATCCTTATGGAAAGGCATACATACTGCCACCTGCATTGGTGCTCAGCCTACTCTCGTGTCTGTGGAAGTGCAGACCTTTATTGAGGAAAAGGGTTAGCGCTGCTCATAGCCAGTCATGGTGCTAAGAGCACTACCTTGATAAGTGGCAGCATCTCGGAAACATTCTGGAAGCTCATCAGAGAAGCAGAAATATAAGCTTAAAAAAGTCGTTTTGACAAAGTAAGGGTTAGATAAGACACACAGCAGGAAGGCCAGCAAACAGGAAAAGGGATGAGGCTGGAAGGCTACACTGGAGCCACTGGAGTTCAACTGGTGTTGGACTACCTGAGGGTCTGCACCAGGCTCCAGGGACCGAACCTATTTCCCAATATTAGAGCTTGACTATCAGTTGGTATCATGTTCCACAGGCATAACGGAAAAGGTAAGCATCACCCATCCTGAGCTGGACACAGCTAATGGAAAAGACGAAAAAAGCATCTTTCTTAACCATCACCACCTCTCTTGATCTGACAGGCAATCACAGCTTGAAAATATTATTTCTGAATTCAGCTCAGAATGGAATGAGATTTGGGAACTGAGTGAACTTCTGCTCATGGCCCTGAGGACAAGAATGATGGACTTTCTGTCCCAGTCAAACCAACTGATATTTTATAGTGTCCACTCCTGTCGGTGCTGCAGAAAACCTTCCATAACAAATGTGTGCATACAGTTTGCAACTAGAGATAATGTGCAGCTCTTATGGTAAGAGCTGGTTCCTATCTACATGCCTAGTATCTACAAATCCTGGCTTTTGCACGGTATTCCTCACTGGAGACACTGCCAAAGTAAGTAAATATTATCCACATTTTACAAACATTTATTTTGGGCTATGGTGAAGGAAAACAATTTGCTCTAAGTTAGGTGGTTACTATGCAGGTGGGAGAACTCATATTAGTGAAACAGAAAAACAGTGAGAGAGCTGGGAACGGAGAACAAATTACCCCAGATCCAACCTGCTATCCATTGGACCATGTGAGATCTTCACAGACGAATGCCAAGGTCAAGCTCAGCCCCAGCTCACGGCTAAGGCACATGAACACAGGGCTGCCTGCACAGCCGGTGGCACGCTCAAGCCAGGTGTCTGCTCAGCCAACTCCAAAATCTGCAGGGAAAAGGACCTGGAGCCTGTTATTAGCAAGCACAAAATTACTTCACTATGCAATAAATTTTGGGTTTCCCCCTTTCCCTTTTGGTTAAGGATAGATTCAGGTCCAGAAGTGTCGTGGTCCAAAAAGCCCTGATCCCTCTTGTTGAGGACATTGGGAATTTATGATGATATTAAGTTGTTCTGACAGTGTCTGGGGTCGGTCAGAAATAGCCCACGGGAAAAGTTAAGCAGGGAGTAGGGAGCCAGTAAGAACTGCTGTGCTTCCCACGGCTGCGCTGCCAGCACTGCGACTGCAAAGGGTGCTCAGAGGTGGTGTACCCGGCGTGCCTTTGTTTTTTCCCCACTGAAGCTGGAGAAGGTGTTGGAGAAAGCAGAGTCATTTTTAACAATCCCATGGGAGGGACTTCAAGTTCCAAGTGTGAAAAGAGAAAAAGTAGATAAATGTTCTAGATCTTTTTTCAAATCCAGTAGAAGTATTTTGTTAGGTTCAGGTATTCCCATTGAACGTAGTATAAGCGGCAAACTCTTGTTGCTGTTTAAAATATCTCCTTTATGTATCTTTTTTATGGACTCTATGACTATATTCTAGCTAGAATTTTGCATACTAGTTTTCCAGCTAGCAGTAATTATTTATGGCTGAATCGTCAACTTCTGTACCAAGGAACCGCAATGGCAATGCTGACAGAGAACAGCCCATAAAAGCTGCACAGGATTCTGCTAAAAGTTTTGTGGGTTTTTTTTTGTTTTTTTGTGTTTTTTTTTAGCATAACATTTCCTTTGGTTTTTATGGGAATCTTGTAAAATTAAAGCATAACAAAATTCAAATGCTCGTAAGCAGATAAGAGCCCTGAGCTCATTATGTCTGTGCTTTTCATTCACTAGCAGTTACATTTTTCTCTATCATTTGCTGTCTTTGTAATGATAACTCACATCATTTTAGAGCTGTCATGAAATGAGATTTTCAACAAAACATTTATTTTTCAATCTGAATTCACCATGTTTTAGGTAATATTTCCACATCCTTTTTTCTGAAACCAAAACTCAGGTCAAGTTGTAGGCTGTTCTTTTCTGACAACAAATAACTGTGCCAATCAGAGTATATGCTTTACTTCTTAATGAGCTGATTTTTTCTATTTTTTCCCTCTGTGTTATCTTAAAATGCAGGAGATGGTAATTTAGTTTGCTGTACAGAAAATCCCCTCTAGTAAAAAATACATTCTTCTGAAGCTGTAGTGGCCAATAGCAAATAAAGTTCAGTTCTTTGGGTGATGTCAAAACAATGCCTGATAGTAACAAAGCCAACTGCTTTGATTTATATTGCCTTCCTCTAGCAATACAAGCCAGCATTCTGCTTGCCCTTTTCACTGCAGTTGCACATTAAGCTGAATGCTTTGGAGATTTTCTACAACAACTCCCAGATCTCTTTCCTAATCAGTATTCGACACATCTTTCCTTTTAGCAGATGCGCTATTTTTTCCCTTTGTTCCAAGATTCATTGTTCTCCATTAACTGCAGTTGCCATTTATTAGTCCAGATGCAGAAATGATCCAACGACCCCTTATGAGTCGATGCGTTTACACCCACCCACACGTCTGTGCACCAGCATGCAATAGGCCCTTGGATCACCATATATTTAAATATATGCACTGAAACTATAGGCTGTTTACGTGAGATTTATGATGTATCTCAAATGTGCATATGATAATGAAATGCAATTTCGAACTGTTAAAAGTGAGCCAGCATCAAAGATAGTTTCTGAAGATGTGCTCTTCCGGGCTTTGAGAGCAGCATAAAAATACATAGAAGCAGATCCTCAGCTGGTGAAAAATCTTGTTAGAATTAATGTCGCTATGTTGATTTACACCAGGTAAGAGTGTGATCAATTAAATCTGTGCTGTGAACTATATAATTTTTTAATGAAAATTTAAATGTAATCATGCTAGGCTACAATATTCATTTTGGAGAGAAAAAGGGAGAAAAAATTAAGTATGGAAACACTAGGAGTAACCATTCTTGAAATACAGACAAATTGGTAGGAAATGGAGTGTGTAATGCTTAAATATTCAAACTACTGATAATATAAACAGGTGGCAACCATATAATATAAAGTACATTAACTTGGAATTCTGTAGACACTTGGAAGATAGGAAAATAGGATTTCACATCGTATTAGTTCACTGGTCCATGAAATCCTATATCCTTCTTTCAACATTGGCTAGTAGATAATTCTTCAGTAGAAGACAAACCTGCCCCTTATAATGCATCTCAGAAATACAAAATGCTGTAAGACAGAAGCAGGAAAATAAAGGGCAAGGCCGTCATCAAAAAACTCAGAAAAAGATAAAAATAAGAGCTTATAGCTTTAATAGAGAGAAAAGATCCATGGTCTTAAAACCAAGCTCAGTTGGGTATTGGATAGCTAGAAGTATGCTGTGTTTTCTACCCTCAGGTTACTAACTCAGCTCATCTCCCCCATCAGCACTGCCTAAGATTTATGATCAGAGTGCCCTTTCTGAATAAAGATGCTTCCACTTCATAAAAATCAATGGTATTACTAGCAGTCACTCTTCCCCCACTCCTACTGGGGGCAGCAAGGGTGGCAGCTCAGTGAACCTCCCTCCAAAACAGCTCACCCCTCAAAAAAAACCAGCTTTCCCAAAAAAAGGGAAAGGTTGGGAAACTAATGTCAAACTCGGTGAATATTGTCTTAGCTACCATGTAAGTAAGTCTGGGTCTAAATTAATTTAAATATTGTGGCATATTCTGGCAGAGAATACTTGCAGTTGCCAGTGGGTCGTGAAAAAAATATTCTGCAGCCTTGTTTTCACACTAGAAACTCTACTGTTTAAACAGTTAGGACAGCCACAACTACTGTGGCATCATCTTTATGCTGGCGACAGCAATATCCAGCTCAGAAGCCCTGGCTTCAGGTATCAGTACATCCAAGCACAGGCCAGTAGCAATGTCACTCAGCTAAGTATTACCAAAGGGGGTTACGGGGACAAGCAGGAGCTAATGCAACTGGCCCTGAATCAGCCCATCAATTAAACCCACACCCAGCATCAGAGACCACTGGCAGAGAAAAATCTTGTGAAGAACAACCCAAATCAAGCGTTACCCACTAGAAAACTTTTTCCATCCCTCATTTGTAAAACCTACCTATCCATTTTCTGTCCCGAGCAGGTTCCCTTTGCACCAGCTCTCCCTGGGCTCCAGCAGCCCCCTTGCCAACCCCCTTCCAGGTGACAGTGAATTACTGCAAGAGCATCAGCTCCTGCTTCACTAACCAAAGTGCCTTCCTAGGGGGTCAGCCATGGGGGACCCTGCAAGGAGCAGCCAGGGTAGAGATCTGAACCCTGCAAGGAATCAACACAAGCCTTTACAAAACCCATCAGCTTGTTTCTGTAAGAACCAGGAAAGAATGAGGAGAAGGAAAAAGGAAGAAGGGGCTGTTGTGGAGCTATGATGTTAATGGGAGACATTCTGCTTTCTAGTGAATGTGGAGTCAGGCCCATGAAGACATTTCTGTAGCATTTTTCTTCCTTACAAAACTCCTTGAAGTAATTATATTTCAACTTCCTTGCAATTGTTAGACGGTAAAAGACATAGCACTGACCACATTGCTAAGCTTGAAATGTGCATACTGTGGGGTGTGAGTGCGTGTCTCTAGAGACAGAGTACCGGGGGGTAACAGTGAGCAGTGTCAAGGACTGCACTGGTGGCAGAAGGCTGTATACCATACATACAAAAGGAGTTACTATTACACCTGAATTTATGACTTCCAAGGGTTTGTATTACTTCAAACTTTTCTGAAAATTTTATTTTTCTTTTCTTAGAATTTCAGCCAAGTTCTCAAACCTCCCAACTTCTTATTTCTTCTCAGTACCCTGGGCTGCAGCTGCCACCTGAGACATCCCCAGGCATTCAGCTTGTCTTCTCCTCCCCTCCTCTTGGCCTCCTTCCCACCTGGCAGGCGTGCTCAGCCATCACCCAGCTCAGTGAGAAGGCTCTGTCTCATCTCCATACGTACGGGAATGAAAAGGTATAGGTCACCCTGGGAGTCGCTGCCTTGCAGTGCGCACATGTGCTTGTCAGGAGGCATCAGGGACGCATTGATTCAGCTGCAAATGAGCAACAGTACTCACCGACCCAGCGCAACCTTGGCTGGCCTCGAAGGGGCTCTGCTGGCCTTCAGAAATGCCCCTGAGCTGTGCAGGAATATTCCCTCTCTGTCTGGTTCCAGTCTTTTTTCTACTTCGGTTCTGTGAAAACAATACACCCTAAGGTGTCCTTAAGTTTAAAGCAGACACTTAATTGTCTCTGATCCTGGTTTGAGTTGTGCAGAGGAAGAAAACTGAGAACTTAATTTTGCATGCTTTCAAAAGATCTGGAACAACCTGCTTGTTCCATTTCAGCCCAGGGAAGACAAAAATATGGATGAATACCTTTATATGTTACAAAGACTTAAAGTTGCTTTTTACTGCCATGGGACAATGAGGCAAGAGAACATATTGCAAGGCAGAGCACATTAATCTCCAGGTTGCTGCTCTAAAGGGCATGGTCAGAAACATTCAGATAATGCCATTTACTCTGCTGAGCCCGGACAGCCCACACCCAGCCCCCTGAGTTACCAACAGGGCTGTGCTGGCTTATCCCAAGCAACTGGGTATAAGCAGAGTATTGTGCCCCATCTTCATCGCTTTTAAAAATGTGTTTACACCAAGAAATAAGCAGGGAGCATGGTCAGAGGCTGACAGAAGGGACTGCCCATCCTCCGGCTGGGGCAGGTCCTGGCACAGGGCAGACCCCACTGCAGCGCTGCCACATGGTGCCACCACCCTGCCCCACACACAGCTGGGGTCTTCTCCCCTCTTCCAGAGGTGACAGAGAGAAAATCCCACAGCAGTCAGGGGAAGCACCTCGATAACCAGCACAAAATTACATCTTCATATATAAACTGAAATGATGCTGTTTTCCTGCTAGATCCAGGTACAGATCCTATTAAGCAGCATGGTCATTTCTTTCCTTTGTTCCCAAATGATTATTCCACTAACAGACACCAATAAAATGACAATTTACACTGAAATGGTTTCAGAACTGTAAACCATTCTAAAAGCTGAATTCAGGCAGAAGCTAATGATGCAGTAGATTTACTAAGCCAGATCTAAGCATGCGAGGGTGATTGGAAAAAATATACTGTCTGATACTTTTTTTAATATACTTTAGATAACAACAGTACACAAAACAGCATCATTTAATATAGTAAATGATCCATCTTGTCATGTTATGGCTTCATCTGATATGATCTATTACTTTACAGCACGCTATTATGTATATAGAAAAAAACCCTAGCTTGTAATAAATTATCACAGCATCTATTTACTTTGCAGCATATATTTACTGTCACACTTAACCTGTGCCACTGTAAGTCCATTTACAAAAACACAGGTCCATTTCCTAATCTTTGTGAACTCTTTATAAGCATGGACCATAAGATCTTGTGCTACCTCTTCTGCATAGCAAATGTTCAGTATATGACCACTAGAACTGAAGTCTTTCTTACTGATGCACACTAGCTTTAGGAAGAATCTTAATCCATCTTTGGAGATGATGAGCAAGTCAAGTCCTACAGCTACCAGGAAAGGAACAAAATCCCTGGGAGATGAAGTCCCAATTCCCTCTTGTGTTTTGCAAAGTTTCTTCCATAATACTTGCTCTACCCTTGAAACATTTACATGATGAAGAGCTCAAACCTGGACTCTACTTGTGGTCTTTGTGCCATTCCTGTAATGTGATGCTGCTCAGAGCTGATGGGTTTTCCAAGATGCCCAAGTATTCCAAGTATATTCCAAGTATTACTCTTCCACATGTCCTGAAGTTGTGTAGTGAAGGGGTTGATCCTGGGAATCACAGCTGGACAGACATGGTTTAAAGGAGATCTGGAGATGCTCTGAAAATGATAGATCCCACAGATTAACAGGGCAGGCACCAAGTGCTTCCTAATGTATGTAGCAGCAAGCTGTTCTGCAATTCAGGTGCAGATACGAGCATAGCTCCAGATCAAGACTAAATTCGCTTGCATTTGTCACACTGGAATTCCTAAAAAGCTTTCCCCCTTCCATTCTAAATGACATCTTTTGATATGTGTTATCTCATTTTTTCACACAAATTCCATTGAAACAGTAGAACAGTATAACAAAATATCAAATTTTTCCTGCTAGATCCAGCAACTAAAATTAAAGACTTTTTTTCCACTTGATCACAATTGTAATATTTCAGATTCCTTCTACAAAGAGTAGAATTTAATGGCTGTTATGGATTTTTTCACCCCCTTAGAGAATTTCTGCAAAATTCAATTATTTTTGGAGACTGCTTGAGTTTGTATCTCACAGTGATGATGAATTACCCGTTGTACTGGCTGACTTAAAAACAATACACAAAAATCAATTCTTTGACAAAAGGAAAGACACAGAGAATCCAGGATTGGCACACACCGCCTTTGCCCAGAGTTTAAAAATGAGCTGATTTCAATTACTTTGCCTTTTTAAACCACTTTCTGTAGCAGCATCTGATTACATTTCAGCTGTTTAGGTCTCCTATAGAGATTGACTTTGCCAACAAGACAATTTGCCATCAAGAAATTGTAATCAACTTAATGAACTTTGTCTTTCAAACAGTTGGAGGTTTTAGAGCCAAGAGTAATGATTATCACAAGTATCAGAGTGTTTTGTTTTAAGCATACACATGCCAGATATAAGCAATTTGCATGTTAACATTGTCATGCTCAGATGTCACAGTGTTGTTTAGGATTGCTGCCTGTCTAAAGTAAGAATAAAGTTACGCACCAAATAATAGCATTTGAAATAATAATAAGTAACACGGAAAATGGAATTTAAATAATGCTTCTTATAACCAAGAGTTTTACAGCTCAAATCTGCTAATAAAAGCAAAGCATTGCACCAGACCAGAGCAAGCATCCTTCTGTGAAGTCCTGAGATGTAGTTCGAAGCCAAGTTTTCATTCTGTTTATGAATCTATAAACAGATTATATCATGTACTTTGGGTTGAGTAGCATACAAATTGTTAAGAAAAAAATATAGTTAGCCTGAATCTACCAATAAAAATTATTGTACTGCCAAATGCTAGGGCTTTTGGACCAGCTGATCTTCCCCCTCTAAAAGTATTTTCATATTAATCTCATGCTAAACAAATAAAAAAACATCGCACTGGTAAAACCTGACTTTGTATAGTGCTGTGATTTTACACAGCCAACACTCAACCTGTCCTCATCCCTAGATGATCAGATGTTACGGTTTGGGATTTTTTGCCATAAACTCAGTAACCTTGAACAAAGCCCAGGCATTTCATGGGGACCGATACTGAGCAGCGACTGCGGCAATGCTGCTGTAAGACAGACGTGCATCATGCCCTCCCTCTGAGAAAGGCTGATAATATCGTCCACAGGAGACCCAGATCTTTGTCCCTTAACTTCATTACGAGCAACACTAGCTCTGAACACTATTTCCTATGCAATATCGCCAATGTAAAAGGAAGAGCATAAATATTTAACATCCATCTTCTCGAGAAAGTGCCTACTGTACTTTTTTCCCGTTGGTAGGCAGCCACAACCCTATTAGCTAGACATGTAATTTGTCTTCCCTTAGAAAAGTAGTGTACAGACCATCCCAGCAGTATAGCCCACATACCGCCATGCTGCTGGGAGGCAGGTATGACCCTCATCACCTGCTTGGGGGTTGCCTTTCCACTGAGAAAAAATAAAATAAAATACTGAGGAAGAGTGAGTGATACATCTCTGAGAAGTAAGGCATGCATGGCACGCATTGAAATTACGACACCAGCTTGCCAGTTTTAATGGGTGACCTCATCTTGGGCACTTGGAAAAGATTGTTTTCAAAAGGCAATCAACATTTCCTGAGAAAAAGCAGTTTCCTGACAAGGGGTTCATGCTGAGTATCTCTCAAGAAAGAGCTACCTTGCACGGCTTGGGTGAAGAGATTTGTCAAAAAGTGTATGTTTTTTCTAACTTGAGGATGTCAGCATTTATTACTTTTCCTGGTTTTTTTTGTTGGTTTATTGTTGTTGTTGTTGTTTGTTTGTTTGTTTTAATTAATATTGCCAAGATATTTTCAGTGCAGGAAAAATGTTCCGGCTTTGAATGTCACTCCACGGATCTCCAGCCAAAACACGCATACAATTATATTGTTGCTGAAAATCTTGAAGGTCTTACTCACTTGAGTAACCTCACTGAATCAAAGCAGTGGGATCGAGCTCCTAACTACATAAGCCTGAAGGGCATTTTGTTATAACACTCCTGAATATCTTCTCTGAGGACCCTCGGTGACCCCTCACGTCACAAGAGTGCTGCAGTAGCTCCCGAGGATGCTGCAGCTCTGCAGACGAGCGGTGTGGGGCGTGGGGTCTGGCTTGCAGCCCATGCAGCCACTGTGGTGCTCTCCAGCTGTTTACAGGCAAATCTTCCTCAGTGGTTTTCACACTACTGAGTTATGACAGGGAAGCACTGAATTCCTAAACTCGCCAAAGGTAGAAAGAAAAGTTTTCTTGCTGTCTGCAGCTGCTGCAGGATTGGGTTCAGACCATAAGCTGTAGATTAAATCGCGTGCATGAATGCATGATGTTTTGGTGATTGCATTAATGCATCATTTCTGTGTGTGGGCTGTTTAACCTACAAACCCAGCCCCAAACACCTTCCTTGCACAGACATGGCTCATCTCAGCAAATAACATTAGTTTAGGCAGCTTTAGCTGCCCAGATTAAGTTGTACTGAAGAATAACTGCATCCATGTGAAGGCTTTTGCCAGCACAACCATGCAGATTTACATGTGTCCACACGTATGTATGACATACCCAACCTCCTCCTTCCTCAGGACTGCCATGGTACGCAGAACGAAAGTTCATGTAAACTCCTGCAAGACTATGACTGCAGCGAGTCTGTTCCACGCCTTTGGGACTGCAGAAGTGGTAATGCTAAAATAAAACCACAAATTGTCTGCACACAAAACGCTACAGCCTAATGGCATAGGCAAACCCTACAGCCTAATGGTATAGGCAACCCTACAGCCTAATGGTATAGGTGAACCCTACAGCCTAATGGTATAGGCAGTGTGCTTCGATCCCTGCTTAAGCAAGAGTGGCAGCAGAGCCACCACCATACACAACGACAGCAAGGGGAAAGGCACGGCCAGGGGTAGGAAAGGCAAAAGCAAAGAACCAGAGTCAGTGAGTCAGCTGTCAGAGACCAGGGGAGGAAGAAGGCAGAAAATAGCAAATATTCTCAAAAGAAAGCCACCCTGGAACAAAAGCACCACCACTTATGAACAGCTTTGTCTTGGCAGCAGAGTGAATGAACAGCTAATGGTACTGCAGGACATTAAGACATTCCCTGGTTCAGCTGGTTCGTTCGAACCTGAACTTGGCTGCTGCGCATCACAGCTCAGCTCCAAAACACCTCGCACTTGGGGGCTTAGGCTAGACTTGGGCAACACCACTTTTGTTGCAATCTTCCAAAAAAACCAACCAACCCCAAATACGAAACCCAAAATAAATGAACTCCAAACCATGAACCAAATTATCATTTGTGAGACAAAATAAAATATTCTTTACCCCATTTTAAAACACAGAGGCGCGTGCGCGTGCCCACACACAGGCACGTTATTTGGGGGAATGAAGACAAATCCTGTCATTGCAAAGTGCAACCAGCTGACAATATTTTCTGACAAGTACCTCGAGGGCAGAAATCAGTTACAGCGGCTGGGCATGCTATTACTCACCTATGCTGATAAGCCATGCTGCCAGCAGCACTATACAGCTAGCCCTGGACTCGTTACTACGTATTTCAACGGCTTTCATTTCTATGAAACTCTAACCATGAATGGCACGGCTCACTTACTTTCTGTAAGGCTCTCTAAAAATCAGGACACCTTTGATGATCACCGTGCTTCTGGTCTAGAGCCATTATTAAGTGCATGTACTTCTTTGCCTTTTCCTGAAGAACAAGTGCTGAGAAAATGATTGATACAGATATAATTTATGTGGGCAAGCAAATGCGTTGCAATGTAGCTACATTACAAGACAGGCTCAGCACCTCCATGTGCTGAAAGAGGAAAGATCAAGAGTTGTTATGCTCAAGAGGAGGACAACTTGTCACCATTCAGCATCATTCCCCTACATTGCCAGGGGCAGGCACATTTCCATACAGCTGGTAACATTAATTAAGGTTGCCTTTTAGGGAAATCCTTAAGGGATCCATACCATCCCCTAAGTTAAGTGCTGCATAAACAGAAACATGCAAACAGAGCAGTTTTTAAATCAGTGATGCAAAACACCATCCCACCTACACCAAAATAATAGAGATGAAAGTGAAGAAAAAAAGCCACAGAGAGAAGAAATATGAAGGTCTTGTTCTTTTAGTACCATAGGTACAGTGCACAGAAATGTTCCAGTGCCAACCTACCTACTGGTTTCAGTTGAATCCTTGATTTTTCCATTAAGTGAACCAGAGAATAATTCTGAAAAAAACAGTAAAAGACTGTTAAAAAAACAAAATACAGTAAAAAAACCTGAGGTCAGGGATGGCCCTGCAAGCAGCATCTGCCCAAGCCAGGTGATGGCTTGGGACACCGCCACGTTTCAGCCTGTGACCCTCCACATTTTTTCCTTCATTCTGTTTCTCATAGAGGTTTTGACATTTCCTTACTTTTCATTTTCTCACTGCTCTCAATCAACCAATTTTCAGTAAAAGTTGCAGCCCAAGCCTGTAGCTGAGGCTGCTCTCCTGACCTGCCATTTTCTACTTCCATAATAACAGGGGGAGGAAAAGGATACATGCAAAAGCAGGGCTGATAAAATCAAAGGCCTCCATTAGGGATCTTCTTCTAGTTCTCTAAAGCCTTCACCAAATTTTAGTAAAGCAAGTGTTACAGATGGGTCACGGGTAGGTGACAGGCCTGGTAGGGTGTAGACATCTGCATAACCTCAGGGCTAACTTCTGTGCACCAAGGCAGAAAAGCATGCTCTGAACTTAAAGACAGCGCTATGGTCTACTGGGCTTTGCTCAAGTGTGTCCCAATTTCTTCCCATTGTGGGAAGCTTGAATTTTCCGCTGGCTTTGTACACACAAACAAACTCACCAACTTCAGGAAGCGCCTGCAGAGACTCATAAACAGTTAGCTGCAGCTGTCATTTTACACAAATGTTTCTCGCTGTGATGAACTGGAAATGCAATGTGTTCCTCATCAAAATCATACTTAATTGCAGCTAATTCCAGTGCTATCAGAGGAAGTCTTTGCACATTTGCTTATCGCAGCCCCACTGGCAGACACTTACACTGGTTTCCCATTTATTTCGTACCCAGTTCAAAGCTGCCTGCCTTAAAATTCTCCATGGACCATTTCCAGTCATCTTCACAGATCTTGTGCCCATGCTAGGTTTCATTGAAGTCACTGGGAAAATTTCCATTGATTTTAATTGAACAGGCTGTTTAGCTTTTTTTTTTTTCCCCTCTGGCAATGAAACATTCCGACCAAAAAATTCAAGACCATGCGAGTCTCTTATTTTATGGCAAAACTGAAAATCAGCTCATGTCAACCCCAGGTTTTATAAAGATTTACAAATAGGAACCATTTTGTGTGTTTTCCTCTTGAAATGCACACCAGTTGTATAATTGGTCTGGATGTGACACTGCTCCCAATTATGCATTAAGATTTGCTTGAGCAGGACTTTTGAAAACAAAAAATATTTTGCATTATATGTTACACTGTCAGTTTTCTCAATTTGTTTGTCTTTCGTTTTATTTTTCCCCAGGGGAAAAAAAAAAACCAAACCACCGTAATTTCCACATAATTACTAAAACAGTAAATCATTTCACATTTTGAAATAAGATTTCAGGCAGGGCAAATTTATTCCTATCTATTGCATTCCTGTTTTCCAAAGTACCAGAACATCTGAGCCCCCACGTTGCTCGCTCTGCAAAGGAGAACTATGGAAAGATGAAAAAGTGGACAGTTTCCATGGTTCTCACCCTTTATGAACTGAATGAAAGAAAAGAACAGGATGGGGAGACGGCTGGAGGAGACCTGTTGGGTGGCAGCGGCGGAGGAGGCTTGCTCACTCCCTGGATAACCGTGCCCCAGCGCTAGGCACATCCTGGGGCTGGTGCTCCCCTCCTGCCTTCCCTTCACTCTTAGCAAGGAAGATTCCTTATCCTTGTCAAATTCTATGAATATTTTGCTTACAGTGTTAACAAAGGTTTGATTCCACTCAAGTGCTGTGACGGAGCCTATTCAGGGTGGTTATTATGACTGCAGAAGCATACACCAACAGTAAGATGCCTTCCATGGTAATGAAAAGAAATCTGCAACAAAAGAAGTCCAGAAAGTTCAAGTCCACCTCAGGTTCACTGGTTTCTATGCTGTTCTTTCATGCTATTCATTTACTCACAATGAAGTACTGCGGAATTCAAACACATTTTCTCTATGCTTCTTTTGCTACACAAAACAAGGTTGATTCAATGAAAAAATAAGAAATAAAAAAAAGCAAACCAAAAATCAAAAAGCCAAAAAAATACCCACCAAACAAAAAAAAAACCAAACAAAAAAAACCCACAAGAACAACCACCCTCTCCCAAAAAAACCCAAAGCCAAGCTGTCTCTTTCGGACTCAAGAATCCTAACACAGAGCCTATCTACACCAACAGCTAGGTGAAGTTCATTAATTACCTGCATTTCTCACAAAATTAAGTGCTAACATAATCAAATTCCAAAATTATTGTCTCTGACAGAGCAAAGAGCAACACCCCCTCCATGTTTGGCCAGGGCAAATAGGCTCTATGTAATGACTGATACTCCCCTCCACCCAACACAACATTCATTGAATGGATTTCATTACAACATGAATAGGAAGGATCAGATTAAAAAAAAAAAAACAAACCAAAAAAACCCCCAAAACAAACCCTGTCAAGTAAGCCAATGATTTTAATGGGAAGAAAATAAAGGTTAGTGGCTGTGTGGTGAAGTGCATCAAAAAGTTAATTGCTTATAGTCACATCCTTCTGAACTAGTGGAGAGGATGATGAAGATAAGGTTTAATAAAACATCTTTTCATATAGCAGAAGTTCTGGTCCTTGGTTATTCTGCAGTGGAAACAAATGTGTAAAATAAGGAATATTTGCAACTTCATGGACTTAGTGTTTAGAATGAGTTCCAAAATAGTGAGTCTGTTTTGCCTTTCATTTTTATCATCATTTACATCTATGCGAAGTGAGGACAGAGCAGATATAAACATTTCTATTCCAACTTGGAAGCTATTCTGTAGGCAAGAGACTTCAGCTCAGCCAAGCAGGCCCAACTTAACTGCCAAACACGCCTTGATGCCACTTTGCTGTTCTTGGCACTGATTTCTGCATTTAACAACGTTTCCAGCAGTCACAGGACCACTCCTGGTTGCGTGCTGCAGCAGACACCTCAAAACACACTCACAGACGAACCTCAGAGCGGTGGTGTCATCCCTCTCCTTGTATGCTGCATTTCGGGATACACCCTCAGAAAACCAACTGTGCAAATTTATGACCTCAACCTTAGAGTGAGGCCAAGAAACTAACGTATAGCCAAGATCCTCGCCTACCTACACACCAGATGTAGGATATGGGAAGTCGATATTAACAATACAAAAGGATTCTTTTTTGCATGTGAGTAAAGACACTTCAGGAGGTGATTTTGGAGGCACTAATTTTTAGAAAGGCTCCATCCCCACCAAACTCCTGCAAAACCCATGCTTTCTATGATAGGTAGGGAAGAGCACAGTAGCCAACAGTCATCTAAAGCAGAAGAAACTGAGGAAAATCTGGCCTCAAATACAAGTCCCAAGTTCTGAAAATTTTCACCCTGCGCTCTCCAGACAATGCTATCCAGGCATTTCATAAACAGCTGAGCATAGCTACAGTCTGATCCTGACTTTTCTGCATCTTCACAACTCCAAACCACATCAGCCACCTAAGGAAAGACACAAGGGTCTGCCCACTTTGACGCCTCAGCGCCTCTAAGAAGAGAGGGATCATTTCTTTCTCGCTTGTGTGTCGCTGGTAGGGCTGGTAATTAAACTCCCATGGTAAAATATTGACAACGGGTAATGATATGTAAATCTGAAAGAACCATGTTTGTCTTTCTGGTTTTAGGAACGGGCTGCAGAAGAAATGTCCTTTTCACAGGTGAAGTGAATCAGGACATAGAAAGAGAATGAGTAGAGAAAATACTGTTGTATTCCTGATGGAATAATGGTGCATCTAGTCTCCCGTAATATTAAGGGAAGAAGTACTGGTTTTAATTTGATGAATCCCAAATTACATGAGGTTCTCAAAGTCACATGGAGCAGCCTAGATGAGATCCTTCTAGCTTTCATACACTCGTAACTACAAGATGTCCTTCACAAGTGTGGTAATGGGAACTTGGAGGAATGAGAGTCTGGGGAATTTTAAAATGTCAGAAACATGCAAATATTGCGGCTTAGTATTCCACACAGAGCCATAATTTTCAGTGTTTGCACTCATTTTAGCATTCCTTTTAAATTAAAGGCACAATAGGTAAGCTGGCAGCGTGCAGATGGTTTAAAGAGTTTAAAACATCCTTATTCCATTTTAATTTTTTTATAACACAGGTTTTTTAGAACCCAATTTTTGTGCTCTTTCAAAGGTAACGGGATTTGTTCTGAAAACTAAATTCAGCAGGAAACCAGCAGGTAATTTGGGTTAATAGGTTTGCATATTTTAAATACAAATAATATGAGTTAATAATATCCTTCCCCATATTTAAACATACCTTGAGATGCAGACACCTAGCTGTGGAGGAAAGATTACAATGGAACAAAACTGTAATCACTGGGGAACAGGCACAGGAGAAACGTGCCACTTAGGAGAGTCCTGAAGTAGATGCCGAGAGCGCTGCTACACTCGGATGGATGCAGCTGGGGGTAGATGAAGGATGGAGACACTTTCACTGCAGTGCCAGCTGCCAGAGGGAGACTTTAGAAGGGAAAGTGCATAAAGGTAACCAGGCATTTGACATAATACATAAGAAACATCCGCAGACGGATCAAGGGGTGGTTTTTGAATCAGCCACCAGCAAACACTAAACACGAACTGAACCCTCACTGCGCTCTGACTCAGACAGAGGTCCCTTGTATTTGCAGTTGTGGGTCCCATTTCAGCTTCAGAGGTTGACAGAGATGCAGAGAAATTGGTACGGGTCTGATCTATTTTACAGTCTCCTGGTCTTTAGAAGCTGAAGATCCGTGTTCCCTTTCCCCCTCTGTCTGGCGAGGACCGGGCATGCATCAGAGGAGAGCGTATGACCAGCCAGCAATGGGTTGCGAACTGTGAACCCCGTCAGTGATGCTGGAGCTGGCTATCCTGATTCCCCACAACCCAGCGAGCACCCTGAGCTGTGCGTTACTCTCTCTCCAACTTTCTCCCTTTTCCCAGCCCCAGGACTTGCTGACTTTGCTGTGACAACCGTGAGCAGTGAGTGCTGCTTGCTCTGACCAAGCTGTGAACTGACCATAGCTATGGGATAAAAAGGGGATGGATGCTCATCTTCATCCCTGAGCTCTCAGAATACTGAGCTTATGCTTCTCAGAAAAGGGGAATGGTTAGGGCGTCTCATCTTGTGTCACCATTTTGTCATCGTACAGAAGACAGCCACTGCTGTGGCCACCTTGAAAGGAAACACCGTAGCTAGGGCTTGTTGAGCTGGCGCTGAGAAGACCTGTTGCCCATCTCAGCCCATCCGGCTCAGGTGGAGGACATATGGCTGCCTGCTCCTATGGGAGCAGCTCCAGGCATGTGCAGCACCATGGCAGCGAGAGGTTTGGGAATTCTAATGTCAAAGATAAGATGAAAGACATTTATTTCTTCCTCTGTCCTGGCTCCTTAAAAATGCTGGTCCCTGTCAGGTTGCTTAAAGCACTGTCCTTCTGTGCCCATGAGCATGTTCCTGATGGAGCCTCACAGGCTGATAGACTTCCCCTTGCTAAGCAGGGGGAAACCACAGAAAAAACACCCAAACAAACAAAAGCTTATCCTATTAGCTAGTTGTCAATTATCCTTGATGGGTAATTGTACCAGTGGCCAGAGGGAACTGCTGGCAGGTGTAATTACTGGCTTCTTTTTCCAGGGTTATAACCTCTGACTTGCCAGGCCTGTCTTCAGGTACAAGAAAAGAAATCACCGAATAAATTATGGTAAGCTTCTGCCCTTCATGAATGAGGAAGATTTCAACTGAAACTGGATTTTAATTGCAAAAGCATTTTACTTCCAGTGCTTTTCCACTCCTGATGGGTAATGTGAGCAAATATCCTTGCAAAACATGGTCTCTTGTTCAAACTTACAGGTACCAGTAGAGAATATTATAAGGAAAAACATTTATGTAGAAAAATATTGCATGCTGAGTTGACAAGAATCTACTTATGCTTATTACAAAAAGATACAGTGCAGTTTAAACCTGACAATCCATTACTAGAAATCCATCTTTTGCTTAGCATGATAAACCAAGATTGAATTATAGATTTCACAGCAGCAACTCCTACATTCTGCATTTAAATCTACACTTTTGCTTTCTTAAAGCTTTTTTAATGTATTCATTTGAAATAAATGGTCATGCTCAAAAATTTCCTTAGTTCGTGAGCATTTTCATTGCAGAGAATGTACCAACACAATACCCAAAATTGGCTGCAGACCTTGTTAAAGGGAGCCCTTTCATAAAACTCTAACTTTTAACATTTATTTATTTATGTATTAGTTTGAATTGTAAACAAGTATATGCACCTAGTGAGTGGGTGCATTTCCTACTTAATTCAAATTTGCAGAGAGTGTTCAGATGTAGTTATGTCTGGGGCAGGATTCTGAGTTCAGGCCATTGCCATTCGTACAGGAGTGTTCAGCCACACATGCAGTCCGTCTAACCCACAGGCTGCAAGGCAAGAGAACAGGGCAAGTTTGTTACCCGCATTATCCCGCTAAATTAAACCTTCCTGTCTTGTACGAAGACATTAAAAATGGAGATTTCTGTTCACTGTACCCTGTTCAGTGATGTACCCCACAGCTCAACAGCTGTAAATGTGGGCCCATTCCTTCCAACTGATTTTGCCCCAGAAAGGGATACCAGCTAGCGCCCAAATCCAGATTGCTGGTGCTTTCTGCTCCTTTCACTTCGCTAATTCATTTACAAATAAAAGCAGTTAAAACAGTCAAAGGCTTACTGGACTGAGCAGTCCGGGCCAAATCTCGTGTCACTCTTCCTAAATAGCCATCCCCAGCCTGTAAACAGATGTGGGGGGGGGGAGAGAGAAAGGCTTCCTAACTTACCCCCATACATCTGAAAAAAGTTCAACATTCAAACTCCACCAAATGTTAATCAGTCTGCCGCCTTTTGTTATTCTTATGAATGACTGTAGTCAGGCTATTTAAAGCAACTGATGCGTTCAGTTGTTAATTGTAAGTGCCCATTGAGGGCACCTCAAATGAACCACAGTCTCCCTCAGTTCTCATCCCCCTCCCCAGCAAAGGGCTGGAAAGGCTTTAAGAAAGAACAAGGAGTTCATCTGCTAAGCCAACAGTGTCCTTCAGAAATTATTACGGAAAGGGAAGGGCAGTCCTGGGGGAAAGAGGGAACACCAGCATTTTAGTAGCTTTTTATTCACCACCCAAACCTGCCGTAGCTCTGCACTTACTTGTTCTCAGACCTCCTGAAGGGAAAACTGCCCGGGCTCTGTTCCATTTCCACATGTCCCATGTCCCATTTCCATGTGTCCCCTGTCCAAGTCAGTGAAGAAGGGTCCTGTGCAAGAAGGTGCAATTACACTGTTATTGCCACGGTCAGCATCGTTCTTACAAAGTCAGAAGAGCTATTCTGTGTCATAGGCTTTTGCCTTCCTCTTCAACCTGTCTGCTCAAGCGGGGGCAGAGGTTGCGTGCCATCATTCCATAAGTGTTATTTCACAGGGTAGAAAACCTCTGTTTCAGCCCACTACATAAATTCTGAAGTGCCAGTCTTGCAGTGATTAATGCATGATTTTGAATTAAATGACCAGTCCCAGTATTTAAATGGTTTTATTAGCAGAGTGTAAAAATAAATACAGTACAGTCACGTATATTTGCTGTGTAGGGCAATAACTGGCTCAGTGCATATGCTCTGCATGAAGGTGAGGGAACACCTGTACTGTCCTCTTGAAAGCCCATGTGACCATCTGCGGGATATGATAAAAAATTAAAAAGTACCTTCAGGGAAAAGACATGCATCACTAGAAAGAGTCACGGAATCGCTTCCTTTAACCCGAGCAACATCACATGAAAATAAAACAGTGTTGGTGCTCCTAGATACAGCAATTTCTACACCCCTTGCCTGCGAGGCTTCCTGCCATGCATTCAAAGCCGGAGGATGCACATGGGTACCGCTGCCCCAGGGATGGGGGCAGTGCCACTGAGCTCAGGGTGGGAGCGCTGAGCAGCCCCGGCTGAGCGAGGTGAGCGTGGGTGGTGTGGAGCTGATCAGCACCAGCATGACCATGCTCACCCAGCCCACCATGCTGAGGAGAGGGAGGGAGTTTACATAGGCGTAGAACAGAAGGCTGAGGCCTTGGGGATCCATAACAGATATTTATCCCAAGAATAAACACCCCAAATCCAAATTTACACAACCTGCATGCGCACAGTCCCAAAGCTTCAGGCACGTCAATAGCAAGCACACCGAGCAGCATTTCTGCCAGGCATCAGGCACACAAAGTGGCTCGACACCACCATGAATCTACCATGACCCTGTCCAGGGGTGTCCCACAACTCTTTCATCTCTATAACATTTCAAACCCTGTCACATTCAGCTTTTGGTTTGCTTTTTTGTTGGGGTTTTTTTTTGTTTGTTTGTTTGTTTTCCTGCAAGAGGTGACTAAACTCCACCTCCCTGAAAGTGGTAGAAAGAAACATTTTCTTGGTCAAATTTTCTTTCTCTCTTTCTAAATGGACCCACACTCTGGATCTCTATCTAATCACTCCATCCTCAGCACATGCACGAACACCCTGGGCTCCTCATTCGCAAGCACTGCAAAATTTCCTTTTTAAAGGAAAAAATCCTAAGGCTTGAGATTTTTTGGCAGTTGTTTTCATAACAGCTTGTATTTACTTTTAATCAACATGTAACCAAAAAGAAGAATGAAAAATTGCAATGATCTCACTACTCTTTCAGTAGAAGTGCTATTAACTTCACTGGGGAGAAAAATCCTAGAAAAAAAAATGAAATCAGCTCCATATTTGTAGACTTGCCAAGTTTTTAAAAAAATTCAATTGAAGTGAAATATTTTTAGTGCCAAAATGGAACTTATTGTAAAGCACCCAAACACTGTCTTAAAATTTGCTTTTATAAAAGGCCCACAGAAGATCAGTCAGAGAAGGTTACATTGGTATTAGTGAAGCTGATTTTCAATAGGAGCTCACAAGGAAAGCAAGAGTAGTCGCCAGTTTTTCCTCCTGATGATCCGCATGTGAGTGAAAGGTCTTATCTTGCTGCTTATAGATGTAGTTGTTTTAAATACTGGAAAACCAGATTTTATTTCTAAGGTATTTTTCCTCCACTGGTGTTCTGTCCTACACCTTTGTAGCCTGTGAGACACTTCTAGGCAGCAACACTACCTTTAACACCACGTTTTAAGCTTCTCATTGAAGTGTCACAATTACAAGACTTAAAACCTGGCTTTTCATGAAGCCTGATTTAGCAGCCACTGTCCTTCGTAAAATCCGAATTCTATTACCAAAGAAACCCTGCCAATGACATGATAATACACAGCGTGAAATCACTCCGACATCTATCTTCTAAGGGACTTACATGACAAAAAGAATCAGGAAATCTACACAGTCATCATTTCTCAAAATTTTTCCCGTTTCCAAGCTTAAACCAGATACAAGTCTGTTTTCTGAACCCTGCATGCATTTCAGCATCATTCGGCATAAGGAACAATTTGCTATTTGAACAGAAACGACACTGGAATTGTAAATGACTGTTAAAACCAATCCCCACACTGTCACTGTCTCCCCAAAGAAACAGAGGTCTGAGGCTGAACCTGAAAGGCAGTGGGTTACAGCAGACAGATGTTTCCTAGTATGTTGTTTTGAGGAAAACAGAATAACAATAAAGCCCTGAGGTATTATCCATTTTCTACCTGAAAAGACAGGGAAGTGGTTCACTCTGCATTCTCTTCGTAGCATTTTCTTACCATCTGCAGTGACACCAGACCATCACCTCTGGCACTCACTCTTCTGAGGCTGCACCACAGGGACACACATGTGACACAGGCAGTGATCTATGGTCCCAGCTCTACGGGTACCCCAGTGACAGCACAGGTACCGTTTTTCTGTTAAAAAAATGTAGAAAGAAGGAAAATTCTGCTGTGGAAAAGTGAACCACAGAGAAAGGCAAAGGAAGATTTCACCCTCCCTCAACATACCACACAACAGCGTGCAGGGCCAGGATGCTGGACACAGTATCTGCATTTCAGACTAGCCAGAGCAGAGGTTTCAGGAGTGAAAAAGGGACTAAAAAGCAACTGCTTGTGCCAGTGTGATGTGAGCAGATACCTGGCCGTGTGGCTTGTAGTCAAGCTGAATCCTTCTCACTTGAGTTATCCAGGGATCCAAGCAGCCCAGTCCCAACTGCTGGAACCAGAGACCCACATGCTAATTTTAGGAGAGCTCAACCATCCTTCGGAGACAAGGAAATACAGCTGTCCACCATCACAGAAACCGATGAGAAACGGGGAGTCTGTAGAACAAGTTAAATCTGAGCCTGGCAGTTCTCAGCTCTTTTTTACCAAAAGCAATGACCTTCCTCATAGCAGGAACAGCCTGAAAGGGTCCAGCCCTTCATCTCCTCCTTCCTGTCACCCTTTGTAGGAACTCGGCCAATGTGCTGGCAACTCAGAAACATTTGGGGAAACAGTCACCAATTGCTTACTTAAAAAAAAAGAAAGATACTTGAAATACCTGCAAAAGCAAACGCTGTCAGTTCTCCAAGACATTCTTCAGAGGTAAACAGTCCCAGTGCCAAGATTTTAAGGAAAGAACCTGCAGACCTTCAAGTGAAAACAAACCAGGAGAAGGAAAACTGAGGCAAATGGGTCACAGATGGGTTAAACTCACTCACTTTCTCCTAGACTCACTGAGGTTTTTAACTCCAAGCCAAGGACTCCAAACATGAAGAAAGAGGAGTTAATTAGCATGGATTCCTAAGGAAGAGCACTGATATCCACAAGAATTATACTGGGGAATATTTTTGAAAGTTACTCTTAAAATTTTATTTGCACTATTGCGATCTATACCAAGGAGACAAATAAACAAGCAGCGTAACTAAAAAAAAAATAAAAAAAAAATACTGGGTGCACGTGCTAAGGTGATATTGTCACTGGGTGACACCTCTGTGCTACACAAGCCCACGGTCAGCAGTGTTATTGCCTGACTCAGCTCTTGAGAGAATATCTAAACCCCGGTAATTTCGACATGACGCCAGCCTACACCCACCTGCAACCAAGCGCTGGCAAAACAGTAAGAGACATACAGCGTCTGCCAGACTGGAGCCTTGAATCTCAAAGTAAACACGACATCATTTTGATCTGCTAATAAATAAGCTCTTCCTTGCCTAGTCTGGAGTGTGTTTCGCCGGGGAGGTGATGGCAGAGGCAAGGCCAGCCTGTGAGGGCAGGGGCACGGGCAAGGACCCCTTTCCCAACAGCTGCCCTTTGGCCCAGGGAAACGGGATTTAAAGCATAGGTGCAGATACCTCAGGGCTTCCACTGTCCCTTCTTACAGAAACACAGACACACAGACATAACCGGTATTTAATGAACAATAATATAAAACAGGAGAAATTCCATTGGCAGATTGCGACTATAGCCCTTAATCTTCATTACGGATTCAAACACAAGCATCTGAAGTAAGATTCAAGTGGGATGATGAAATTCTTTTTGTTTAATGGATAACAATCAAGTAACATATAATCCCTTATAGCAATGATTCTGCAACTACTCCGTCCCTTTTATGTGCAAAATATATCTTAATGGGTTTCACAGCAATTTAGGCCACAAGACAAAGCATCTGGCAAAGACTAATTTACAAGAATGTCACTTGTGAGTAACATATACCATCCACAGAACTGAAATATTTGATGGTATAGGCACTTAATCTTACTGCTATCCCAAAGTCCTGTAAATACACTTCAAAAAGATAAGAATTTCTAGAGAAAATGAAAACCTCCCCAAAGCTGCTACACTTCCATACGACACTACTTGTCTTTTAATTGTTATCTTCTGAACAACATACTTCTTGCTTTTTCACTCATTAATAAGATTATCTCACATTAATGGAGATAATTGCCTGCGCCTTTCCTAGACATCCTGGTAGGATATCAACACCGCACAGCTCATAGGAAAACCAAGCAGTCACCACATAAAGAGAATTATTTGGATTTTGAATTATAAGCGATTTCAAAGATAAATATAATATACAATGTGGACTAAAACAGCCATTAGGAGGGAAATACAAAATCTATAGAGTTCAGTCATTTCAAGGAGGAGATATTGAGGAAAATCATGATCTCAGAGTATGTGGGCAGGCAAGGCAGGCTAGGAAATGATGAACGTATAGAAAAATGGGATTATCATTCCTTTGTATTTTAAATACATACAAAGACATGAGATGGAGATACATTTGTTTTAGAAGATCCTTACTGATGATGGCTATATTCTGTCAAGCAAAACCCACACGTGCTGTAAACACACGTACAGGCAATTCCTCTTACTACAGTATTATTCAGATACTATTGAATCTAAAGAACATCTTTTCAGATGAACCTGAACTATATTCATGAGTACTGTTAAATTCTATAGGACTAAAAACCTATAGAAACCTTAATGATATCTAGTCATCAATTTTACCTTATGGGCTAATACTGGCCCTGGAAGCCTTTTGAATGCATCCTTGCTTGAGTTAAAGCAGACCTTGCAGGAGGTGGAATAATTTTATTTAAAAAAATTGCTGTTGAGAGAAAATCCACAATAAATATTCAGTTGTTGGAAGTGGTTAATTGCCATGTCTGCTGCGACTATGATTTTTTTTTTTCTTCCTGACAAGCAGCTTATGGTAAGTTTTGAAAGTAGCTGATTATCCAGATTTGGGTTCTCATAGGAAAAAACAGAAACTGATTTGGTGGCTTGTTAACATTCACTTTGCACCTGCAGTCTCCCACTGACAGATTTTCTAAGCACTTTACCATTCACTGAGTCTTCTCTGTACTCCCTGAAATTTCTAAATTGCATAAATTGTGCAAGTACTACCCTGTTCATAAATGCTGGGATGTGGGTGACTTTTAAACAGTCGTTTTCAGGTAATTTTGTGGCTATTTTGCAGGTATTCACCAATTGTGTATTACTCACATTGATCCACAAAGACCTGATAGGAAACAAATGAAAACTCAAAATGTTGTTTAAGGGATATGGAATTTCCCAAGCAGATTCAGATGTTGAAGTTGTCTCTCAGTTGAGAGCTGTCTTGATGCGAAGAAGCTAATCCAAAAGCACGAACACTATGTGAAAGGACAAGCTTAGATTTTCCTGCTTCTGGTTCAGGGATACACGCTGGGAAAAGTAGTACCCACAGTTTCAGTGATTTTATCTCAACATTTCACAGCTGCTGTATTAGAACTGTGGCTGTGGTTAGAACGTGTACCAGTACTCCTCTCTCTCTAATGTCTGTCCTGCCTTCAAAGGAATTAGAAAGGTGAAGGTTGAACACAATTACATTTTTTTCCTATATTCTGGTCAGGAGAGCTGAGAAATGAAACGGGAATTACAAGGTTTGCCACCCTGTCAGTGGGGAGCAGGCACTAAGATCTTATTCCCTTAGATCCTCCTGGATCCAAGCTGCGGCATCGCACCAAAGGCGACTCTTCTGGGCCAGAGTCTATCACTTTGCGTTGTTTGCAATGTGATCTTGTAGCAGGACTTTCATGGTTAATTTCGGTTTGAGGGTGGTTTTGATTAATTTTTTTAATGACTGTGTGACCAAGCCATCTCCCACTTCATCTGCTCAATAGATTTATTTTGTGTTGGGCTACATCTGTTTCAGTGCCTTAACTGTTCCAATCTGAGGACTATTGACATTTTCATTATGTGCGAGTTGACAGTACATGGCTATATTAAGGGATTTCCAAGGGGGAGGGGGGGGGCATGGAGATGGAGGGGCTGTGATTTCTCTTTGCACAGATTTCTAGTAGATGATGCTTTTCAGTATGGCAAGATTATAATGCAAAAAGAATTGTGACATATTAGTCAGTGTAAGAGGATGAAATCACAGCATCCTTGTGAAATGTGCTGGCTGAAGAGCAAGGTACGTGTTATTAATATATATCAGTATCTATATTCCAGAAGGAGATAGCCAAAGACTATAATTAGCTCTGAAGCTAAAGTATGAGCAGCATAATAATAACTATTAGACTAAAAAGGAATGTAATGAATAAAAGCTCAATTCACAAAGGAATACAATGTTAATATTGAAATTTGGACATGTTAAAATGGTAAGTTGTAAGAGGAGCATTTAATGACATTTTGTGTCTGTGCAATTTATTCAGGATGGATAAAAAAAAGAGGAAACAATTATAATTTACAAGAATAAGGAGTGTTTTAGATATGTTTTGTGTTACAGCCTATCAAATTGCTCATGGCCTACAATGCTGTCCTCAGTGTACACATACACAAGGTCTGTGCTGCACAGATACACACACATACATACACATATATATATATAAAATTAGGTCTGCCATTTTCCTACAGTAGTAAAAAAAAAAAACCAAACAAATCAGTAGAGAGAACATTGTGGAAACAGATAGATACCAAACTTCACAGGAGATCTATCTGGTTGTTCTGCAGATCCGACCTTGACAGACAGCTCAGGGGTGATTGCCAGTAAGTGCCTGCTCCCTTTCATTGACCAATTGTTTGTACATCTCTATTCAAACCTAAGGCTTGAGAAAATGGGGAAAGGGAGGAAAGATAATGCTGAGGCTTTGCCTTCTAAAAGCTAGCTGTTGTTCTGTATCAAGGCAAAGCTAAGTTGTTTAAACACAACACAAACTATAAAAAGGCTGTTCCCTGCATTCATATTTACTCAGTGATCTGAGTTTTGTTATGAGAAGGCAAGATCAAAGTATAGGCATTTTACAATCAAAGCTACCATCCCAAAGGGTATTGAGATAATATTGCAATATTTCAAGTTAAACCAGAGATTTCTATTCTTTTCTACAAGATTTGTAGTATAATCATTTGATCCATCCTTTTTAATATAACAAAATACTTCTCTTACTTCAGAATTAAATTCCTTGCTGATGAGATGTCAACCAGTGGCAAAGGGGAGAGATTTAGATAAAAAGAAGAGAATTAATCAAAAACCATGAGCTGACAAACTAGTCACATTCTTATCCTATGGTTCTATCACCTCTTTGATTTCACCAGTGACTTACTATTCAAGACATTAAAAAAAATAAATATCTGGCACTACACGCAAAAGCTGCCATGCTCTTGACCTGTTCTATGTATCTGTTGTTCTTCCTCCAGACTCTCCATTCAACGTTTCCTACTCTTTTCCCTGCATCTGCATTAATAATAACACAACTTTCTCTAAACCATCCGTCATCCTGTCACCTGTACCTAAAACAATCTGCTATTTTTCTCTACCAAATATTCTATCTCACCATATAAAAATCTATCTTTATAAAATAATAAATAAATAAAATAATCTATCTTTTTCATAAATTAATGTTCCTTACCAGTGGTAACAGTGAACTTTCATTATTTACATGGCAGCTGACTGGAAACTTTATGAACAATCTTCCTCCTTCACCTTACCTGAACTATATTTAAGATATACTTAAAAAATAAACATAATTCATGCAGGAAGGTTCTAATATTTTAGTTTAAATCAGGTTGGAAACAAATGTAAGTTCCTACCTATTTATTAAAATAAGTCTCTCTTAAACCCAGAGTAAGACAATTTACATAGCCATCAAGAATGATTTAACTGCATTGGCCCTACAAAAACAATTTTGTGAAACCCATATAAATGGAGTGGGCAGAACTACAGAGCACAAGATAGATCACCTGCTTCTCGATACAACACTCTGCCAATGCTTCAGTACCACAGCATGCAAGACAGCACCAGATCAAGTCCGTTACTTACATCAGAAAAGAGCCCAGAAATTGCAGATTTTCTCCAAAACCCAAGGGGTTGTCTCTGTTAAGGCTAAATCTCACGTGTATAATACACATCACCAGAGTGAATTAAAATATGCAGCATGTTTTAAGACTCTATCAAAAGTTCATGCTGCAGTGGCGTGCAAGGTTAGCAAGGATGACTAAAAGTTAAAATAGCTGTAGACAAAACAGTTAGCATCTCTATTATGTGGATATTGATCCAGCTGATCTCTCTGTTAAAAAACCTTCCAAAATGAGATAAGGCAGCACTTGCTAATAATGCTAGATGAAACAGATAACAGCAAAATAATCAATTAAATGGAATCATGTGATGCCTACTTTGAGGATCAAGGAGGAGTGGAAAGATCAAATAAAGAAAAAAAAATATAATTTACAGTCGGGAAAACTCTGTAAGATGTTTATTTGAAGTCAGAACTGATAACAGAATCCCATGAAACAGGAACAATCAGCATCCTGGAGGGATAAGAACGATCCTCTCCTGCTTGAGTACCTTCCAGTGCCTCTCTGGAGGCACAGAACTGGCTGCCATTCCCAGCCACCGCGGTTCTGTAGGGGCAGGAGGTACTGCCCAGCGCCTACACGGACAGAGCGCACCACATGCTCCACTGTGCATAACTACACGCGGTCCCATTAAATAAGAGGGCTGGGGCTGACAGCCATGATTTCCCAATTAGCTCTTTTTAACTCTTCTCAGACTGCTGATGCTATTTATCTCTCTTTCCCCTGCCCCTCACCCAGTTATGCGTTGCTTTCATCAGACCTTGTCCCGCACTGGGTCCAATTTGCCAGACAAGGTGCAACGATACTCCATGGTGTGGCTGGGATGTGCTGCCGGGGGTTTAATGGGACTAAAGAGACAGACAGGCATGTGCCTGGCTTACGCCAGGACTGTTACAGGCAGGAACAGCATCCGCACCCTACCCCACAGAGTCCAGCGTAACCGCTACGAGGTCCCACCGCCCCCATTCCATACATCTCTTCATCTCTGCTTCACGCAGCCTCAGAAAAGCAGTTTCACTTGTTCGAGGCATTTCTCATAGTCAAAAAGCCTTTTGTCAAAAAGCCTTTTGCCATAAACCCACGTTCACAAAGAGCACTGCTGAAATCACAAATAGAAAACACTTGGAGCAGCTCCGTGAACGAACACAATGCGAACTGCAGAAGGAATAGGTAAATCTGTCCTAGGTAGATTTAAAATAAAGTATTTGTTAGAACCACAGTCTGGAAACAAAAAATTCATAATGCATGGTAGATTTATTATAATTAAAACCATAAATATTTTATTATGAAGAGTCTATCCCTTTTTATTCTGAGAAGCTTTAGCTCAAGGTATTTTTTCATGAACCTTCCTAAAAATGTGAAATACTATTTTATATATTCTATCTATAGTGCTATTAAATTTCTTGTAGTTGGAATTCTTTCACAAGAACTCATTTTTGTTCTTTTGTTCATCCATCCCATGAGTACACAACTCCATTTCAGTATATAAAAAGAAATATGTCATTTCTATTCCAGAACCAAGAAACTACTGAGGTCTGTTTTCCAAAGTTTTAAAAAAACACATTACCATTTGCCTGGGATAAAGCATAAATTTAGTGTGAAAGGGTGTCTTTCTCTGGTTTTAGTAAGCTGGGAAAATTAAAAAAAAAAAGGTTATATAGAAAAAAACCCCACAATATAGCATTCCTTTTCTTTGTGAAAAATGCAATGAATCATGATGCTGTAAAACAAGGTTATGTTAGCAGCTGAGGAAGAAAAGAATTAAAGTAGCCTCATTTTTACTTCATCTTGTAAGCTCAAGAAGGTCTTATTTTGTCCAGACCATGGAAACCAGCTACACAGAAATAAATGTTATGAATCCATTTCACTTTACATCTACGGCTTGTGTGTGTTGGGATACCCTGTTTTTTTTCTAAATAGGTGAGAGAATTTTTTTGTGTGTGTTTTAATAGTAAATAGAGTAATTAGCCATTAAAACAGTTTAATCAACATACACAGAATTATGGAAAACTGCACCAACAAAAGTCTTGTTGGCTGTGCATGTATTTTGTGTTGTAATCATGAGCACGAGACTGGGTAAAGAACTAGAATGAAGACATCCAGATCTTTTTTCTGTCCTTCCCTTTCCTGCTCGGTTCCCAAAACATCTTAAATCCTATGTTTTCGTTTATCTGGGACTTGCAATAGTTGTAACCCGATAGGAGATAACTCACTAGATACACAACAAACAGACCTAACAGCAGCCCAACAAGGCTTTTTGGTCAACAGTCTTTAAAAGTTCTAAACCGCCACATTCAGGGACCTGGGTACTTCAGGTGAGTTGTATGAGAACTATATTTTTCCACAAATATATATATATATATATATATATATATATATATATATCAAAAAAAAAAAAAAACAACCAAACAACCTCCAAACAAAACAAATCAATTTTGAGTAACTTATAGAGTAAAACTAACACACTCTGTATCATGCAGACTATCATTGCCATATAAATGGCCATGGGGAAAAAAAGTTTTGAAGAGTTAAAGTATCCCATCTGAAAATATGATGCTGAATATTTCTTCTTTATAAAACATTTAAATATTAGCAATTATTTGAATCTCTACTGCAAATTCTAGAATGGCATAAAACTAAAGTAGTCCTATTTACTTAAATACAGGGTCAGCAACTTTAACAGATTGGACACCAAGTCTGAAGAGTAAAATATGAATCAGAGTTTACCCAGAATATTTCAGGGATTTTTTTAAAAACCCCCACCCCCCACCCTGGTGAACATTCAGTCATTGCAACCAGAACCATGGTTCATTGCAATCCAAACACCTTGGGCAAACGTAGCCCTGCCAAAACACAGGTATGGGCAGGATTTCAGCCCTCCATGGCTGGCGCCCTGGAGGGTAATCGGGTCCTGCAGCAGGACCGGAGGGTTTGTACAAGGCAAGAATTGAAGATGGTGGAGTATGATGGTGACATGTCACTTGGAGCACAAGAGAAGTGGTGTCAGCAATGACCAGAAAGACCAAACTGCAGCAACAGGGTCAAAAAAAAAAAAAAAAAAAAAAAAAAAAAGGGGCTACTGTGATGAACGAGGGACAGGAATGCTTCGATGAGGCAGCATTCACCAAGTTTTGCCAGTTCAGCCCCCGAGAGCAAAAACTAAGAGAAGACACCCCTGTCTGTAAATACACCATGTGAACAACGAGGAGGAGGAAAAGGATTTGTAAGCTAAATGAAGGGGGGGGGGGGGGGTGTAGAAATTAATATAAATTAACCAGGAATAAATTTAGTCTGAAATTAGATGAAGGTCTCTACCCATTATTGGAGAAAGGTTACAGAGCAGACTCCCGAGAGAAGAAAAATTCTAATTAGTTTTAAAACGGTGCTTGATCACTTTATGGAAGGTATTACATGGCGCGGATATCTCCTACTGCAGAGAACTGAACTCACGACCCAGCAGATCCCTCTTACTCCTAGGAGTTACTTCACATTAATGTGTGTGTACAATCAAAACCTGACCCTTTTTCATGCTTTTAATGCTTTAGGTCCATTTTAATGCCAGATTTTGTGCTTTGAGGAGTTTCATGTATATTTTTAATGTTTTATATGCTTTTATGTTATATTGTTTGAAAGAACCAAACCAAACAAAACCTGACACACTGCTGCAGCCGTTGCTTCTACACGTACTGTTATGGTCCCTTTATCTGAATGTTATTTAATGAGTGTCCCTGAAGGGATTAGCATGTCAATGTGTGTATATTGATTTCCTAATCCAGTCCATCAAAGCTGTTATGATCTGGCGACAGCACAAGAAACAGGAGTTCAAGGTTCTTCACACAGCTCCGACAGTATGTTCTCAAGCCTCTTGATGTGAGAATTAGCTCAGTCCTGAAGTCCAATTAATCTGATGAGACTGTCAACAAAGATGTCATTTCTAGTCACATTTTTGGGGATGTGGACACCTGTCTAAAAAACAGAATGAGATCACCAGCTCATTAACATTTTCCAACAGATGGTAAAAAGCTGCATTTTATATCATTTTTGACTGCTCCACATTTTATACCCAGACCTCTAAGCTACCCGTATTGTAGGGCTGCACACCAAATCTAGTTTTAGAAATCAACATATCTAGTAGATGTGTATTTAGACACTAGTGTCACTATGTTACAGCAGAAATAGAAAAACTTTCAGTCCCTTCCCAGACATCAAAATAAAATAAACAAATAAACAAAAAATAATGAGAACAACTAGAGGAAGGAAATTGATTAAACAAAGTCTTTTTCTAAGTAACTTAAAATTTCATCCAATATGCCTCTCCCCAAAATATTCCAAAGTGGAATATTTCAATTGCCCATGATGCCCTGACACCATCCTTTCCCAAGGTCTACAACCAAGACCTCTGCCTGGCCCCACACCAGACACACTCCCATGGCACACAGTCCTCCAGCTATTCCCTAATGCCATAAAGCCTGGAGGAATGGGAGCCTCAGCGTCAAACCATGTGCCATTAAGCAGAGTAAGAACCAGTTTGACAGTTCTTGTACAGACACAGCACAAGCTGCTTCTCCTCAGCAGCGGTGCTGAGGTCTCAATCCTGTTACTACTGCGTTCAACAGGGAAACTACTTAACGTAACTGGAGGAAAATCAGATTCTAACAAGTTCCCCACTGAGCTAAATACTGCAAAAAGAGAACATGTAAGTGCACATCCTAGTTAATATTATTGCAACAATACACAATAACGGAGGTTTATCAGCTAACATCTAGCGAAACTGCTGTCAAATGAACAGAAAGGTTTTGAATACTTTATAAGGAACGCCCCTTTTTTTCTAAGCCACTATACATTCAAATAAACTCTTATTATACTGTCCTCATATTGCTCTTGCTGCTCAGATGTGTCACAGCGCAAATTGGCATGCTTCCTATTTTTGATATTATCTAATTCCCTGGGTCATTAGTTATGTAATCATAATCATTTTTCTGCTGGGCAGATTGGTGTTATCTATCTCATCTCCTTTTCTCATCTTACCTCTTTAGTGGTGTTAGAGCATAGATGGGAACATCAAAGTCCCTCAGGGCACCATCTGGTACTACCCTGTACAGAGAGGGCTAAATGAATGACATACTGTACGGTACTTCCTACTCATTAGTTACTGATTCCTTCTGTTGCTGGTTTTTTTTTAAAAAAATCATTCCATTACATATTATTCAGTTATTTTGTTCATCTCAATCTCCTTTCTTTTATACCCATATCTAAAAGCTTCATGGAGTGGGGAAAATAGCCAACGGGTAAGAGAGCAACGTACTGGAAGGTTTAGTATATCAGGAGCAATATGGTGAGGATGGGAACAAAGGAGATTGTACGGGTTCAGTGTTTAAACTATGTGCAGGAAATTATATAGAAAATACTCAAAGGCTTCATAAAGCATGGAGAAAGAATATACGTTTATACATGTGCACAGCCTATATGAGTCACCTGCCCACATCTAAGCAATGCTACACAGCCCGTTAACACGAACAGATGAATCTTTTATATGTAAATAACACCAAGTCTAAAAGCTATTGCCTCCTTTCCCAGAAGGATTAAAATCCAGTCTGTACTGATGCAGAAACAATTAGAAGATGCCTTCTGAAGTTCTGATTAACGCGTGTGTACCCGCCATCGCCTACCTGCACTGCTTGGCGAGAAAGCACTGCCCGCGGGTAAAAGGAGCCCAACATTTGCATTTGTTACCACTTTATGTTCATCTCAGTAAAACAGATTGCTATCTTTTATTGTACTATGTAGCATCATAAATATAGATGGCCTCTTAAAGCCAAAAATCACTCTTGCTAAGTAATTGTCAATTAAATTTTGTATTAATTGTTCTTAATAGCCCCATCTCACGTACCGTTTTCCATGTGTCCCATTTTTGCATGGATCTGATGTCAGAGCAGATGAATTTCAGTATGGAGGTTTTCTTAAACCCTGCATTTAATGAAGTAGCTGTGTTGTTGGGTAAACGCGTAAATCTCTGAAGTGAAATTGCAAGAACCAGTTACAAAAACCCTGGCCAGCGCAGACCAGCCACATGTCCAGCTCTTGTAAGTAAACATCAAAGCACAATCTGACAAAAATGCAATAATTTAATAATCAAATCAGGCTATCATTATATAGATAGTCAAAGCCTTTGTTTTTAAGATTTAGTGTGAGAAGACATGTTTTCCAATCCTCCTTAAGACAGAAGAAAATACCAAGGACTCCATTTCTAACCGAATTCCCAGCCTCCACAGGACAACCTGCCTGGAAGGATGGAGAAGTGGTTCAAGTGGCGCAGGACGCCCTAAAGCCACGGGCCATGACCCACCAGCACAGCAGGGCCAAGGAGCCAGGGTTACCCACGATGGGCTGAGGCAGCGGATCTGGCAGAGGCTCGCTCCATCATTTCATGGACCGTTAAACGGTTCCTCTCCACCATGCCCGCAGGGCAAGAGCCTCATCTGGCAGCGCTTGGCTGATGGGAACAGAGGCTGCAAACCCCTGCAGAGCTAAATGAAGCCTCAGGTGTTTCCCCCCTTGATGTTGAATCTAGCAAAGCTCAGGGGTTATTTCTAATGGGTTAGTTTTACCCTGGCCTGCAGGATGGATGTGCTGGCATTCCTCTGTAGCCTTTTCCACGCCCTACCGACAATTGCTATGTATGAGAGACCGATCTGGAGCCGACTTCCAGCTCTGCCTCAGCAGTTCAGTGCTCGCAAATAGCTGGTGCCTCATTAGGCAAGAGGCAGCAAGAACTGGGAAGGAAAAAAACAAAGGTGATAGCCCACCTCTGCTCCCAGTCCTGTTTCCAGCAAGACGGGACCAGCTGCTGTGCTGGGTTTGTGCTGGGACAGGGTAACTGCTCATCTTGGTCTTTACACAAACACCTGATTTTTTCAAAATGTGCTTATACGTTTTGGAGTTTGCACTTGCTATACCACAGAGACCTCATGCACAAACAGGGGGTCAATGATGCCCACAATCAATTTGTCACCTTCTCAGTGAAATGAAAGGAAACATTAGGCAGTGTTACAGTTCCATGAAATTCAAGGGAATCATGTCAGCTCCCTGAAATGGGGGTTGTATTTTCCACATAATAGCCTCGTATCAAACAGCGAAACAGAATGTAGGATAAAATTCATAACAAACAAATTTATAAAGATCCTCAGTTCAGAGGCTGTAACATGCATTCCTGAGATGCCTCACAGGCATTCATTCTTCCTTATATCCATTTGAATGTTACCCCTTGGCCTTTTGTTTTCATTTTAGCTTTCTAAGCCTCTGTGCCATTCCAGAAGCCTTTCCCCCCTCTCCGCTGCCCCTTCCCTCCCAGCCCTATGCATTCTGCCTCTGCGAGACCCTTTCTCCTGCGTTGATTACTCTCACTTTTTGGCACGCATGTTCTTTCCAAATTCTGTTTTGCTTCTTAAACCTTTTTATTTCCCCTCCCTGGACTGATTCCCCCTTTTCATTAAGCCAGATTTTTTCATCCCCCATCCCCCACCCTTAAAAAGAGAATTTTATTCTGGCTAAACTGAGGGGCTCTCCATGTTCTCATTTACAAATGTCACTGCAGCATGGCTAAAATCCTGCTTCGGCTCTGAAATCTGCACTGGCACAGAACAAAAGCATTGCAGTGCCTTGCACACCACTGCGTTGTTTCCCCTTGTTCCTCCTCCAGGCTTGCTTAATAGTAACAGCTTGCAATGACATTTTAGCAAAAGCCACACTCTTTACAGCTCCTCCCCCTGCTTACAGCAGAAATTAATAGAGTCCATTTAAGAGAAGCCATGAAAGGCTGGCCCCAAGCAAGAGAAAAGCAGATAGACAGCCCCTCAGTTCCTAGCTGGCCTTTATTATTTCAGTCCATCCCAATTTTTGAGATTCCCCTCCCCCCATCAAATATTCAATTGTAATTTGCAGTCCTGCAGTTCAGCACATTAACTTTGGCAGGGTTCAGCACGCACACAAAGGTAGGGAGGACCAGAGGTAATGTTGATGCTACCCGGACCAATGTGATAAGTGCAGTTTTCTAGCATAAGCAGCGTAAGACCGTATTCAGCAAAAGCTGACATGAAGCAGCCCATGATCTAACGTGCAAGACACGACCAGCTAAACCCAGCTCGTGGCCCCATTGCCAGACCCCTCCTGCCCCAGCAGCATCCCTCCCCTGCCAGCGGGGTCTCCTCGGTGCCCTCTGGAAGGCCTAAAGGGTTCTTGGTAGCATTGCCTATGTGCATATCTTTTCATCTTTATCCACTTTAAAAAAAATATATATAAAAAAATAGGAAATCAACCTTTAGGGACTTAGTAGCCACTCTGACAGCTCCCTGCTGAAGGTCAGGATTTGCTTTCCCTGGGCTGCCCGTGGAGGAGCTCAGTAGGCAGATGCCCTGCCAACAGCCAAGGACAGGCAGGGAGGGTGGAGGCAAAGCCCATCTCCCACGGCGTGTAACAGCGCGGGACAGCGCAGCAACGCCGCCGCGGTTCACCCGAGTCCACCGCACAAAAACAAAGGGAGCTGGGGCTGCTGGAGGCGGCTGGCACCGGCTGTATGGAGATATCAGGGAGCCATCAGGAAATCCTTGGCAAATGGGCGAGAGTCTCCTAGGCCAGCTCCAACAGCGAATTAAGGCAGTAGAAAGCCTCCTACTGGCTCTGCTGGCATCTGGGTTAGCCCCCTAAAAACAAACAACCCCCCCCAAAACGCCAGGAGAATTACATAATATCTGCTGGTTTCAAAGGGGATTTCAGCAGCACCAGTGCAGATTTGGGGTGGAACAGTCTCACTCGGCAGTTACTCCTCGTTTCCTTCTAAAAAACCAGAAAGGGGACAGAATAACTGAATGCCCAGCGCCCAGAGCGGTGGGGTGAAGGCTGGGCGGGCAAGGGTAGCAAAACACTGCAAAGATGACTCAGTGTTGCTATAATGAGGTAGTGTTCTGCAGCAAGTGGAGCATCCCAAGCTGCCTCTGGCTCCTTTCCACACGAGCTGCTAGCACGGCCATCAGCCATATTTAATCTCATTTACTATTTAGGCAGTACAAAAAAAAGAGAAAAAAAAAGAAAAAAAAAAAAAAACCAGCGCCGATGTTTGGTTTACACTGTTGGTGTAAACCTCTGTTATTCCTCTGAACTTCTCTACAAGTTCTTGCAAGGTGGAGATTAGCAGAAAAAAGTAGTGAAATTAAACAGGCAGGCAATTTTCCCAAAGATGAATGCAGAAATGGGAAGGAGGGAGGATTTTCTATCTCCAACACAGGCAGGTCCTCCCCAGAGAAGAGCCAAACCTGCCGCCAGCGCTGCACTGCTCAGACGATCAAAGCGATTTCTAGCAGGAAGGAAAAAAAAAACACCCAAACAAAAAACCTGTTTGTTTTGGGGCTTTGGGTATGAATTAGTATTTCTGGGCTAAAACTGATTAGTCTACTGGTTCCAGTGCAAGGATTCTCAGTCTACAAAAGAAGAATATTAGAGAAATATTTTCAAATGCATACCTGGGTGGCCAAACTGCAACTGATTTAGTTGCACTTGCAGGAGAGCTGCTGTGGGGCACTGATGCAGCTCCCCAGGGACACCCTTCCCCACAGCCCCTCCACAGGCACAGCATGCATTTATCCAGCTCCTCATTTGGGTGTTTTTGCATAATCCTGCTCTGTGTGCAGAGAAATAGGAAGTTTAGGATTCCCCTGAAACTAACAGCCAAACAGGATGGTAAGTTCTGTGTAAAACCTGAAACTTCTACCCTTCAAAAAGCCAAATCTGCCCTGATTTAACCGGCAACATTGCTCATACAGAACCTATGAGGCTGTGGCTATAATAACTTTCTGCTGCCCATTCAAGTTAATGTTTTGATGGCTTTAGTTTATAGGATGGCACAACAACAAACAGTCATTTAAATGACCATAATTAAATGTCGTATGTATGAAAGAGCTGAAATGATTTATCAGCCAAAAGCCACTAAGTGCTTGATCACTTCCTCAGATCATTAATCTGCCTTTCAGAAATGTGCTTGGCACTTATATAGTCCTTTATATGCATTTTAAGTGACTGGAAATCAGTATATATTCACAAGATTAGATCAATACTGGGCATAATTCAGTTTATATATCCCATCACGTATTTAGTGAAATTTTAAGATGACAATTATTTTTTTTATTAAGGCAAATTAATAAATACTCCAATGCACATATAGTTCAGAGAATGACCAATGTGGAACAGAAAACACTCACGTTGACAGATGCCAAGTTCTCTCAACTCTTAGTACTTTAAAACGTTAAAACAAACCTGGCTTATCTCCAAATTTTTTCTGCCCTATAACGAAGGTGCCTCCTGAACACATTGGGTTGGATTGCTACCGCCTTGCTGCTTTGTAGCATCTCCTTTGCCTTCCTTTCTGCCTGGGGTTGGTGCCAGGGTGCCTGCAGATGACTGCTACAGCCAAAGTATTTCTGATAAAAATATGGTACTAAAAATATGTGTGTACACTTGGAGAATGTCAAAATAATCTTGAGTGTTAAGTACAAGGAAACATCCTCAAGGAACAGCAGCTTGTAATCTAAATTAAGAAGCAAAATAAGTATGAGCTCTCTTAGTTTTGAGTTTTTTTCTGTAAAAACCACCTTGTTGTAGAGACTCTCTTGGATCATTTTTGCTTCCTAGAGGCTTTGTCTTGTCAGCTTCTCTCTCACAGCTAAGGCAAGTATTGCAGAAAGTTGGGCACATCACAGATCTAGGGCTTCCAGCTCTCTTTTATCCTTTTAAATCCCATATGCCTTATAACAACTGAGCTAGTGAGAAGCCAGCAGATGTTTGGGATACTATATCAGAAAAAACAGTTCAGGGAGGAATCAAACCAAGAGGCTGAGTTTCTTTCCATGAAATCATCTAATTATCTTTTCAATGTTGCATCTTGGACAAGAAGTCCTCCCTCAGCCTGGGGTCTTTAATTTACCATGTCAGAGGACTAGAATCCTTTAATTTACAAACTCTGGCCATGCAACAAGGCCATTTATCTTTATTAGCACCTCTTGAAGTGGCCAGTTCAATCTTTTGCTTGGCATACCTAATAACTTCTCCAGCTCCAGGCACTGGCCTGAGTCAGCCTAAGATTGCCCCTCATCACATAGATCAAGCATCCCTGGTCTGCTCCCAAGGGCTTCGCTTGCTGGCCAGCTTGCCTGGATCTCTTTAAGATGTCCCTCTCTTTGACTAGCAACGCTTCACCTTTTTTTCATGACCTTGTTAGCAGCACCACAGTAAACGGGGAGCAGTTCTGCAGAGAGCTGCCTGGCCAGAGACTCTTTCCTCTCTGTTCTCCTTCAACAGGCTTGCAACAGAAAAATACAACCAAGAGCGAATAGTCAAGACTGGACCGAGAAGACTTTTTTGGGCAGTCTGGAATGACTCTGTTCACCTTCCTGTTACTGCTAGTAAGAAAACACACAGGTTGTTCATTACATCTCTGAAGGCAGCGTGCTCTCCCAATGCCGCCTGCCTCACCCTCCTCCACTTGAGAGAAAGAAACTGCTCTAGCGCAAGTGACCCAGCCGTCCCAACCTCTTTGGAGTGCTTTGTAGCCCATAAACAAACGCAACTGCATCCACGAAGAATGTTTTAAGTAAGCAAATAGAAAAATATAGGCACTAATAAAATAAAACGTGCATACCATGGTATTATTTGCCTACACCATTTGCATACAAATTGTAGCAATGTATTAGTTACATATTTCTGAAAGGCTCAGTTTCATGAAAATCATTGCCGGTCTTCAATGGCTGGTGAACCGGCTTTTGACTCTTGGCAAAGAACATAAATTAATTACCTGTTTAGTATTCGGGGTTTGCCTTAGTAAAATGAGCAGCCAACTTTGCAGTGGGCCAAAATTCAAACAGAAACTCAATTCATGGAAAAGCGATCAGCCTCACTTTCCAGCCTTAACACTTGGATCGGCACCATGCTGTCACAGAGGCTTCTGCCAGCCAGGAGGGCGATGGCTGTGCAATGCAAAGCAACACCCTTGTCAGCAGAAAAGGAGAGCATGTTTGCTGCGATACACTGTGCGGTGAAGTACATCGAGACCTGTCTTACAACATCGACAAAGATTTCTTCTGCTAAAGCACCCAGCTTCCTACGTACCTCACGAAATACATTATAAATGCCACGTGCCAAAGACCAGATTACTGGCAGTCGTATAGTGGCCGGCAGGGAAACTAAAGGGTTTTGTGATAGAGCTGGAAAATCCTAGGAGAAGGCTCCAGGAAATATTTAGGTTATCACACAGGACGCAGGGGCTGTTCCCCATTCAGTGCAACACTCACCCCATTCCAGCCCAACACTGATCTTAGAGGATTTTCTATAAATTTAAAGCATTGCTCATTTCTTTGGTGAAGATGTTTCACTGCCCTACATGCTAGACAGAATACAAGGAACCTTTGCAATATTTTATAGTTCCAATTTTGTATTGTTTTGAGAAAACGACTTGAGCCTCTGGTAGCCACAGACCCTGATCTGGCTGGCAGCAGCTGCACTTTGACGGGCTGTTGGCAAGTGCCAAAGGGAAGGCAGCGGCAGGAGCCCGCCTGGAACTGCTCCTCAGGCCTGGCTCCTCGCTCAAACAACTGAGCAAGAGGAAAGAATTAAGAAATGGGTGAACCCAAAGCTGCCCAGTTCCCCAGGGGACGCAATGGCATGTAACCACCAAGGTGCCACTGGGGTTTCACACTCACTCACGACAATGCTGGTTTGATACATGTCACGATAGACGCACAGAAACACAGCGTCCCCTCCCCATGCTCACGCTCTGAAAGGCAACTTCTCCAGCTCGTTACTGACAAGTTCTTCACCATCACGTCATGGCGCTACAAGGCCTTTCTGTTTTAATGGTGTAGCATAAAAAAGTGCCACTTGGAAAGCCCATCTCATCTCCCAATTAGTTTACTTGCCAAGCCTCAATGATGATATGGTAAGGCATACAAAAGTCCCCAAAAGTTTGCAACACTACAACCTTTCCCCCCCCGCCTGACTTCTCCACATTAGCTAATATTAAGTAAACAATATATTTGTACAGCGATAACTGCTTTGCATATTGATTAAAGAACGGCTTTAGCCTTGGCTGGGCAAGATCTTTCCTTTCTCAGAGAGGACAGCTGTAACACTCCTCACAGTTTATCCACAAGAAAATCAGATAATTCTTCTGTTCTGGAAGTGGAGATGGAAGTCAAAAACCCAAACAAAACAACCACCACCAACAACAACCCTACACCACCCCCCAAAAACCCACAAACCAAACCAGCGTATGAAAAGATGACTATGTGAGGAATTATAAAACATGGCTATGTTGCTGGGGATAATTTGCTCACAGCCTATTAGGCAACTGAAAAGGGTGGAACTAAAATATTGAATTAAAATGCTCTTACTGAAATAAGTAACTGGAAACCTGTGAACTTGCATTGGTTTCCATGAATGCTTGTTCCCATTCTTGAAATCCCAGGGGTGTAAAGAGTAGGGCAATACAGAAAGAGTTAGAAAAGCTGACTTGGGATCTCAAATAATTCCTTTATGCTGTACTTAAAAATCACTTTTAATGGAAATAAATTCTAAAATACATAATACATTAGTTGTAGCATTTAATTACCCATCTTAATTAACTTGAATAATGAAATAATCTGGTTTCTATTTAAATACAGCACTTTATGTACTGAAAAACGTAACACAATTAAAGAGGAAGGCTGTTTGAACCTCAGAGCTAAAAAGACTAATCCTGAAACATGCTTTTGTAGATGCTGGAACTGCAATTAAAACTTATTGATTAGATTTGATTTCTATGCAGGGAAAGTACTATGAATTTTCAAATCATGCCAGGATGCAGAAAGAATAAGAAGTAATTCTCTTCTTCATTTCTCTGTTCTTTATTCGGGGGTATTATCATGAACTAGTTCATTGCTGTTAGCACTACAGTCACACTGGAATTTCTTGCTGTGGCAATGGAGAATACAATATAACAAAAGGATTACAGCAATTGAATCATTCCTCTAAATTATCCACCGTTACTCATCTGGAACTGCCAAAGTCTTGAAACCTGCATACCTGAGGGCAAGTTCCTAAACCTATGTAAAGGCCCAAGAGTAAAAACTATCTGATTACTGAAGGCATCACACACTTCCAGGTTGTATCTCAAGCAATAGGATGGTCAAGTTTTCAGCAGCAGTTATTAAAACAACATAACGCTGTTTGTCTGTCCACATTTGGAGCAGGGAACTCTACCTTTTGGGCATCTACCTCGTACAGGCAGAGGTGGGCTGGCAGGGACCCTCTCCATGAGCTCCCATGGCTAGGTCCAAAGTTGTCAAATAGCATCAGCAGGCACCCAGACAGTACCCAACCTCACAACTCACAAGTGTTGTGATCAAAGCTGTTAAGAGACCTCAACCTATAATTATGTCAATGGAAGCCAAATGTGAAAATATATCACCCCCTTTGTGAGATACCTAGGAAAGCTGAAGAAAACTTCATTACAGCATTAGTTCTCTATCTTGTTATTTTTAGCAGCTACAGCCCACATAGAAGAGACAGGCACAAGATCCCTAAATAAGATTTTTCCATAAGCCATTTTCCCAAATCAAATTATTTGTCTTCTTTTATTGATTATTAGCTATAGCAGGCTGGAAAACCAGCTCTTGACAAGGTATAACTGGAGACAGTTGAAAGCTTGATGTATTACTTCATGCAACTGGAGAGGGAAATCCCCTCCTGGAGATTTACAGAGCACGGGCGAAATGCAACAATCCAAATTTTAAGGACTTTGCATGCCAAACACATACGATCTCTCTTCTGTTGAGAGATGCCAAGGGATGTGAGCTTGGGGACAAACCTTCAAAACATTTTTTTTTTCTTTTTACTTACTCTCCCACCTTCAAATTCGTGTCAGACTCTCACAGGAAAACCACAATGGTCTGAATTAATCTCCTCCACCCATCATTTTAGGTTTCTCCAGTGCTTGTCACTGTTACAAAAAGAATCTCCTTTAAACCCACCTACAACAAGCCCTCATTCAAGCCCTCTTATGCTATACTCCACTGGCCAATTGAACCATTTGGCTTTTATTTCACATTATGTGCAGTTAAAAATCACAGCAAATCTCTGTCATAGAAATGTGGTTTTAAAAGGATGAGATGTTCCTTGGCAGCTCACCACCTGATTTCTCTACCTTTGTGTTTTCATCAGTTCTGTCCTTTGGTGCATGTTTGATGTCCTGCTACAAAACCAGCAAAGAATGCCTTTGCTCTCAGAAGTAATACAAAATAACTAAACACTTTGAATTCTGTTTCTCTGAACACTTGACTTGCCTTTTGTTCTGTTCCAGAACAGCACAACACATCCTCCATCAGTATAAAGTGACCTCATTTGAATAAACTCATTACAGCAGTGGCATTTCCTAGCTGTAGCCACAATGATTTTTGATCTGAAGAGGAACCACCGTTATGCATGTTCTTGTCGAGCAAGTTTTTTTGTTCGTGAACTTATATACTTTCAACATCTTTTGTATATTCATCCATCTGTGGCGTCGCAGCTGTGCAAAACATCAAAGTTCAAAGTTCTGTGGTTTTTAGGGTGGCACAAGATGAAGCAGCAGCATTGTAACAGAAGTTCGAGACCTCAAACAGTACTGCAGCCCTTTACAAACTCAGATTTAGAATACTTTACATCATTTAAGGACGTAAAATACTCTGTGTCATAAACAGGGTTCAATACAAATGAGCTTCAAGCTCCTCTTTCTTTCCTGAGAAGAGAAACCACTTCTTTTTACTACAGTTGAGAGCAAAAGGAACAGCATAGCAAGGAAAACAGCAACACTAATTTTTGAGGTCAGGGCATATATTTAGTACCTTCTGAAGATTTCACAGAATATCTGCCTTTTTGTAATGCTTTCAGCTGGAGAATGTGTTTCTCTTAAAATAGGCTGCCTGTGAAAAAAATTTAGAATCCATTTTGACGGCGGCCAAATGATGGACTTTTAACAAAAGAAAAAGATGTCCCCATAGGTATGGAAAACATTGGGTTTATGCTTTAAAGCACTGTGGCTCAACCAGCTGTCACCATAAGCATCCTAAACCAAGTTCTGAGGCAGATGTAGAGATGTGCTGGATCTGGCTTTTGGTCTTTGCCACAGGCTTGAATAGCTGAGACAATTTCAGCGCCCTATGCCCGTTAAGTATACTGTGTTTCCTGATGGCAGCAGAGGGAAGGACCGCTTGGATCACATCCAATTGCTCAGGACTTCCCTTCTGATGAGGATGCCAGAGGGTGCCAGGACAGTCGTTTCACACTGGGAAAACCTTTTATGAAAACAGAGGGGTTTGGTTCAAACACCAGAGCTCACCGCTCACCTACAGCCCATGGAAACAGGGATGAGGAGCCCCAAACAGTTCAGCCTCAATTTCTTAGCCAGAAAAAAAGATGTGGATTTATGAAAAACCTGCACGCAGACTTTCTCTGAAGTCCTGCTGAACATTGAGAGCTACGAGGACATCTGTGCTCAGGACAAGGCTGTAGCTCAGCCTGCATTTGGAATAATTAATTTAGCTGTAAACAAACAAACAACAACAACAAAAAAAAGCCACCTGGAAAGGCAATCTCAACAAGATTAATTTATTCATCCAAACAATTTAATGATTAGTCTAGGCCAAGCACTGCCACAATACTTCTGCTTTGGCAGCTGCTTCAGCAGCGTGATGCTCCGCTGTGCTACAGGTGCCTCTGTAGTGTTCCTTATTAAATTCTCTGTGTTCCCCAGGAGATGCTGCCAGGGTTGCGGCTGTCCAGCAGGACAACTCTGTGTGCCTCAGAAAATGTTACTGCATGTTACGCACAACTTCAGCCGTACAAAGCAAACCAAGCCTTTGTCCAGGCAACCTTGGTCTCATCTTTCCTGGGTTTAGGGGAAAACAATCACAACATATCGCTGGTGCTTGCAAGTTAGTTTTGCACTGATTGTCCAGAGCTATTTGTATTTTACTGGTTTGTATCTGAAGGTGAAGGGCTGGTTCAGGAGCTGCTGTCTAGGGGCAGTGCTCCCTGGCGCACAGCTCCACGCTGCAGCTGTGCCACCCTGCCACCTGCCCCTTCTCTCGCCTTATTTTTCCTTGACACATTCCCAGTGCTAATGCAGGTGGGAAAGCTCTTTTCTAGCAGCAGATTCCTGCTCAGAGTGCTTTCCTGCCCTGCTCAGCTGTAAGAGTGTTTGGAAGGAGACATCATGCAAAGATGACTCGAGAGCATCCCGTCTCTCGTCAGACATAAATAAATACCTGTTATTTGGAATTAAAACTTCCTTCACTCCCCAAAGTGCTGTATTATAGCACTATTTATACACAACATTTATTTTACATTTCTACTGAGAATTATTTATCAGCGATAAATCCTGTTGTGATGCCTGAGAAACCTTTGCATTTAATACACGTGTTGTCTTTTATTTTAAAGGAGAGGAACATGCAACATCTCCGAAACGGGAGACAAAATAGCAAAATGCAATTGCCCAGTGCCCTCTAGTGATGCCAGCAGAGAATCGCTGTCCGCGTTCCTGGCAGAGGGGCTGCAGAACTGGTAGTCACATATTGTTGATAAAAAAGAACCCCTTTTTGTCGCAGATCTTATCTTATGTTGCATTACATCCCTGTATTTACCGAGAATTTAAATTGCTCACTAGAGCCACTCCAGCAACACAAATCGAAAGGAAGATACAGCTTTCCTCTATCTTTACTAGACTTGGGAAATCAAATATGTTAAATTGCATTTTACCTTTATCCTTCATTGTTTTACCAGCCCTGCCCTTCCTGAGCCAGGCAAACAGATGTATCTCTCCTATCGCTATTTCCAAGTCTTTATTTTACACCACAGCAGGATCTAGAGGTCCCACTGCACTACACAGCAAAAGAACCCCCCCAACACACCTGTAGGTTCATTTAAAATAGAAAGAAAGCAAGGGAATTAAACTTTTTTTTTGTTTGAGCATAGGCTCCTCTCTAGGGTTATGGTTTGGGTTAGGATCAGCAAAACCGCACATCCATTGTAAAGTCTGCATATTTGCAACTGTGCAATTCATCACTATCAAGCTATTCTCTCTTCCTAACAACACTGCTTTCTCTGTTAAGGATTATTCCTCAATACTGAGGAATATTCCTATGATTTTGTTGTATTTTTGGCAGCCATGTAGGTCCATACCAGTGCAGGTCTCATGGTCAGGCTGGGGTTTGGGGCTGTGAAAGCCAGAGGCTGCAGATGCAGAAGGATGGCAGCACTTTACATGTCCCGTTAGTAGCTTTGGAGTAATTATTCTGTCTTTCTGGTTACAAATGTATTCCCCAGAAGGAGGAAGGTTCATGTCTGTGATGGGGATGTGCAACAGTTGGAAAAGGAGCATTAGGCTAGCTGGCATTTAGCAGTTTCCAGGAGCTGGGTTGGGATGGGCACTGGCACATTCTCAGCAACCGCCCTGTTTCTTCCAGCACCACTGAGCCCCTCTGCTGTGATAAAATCTGAGTTAGAGTCAAGGCTGAAGCCTGAGAAAAGGTCACAGGTCTGCATGCTCCAGAGGAGAACAGGGAACCCCCAGGAGACTCCTGCTGAATAGTCCTGCCTGTTGCATAGGCAATATTCTCAATAGGTCTGTCCACGTGCTATCAGGAGATTCCTCCTTTCTGGCCATTAGTTTATTCCCATTATGGAATGGCCAGGCTAAAAGCAAAGAGGGAAAAAGTAGAGGAGAGCTGCTGTGTCTGAATGGCAGCGAGGAAAAGCCTGCCAGGTCCAAGTGAGGGCACGGGAGGACCAGGGACTCATCACCAGGGTCCCAGGAGAGCAGCGACCGAATACCAGCGATGTAGGGCTGTTGCCTGGGAACCTCTGCATCAACAGCCTTCCCCAGCAAAAGGGGTTGAAGGTATTTTTCAATTCCAATCTATTTTAACAGCAACAAAGTGGAAATGCTATTAAAAAAAAAATCCAAACTTTTTTTCCATTCTGGTTCCAGCTCTAGCCCTGCCTTTTCCACAAACACTCTGCCCTACAACACAACGATACCCCCATCATAACCGCCCTTCTACCTTTCTCTCTCTTAGTCCACAGTCCTTGGAACGTGGCAGGATCGATCCAAAAGCTACATCATAACCCATCAGCTACAATCAGGATAAATTACAAGCATAAATTATCACTTTTAATCTGTAAGTGCGTATTGCTGGCTCATAAATATTTAAAAGAAGGTTCTTCTGGGTCTACTCTCAGCATTCTGCTTCCTGCAGGTTGTTTGTTGTGCAAAATGTCCGTGATCTTCCCCAGGCTTTTTATCAGGCCCAGTAATGCAGGCTCTCAGCCAAGTTTGAGACTACTTCTGACATACCAAGAAATCACTGGATTTTAAGACAGTTTATGAATCTGTGAACCGCATTAAAAAACAAACAATTCACAGAACACATGTCTTGAGGTATGAATAATTCAGATATCTTGCACTGCTTCTGAACTGATTCTCTTTCCCCTCTGAAGTTCCAGCCCATTTGTGTCGGCACCACAAAATACACTGTGAGGGAGATATGCTGACCTTGGGAGCGTGATATAAAATGATTCATAAGGGGTTGATAAGGATTAATTAATTTACCTGCATTTTTATTCCGATAACTTCCCTGTTATTTCTGGGAGGTGGAGGAGGAGACATTTTCTTCTGATGATGGAACATCATGTGAGCATCATATTCTGTAATTATGACTGCTGCATGCAACTGATTTCAGTACCATTGACTTCCAGACTATAATTACCAGGTTTCTTTATGGATGAGTCAGTCATCTAACTGTATGGTTTAATTTGATTGACCACCATGCTGTAACGTTTGCAAATCCAGCACTGTAGGACAGACATTTTATGGTTATATGCCCACATTTGAGTTATTTTTAGAGTACTTTTTTTTTTAAAAAAAAACTGCTTTAATGGCAATGTTGGCATATATACATCTGAAGAACCTACAGAAGCTGCCAGTGAAGATGCTGGGGGAAAATATAAATTAAAAAAAGTAGAAGCATTCTTGATTTTATTTCAATCCATTTTTTAGATCAATGATAATTTCCCTGTGTTCCTGAATCCACATAAACTTCAATACTGTAATAAAGGTGCAGAAAAAAACAACAGGCTTGTCTCCAAAATTGTTATTCTACTTCACTCACCAAAATATGAAACTATTTGCTACCCCTGGGATTGACAGCAGGCTCCACAGGATTTGCAGGGCTTTCCTGGCATCTAACTCACAACACAGCAAAGCAGGAAGACAACACTTCATTTCCAGCCCCAGGTAGTCTCCACTTATCCAAGACTGAGGAATATACATTGCAAATGTTCCCTCTCCCTGGGATGATACCAGACTGTCATCCCACCCACCCAGCCCAAGAAATTTTTAACCGTCTCTGCAGCAGCAGCACTGCAGTGCACACGCCTGAGTCAGCACAAAGTGACAGCCTTGAGAAATAGCGAGCAAAAAACTGACGGCAAGTCTAAACCATCATTTTACTAGAGGAATTACTTTTGTAAATGTAAGGAGGTTGCTTCCCTTATGACAAGGGAATGCTTGAATAACTGATTTTTTTATTATTATTTTTTCTAAATTTATAAGCGTATCTTTATAACCTCTTGCTCTGTCACTAACTTTTCTGTGTGAGATAGTTGTAATGATCTTCATTGCAGTGTATATTTGCTTTCCAAAGAAGCTTGTTTTCCTTTTACTGCAATGCTGACAAAAAAAAGTCTTTTAATAATAAACAGTATTTCCTAGAGGGAAAGGCAAAAAAATTGTGTCAGTCTTTGAACAGCCCGTTTCATCCTTGCTCAGCAGAAGTAGGATTTGGATAGTAATTTGTATATTGAAGAGTAATTTACAGATTTCCTTCTGATGTTTTGTTTATTCATTTTCTTTAAAAACGATGCAAGTTAACAAGTTAAAAGGCTCTCACTTATTATCCTGACTGTTACCTGCAGGTAACCTAAAGAAATACATTATACCTTTTCTGTGCTATCATTGATTACTGCTTAATTCAGCTCTACCCTTACCCTTCCACCAAATATTCACTGTTTTAAATGGAAAAGCAAGAAAGAATTAAAATATCTGTTTTTTAGTTATCATACTGCTTTGCTATCGCTAGTACTGGCCAAAGCTTTTCAAAGTACCAACAGCAGAATTTTGACCACAATAAAAACTTACACCATCAAGGAGAAAGCTAATGAAGAGATGAGATAATTAGTAGTAATGAGAAACTGAGATAAAGTTACTGTGAAAAAAATATTGAAAAGTGTAACATTCATTTTCTGAAGAGGTGCTGGCCTGTTTGAGGTGTTAGCAAAGCTCCCAGGCTAAACTTCACGCAGTAGCCACCCTGCCAAACAAAAGTTGCAGATAAATAATGCACTAGGCGTGGGGGCTGACTGGAAATCCAATCTGATAAAAAACCCCACCACAAACCTTTCAAAAGAAACGATGAGCTGGTAAAATGATTTTTGAGAACTGCAGCACACTCAACATTACCTGTATTTTGCACACTTTTCTCATGTATTCCATCAATAACGCGTGACGGTGCAATTATGAGGACTTCTTCCATAACCAGAGCTGTCCTGGGGAGAGAAAACCCTCCCCGGGTCATCCAGCACCAGAGGTGATTCCCGGCGGAGGGGACACAGCAGCAGAAATGGTCTTTAAGAAGCAACAGCCAGAGACGGGCTGCAGACAAGGGATTTGCCAGTGGGCATCTCATTTTAAACCCTTTAAAGTTAATGGAAATACCCTCAGTATCGAAAATTAACTTTGGATTTCGTCTTAATATGACATGTGTACACAAGGACAGTTTGAGAACGTGCTTATAATTTACCAAAATATTTTGAAAACAAATTTTTAACAGTTCTATAAAAGGAAGTTTGCTTTCTATGCCACACTAAGTTTCATCATCTCTATTATACCACAATGTAATGTTTCTTAAGGTGCATACATTTATCAAATAAATAAGGAAATATTACTAACATTAAAGACAAATTTCCAGTGCCAATAACTTTTTTCTTCCATGAAAAATTAATCAAAATATCTTCTGGCAGCAGGAACATGATATTAATTTTGTGGGTTTCTTCATTGCATCTTTCCCTCTCCAGTCTATAAGTGAGTGAAACCGGAGCTCAAAACAGAATGGAGAAAAAAAATCAAAGAAAGTGAAGCTACCACACTTAGCCTATTCAATTGGAATTTTATGGAAGCACATAACTGAAATTTCTGTGTTAACAGATAGACTTATCTCAGAGAAACGTAGCAGTAACTAGCCCTCCAGAAGCGAAGTGAGAGAAAGAAATTAAAAGCTTTTGAAGTACAGGCCTCCGTTGGACCCACATCTTTTGCTTTATTTTCTGGTAACACTTCCCTACCTATAAGGTAAGATGTATGCGGTGGTTTATAAAATGTATAGGAGTGGTTTTGTTTGTGGTGTGGCGCAGGGCTGGTGTGGGGCAGCACTGAGCCGGCACACCGCAGAGCGGCTGCGGGCGATAAGCCTCTTGAGTTCCACCGACTCAACTTCACTGGTGATACATTCTATTCAAAACCTCTTTTAGATGATGATTAAAACAATTAGCAATGCTTAATGCTTCCATAATAATTATTATTTTATTTTTTTAAAATCTTCATGCCACCTCACCCAGTTAACAAAATCCCTGGTTCTTTTCCCCTCCCCTTGCTGCGTTTCTCCATTTTCTGCTTTCAGTTCAGAAGCCTTGAAGCATATTGAAAATTTAGTGTCATCACAATGATTTCTAAAAGAGAAACATAGAATTACTTTGTTTGGCCTTTTTGTTATGTCTCCTCAGCCCAGTTAACATTTTGGCAATCATTTTGATCAAGAAGACCCTAAATACAGCACACTGAACAGACATCTGCTCCTGTAGACCTACAAAGTCTGCAAAGGACCAGAAAAACCTCTGTTCAGATGGAGACGCAGGAACAGTGGGCTGAAGAAGTATAAAGAGACCAAATAAATCCCTATTTCTCCATACCACAGAAATTAAAGCAGAAAATTACACATTCAAGTGGCAGGAAGTTCCTGCCTTTGAGAGATGATGGTACAGTCTTTCCAATTACTGTTATTACAGAGAACCAGAGAGAAATTACCCTGTACCATTACAACTGCTACTTGTAAAGGTAAAAATAACAAGATAGTAACAAATGGTAAACCTTAAGCTACAATGATGTTCTTTCCATCATTATTAGATTCCTTATTATGTATCCAAAGACAGATTTCAAGTAATTACCAAGTGCACACATTTTACCAAGTAGATTACATTCATATATAATTACAAAACTAAAATATAATGGCTATATGGTAGTGAGAAAGTTAAACCTATGAATAATGCACTGAATATATTATTTAGAAGCAGTAATAATCAAACCTGATTTTATTCCATTTGAAATACTGCATTCCCATATTATACCTTTAACTGGAATAGAATAAACCACTAATTCTGAGACGAATATTGTCTTTATGTGTCACTGCTTAATACCTTATTGGAATGTAGGTTTTCTACAGTTGTTATTTGTAGCTCAGAAAATTATTAGTAAACCTTAACGATACCAGAGATCTGATGTAAGTCTGATCTATCTGCACATAGAGGGTCTGAAAGAGAATAGCTCAGTTCTTCATGTATCTCCTCTAATGAGTCTGTCCAGACAGCAAAAGCTGAATGAATATGCCAAATATTAATTCCCTACTGAGCCTTTAAAAATTAAAAAATCAGTACTTTATACTCAACTGACCAAATTAACCTTCCTTCTAGGAAACTGCACCCAACAAGGAGATTTAACCTTATCTTAGAAGTTATAAACCAACAACTAATTTTACATAAATCAGTCTAAAACCGCATATCTATTTGCTACTCTATTCCTCAAGACTGTAATCACAAAATACTTGAATGCTATAGCTGACTGGTTCAGAGTTGGACTACACGAAGTTGTACAGCCTAATCTGAGCATTAATAAACCAGGAATAATAATAATAATAAAAACAAAACAAAAACAAATCCCCAAAACAGCAAAGGACTCTGTGGCAGCCTCGCTGTGTTTGTATTCACACAAGGCAGAATCTAAGCTTCTCACCATGCAATGCAGCTGGTGACGATTCCTGCAGGGAATGCCTGATGCCCGGGATAGCAGGGAATTGTAGTGCATAACAGCAGTTCTCCAGCTACACCTTCATTATACAGAGCTCAATAATGAAATGATTGCATCGGTCAGAAGTACAAGGAGAACATACCTCAATCAAAACCAAGTTGGCCACAACCTTCAACTTAAACAACCTCAAATAAGAGACGCCTTGCAAGCAGCAGAGACCTTGCATGGCCCCCTCCCTGCACCCCCTCCCACTGCAAGCGCAGTTCCTGCTGCCCTGGGACCACCCGAGGCCTGAGCCACGCTCATCTCACCAAGCTTTGCCACCAGCCTGTAACCAACCAGCCTTCTTCTCATCCTAACCCTTTTCTCCCTTTCAGCTCACATGGGTTTACATTCTTCCTCAAGCCTTGACAAAGGCCAACAGGTCCCTGGGGCTCACCCCAAGCTTACACTGGCATAACTTTTTCCCCTTACGTGAGCGGATCTCTGCCTTCGATGCACCGAGAATCATACAGATATTTACCAGAAGTAAAGGTTTACAATCCCTTAGTAAACATCTGTTCTGGGGCTGTTTTGAGGGGAATCTAGCTAAAGAACTTCCATCGTATCTCAACTAAACCCAAACAAATGTCAGAAAAATATAGAAATTGTTAATAAGATATTTAAATGTTCATTGTTTTCTGGTCTCAAGGATAGGTATGTTGCCACAAACACTTTCAGGAACCATTCCTGTGTCCACAATACAACGCTAAGTCTGTGATCAGGAAACCGTGCTACCTCTCCTGCATGACACACGTAGCAGCTGAAGCACATCTGAAGCACATGCAATGGTGGTGAAAGTTAAAATTCAAATAGCTTGGCAGTATTAAACCGAATATAATTACTGGCTACGTATAGCAGTGCCATCAGAGAAAATGAAAAAGCGTATAAACAGCTTTGTTCTAGACCACATGTACAGTTATTATCTAATTATAAAAATTCTGCTGCTCACAAGATCTTTATAATAACTCTCCAGAAAACACATCTACTTCTCAATAAAGGCCTATGCTTCATTATAGAAGTGTTCTCACTGCCTTAAGAAAGATGTCATCTTCCTTTTCCACCTTCCACCATGAGAGGTAGTATCCAAGGATGGCTTACAGTCTAATAAAGACTGTGCAAATCTGGAAACTGGTTGCTTTCACTATTCAGGTAATCTAGAGAATGAATAAATTAAGAGGCTGTGAATCTACCACAAAGCAAAACTCAATAAAATTACACTTTCAAACACTTTTCATCTAAACCAAGTTATTAGTATCCAGCACAAAATAAATTCTCAAGGAAAATTTGAAACAATTTGTGTTCTACTTTTACATATCGTAATAAACCCAAACAGAATAGTATTGCTTGGGTCTCATCAGCAGCCTGTGGTAAGAGCTGGAAGGAGGTAAAGTAACAAATCCTTAGTCCTGGGGAAGATCTATATTCAAGTAACAACACCCAGCTGTACAATCACAGCATAAAAAAACTTCTAGTTTTAACTTCTTTACAAGCAGCAGATCAAAGGACAATTGTTCATCACACTGACACACAAGAAGGGATTCATACCTCCCAGACTCCAGCCACAGCATGGTGCAGGAGACAAGGAACTCCGTTTGGAGGGAGTCATCGCCCCCCCCAAAAAAAAGCAATTAAAAATGCAAATCTGACAGGTGCTGTAAATTCCTCCTGGAATAAATCCCCCTCATTCCACCAATTATAAAGGATTATTTTCTCTAATGACTCTTGCAAGCTTTAGATATGACTGTAAGACCAGCCTACAAATGGAAGGTGCAGGTACCCCCCTTACCTAGGCTGGTCGCACTGGCACTTTCAGGTGTAACAGATTAGCAGAGACAGAACTGCCAAACCAGTTAAGCAGCCAGCTGAAATTAATGGGGATTGAAAGATTAAGCAGCAAAGAATAGACCCCTTAGCATCATATGGGATGGACAAAGGCAAGAAAAAGGGCTATTGCACATATGCCTCCGGCTCCAATCTGGTTAGAATAAACTTCATTTCTAATCAGTAGAAATTAGGCTTTTCCAGTTTTATCAGTGCACACTGAGATTACCCAACAGACTGTTATACAGATCCCTGAAACACAGAACGACAGGAATCTGGTGCAGGAGATACTGAGATCCCACCTAGTCACAGCAGGGAAAGGAGGTGACTGGGAGGCAGGTCACAGCTGTATCATGTCCCTTTCCAGGGCGGATGCTCTGAAACCGTGCACAGTGCCGGGTTCTGCTCCCCTTCTGCTTCCCTTCCCCAGGCACCATGGGCTCGCCAAGAGCCCTTCCCAAATGCTCATCATGTAATTAAGCAATGCAGCCAAACCAAGGACCACAGTAATACGGGTTTTAAGGACGTTTCAGGGATCTTTTAAAATCAAAATTTGTAATTTTTGTATTTTGTATACAAAAAAAAATTGTAAAAAATACATAACCAATTCAATTCTCATAACAAAAGTTTCCTGAAAATGTTCTCGGTATTAAACAAATAAGTTTATCCTATTTTTATGCACCCCTTTAGGCTGCAGGCAGTTCAAAACAATCAGCTCTGGTTTTAAATACTATAGGAAGTGAGATGTTTGTTACCAAGTTGCATAAACGTGAGTCATAAAAAAACCCACAAAGCTTTGACAGATTTACTACAAAGAAAAATTTACATTACAAAGTCACAGAGCCATGCATTGCTCAATGTCTATTAAGAGAACTCATCAAAAATATAGATATAAAACATACATCTTACTTTTGTCTCAGTACGTTGCACGATTTTTATCTCCTATCCATAAATAATGGAAGCATCAGCACATTTGTCTGTGCACAATAACAAATCCCATCCTCTTGGTAATTGTAAACACACTGAAGCTTGTTATTGACCTTGTATAAAATACTGACACGGGAAAATGGGAAAAAAAAGAGAAAGTTTACCTCCCCCCAACCATTACATCCAAAGCCTACCATGAACTAAAATACAGTTGAATTTATAATCTGTGATGTGGAAGGAATGAACGGTCATAAAAAATGAGCTGCAAAATAAAGTGTGGAGCAAATATAAAATCCAAATTTAATAAAGTAAGGTGTATCCATCCACATAATGACAATTTACATACATATTTTACTTGATTTAATCAGTCTTAGTTTTAAATCCTAAAATACCGGTCACTGTAATGAAACAGAATTTATTACCAATCTGTACAACTAGCACCGCTGATTTTCATAAGTAATCCATTTATATACTTTTGGACATTTGAATGGCTAAATTCATTAGGCACTCAGCTCTCATTGACTGCTTGCCTACCTCTTTCATGCCCCTTTGAAATTCCCTATGTTAATGCAGCACTGCCAGTACAAAATAAATTATTCATCTGATTGAGTAAGTACATTTCCTGAAATGTTCTTCAACTTGAATGAATGTTGGAAAATATATTTTTCTATAACGATAATACAGCCATAACATTTTGACATAAAGTATCCTTTCCCACATTATCAGTTCTCAAGGACCGTAAAGGATTGTACTTATGTACTCTATTCAAAACGCTCTGAATGAAACAATTCTTCCAACATGACTGTAAGAGGTAACAAAGTGCTATATCAGATCCAAGGACGTATCGGTTTAAAAGGACCACAAAACTTTGTGTACAGAAATACTGTGTTTGATGGGCCATAAGGGATAAATGGAGGGGTCTGAACCATCATAGATCATAGCAGGAGATATACAACTTTCAGTGGCGGCAGACGCGCGTGAAGCACAGTTTAGTGTCTAATACAACACTTTCTTTTTCATGCTCATAACTTTCCAGAGAAATTTTCCATGTCTGGTGTTACTGTAAAGGCAAATCCATTTATGAAAGATCTATATCAGAATCTATTCATCCATTGAAGATATTGTTCTGTAGAGCTTGGTATTATGAGATAGACGTATATTTGTCATGGTTTAACTCCAGCCGGTGACTGACCCCTTACTCACTCCCCCGGGCAGGATGGGGGAGAGAATTGGAAAGGTAAAAGTGAGAAAACTTGTGGGTCGACACGAAGACAATTTAACAGGCAAAGCAAAAGCTGGGCATGCAAGCGAAGCAAAGCAAAGCAAAGCAAAGCGGAGCGGAGCAAAGCAGAGCAGGGGCAGGGCAGGGCAGGACAGGGCAGGGCAGGACATTCATCCCCACTCCCCACGGGCAGGCCGGTGCCCAGCCACCGACAGGACCGCAGGGCTCCGTCACGCGTGACGGGCACTTGGGAAGACAAACGCCATCACTCCCCCATCCCCCTCCTATGGCTGAGCATGGTGCCATATGGATGGGCTGTCCCTTGGGTCAGCTGGGGTCAGCTGTCCGAGCTGGGTCCCCCCAGCCCCCTGTGCCCCCCAGGCTGCTGCTGCTGGGGGGAGGGGAGCAGAAGAGCCCTCGGCTCTGTGTCAGCGCTGCTCAGCCATGACAGAAACATCCCAGTGTCACCAATATTATTCTCATCCTAAATCCAAAATACAGCACTACACCAGCTACGAACAAGAAAATCAACTCTATCCCAGCCAAAACCAGTACACACACACACACATGTGCACACACACACAGACGCATATCCCCTTTTTCCAACATACTAGAAACTAAACATTTGGAATTTAAAATGTGCAATTTTTATCCAATCCATGAAGTGTAGTTTTGTGTGCAAAGCCACATTACAGAGTTGTCATTAAGAAGCTGGAACATGGCAGAGCAAAATAAAACCACAGTATTCCCAAATCAGAAAAAACACCATTGAAGGAACTAGCCTGTAGAAATGCTCATGCAAAACATCTGCCAAATTGCTTTTAAAAAGATCATACCTCATCTACATGCAGTTTATGACTGTCCAACTGCTTCTGTCAAGAAGATCAGGTTTGTATTCCAGTGGCAAGGCTGAGAGCATCCAGGCAACATGGAGGGGCAACATCTAAGTCCTGGCTGAGTCAAGTGAGGATGCAGGACTTAAATGGGAGAATTTTTTGTTATACCAGATGACTTCTCTCACTCTTTTTCTGTCCTGAAAATACTAATGCTGTTGATCTTGTTCCATATCACAGTACAACCATATGTGAAATATTCAATAATGTCAGTAAAAATCTTGTTTTCCAGCCAGAAAATGATTAGTAGAGATTGAATTATCGTTAATGCTATTCTATTTTATAGACTGTTAAAACTTAGAAAGTGTACTTATGTGCTCAGCAACTTGTAAAATTGCTAATAAGTGGCAATTACAGTTATTAATACTTCCCCTGTAACTGGGAAAGCATATCCTTTTCATTAGACAGAGTATTTTCTCAGAGAAAATTAGAGAAATAACAAGCCAATTTCGTATTATGTTAAGGCAGCTTCAAAGGAGCTGTCTTCAGATAATTCGGGGCTGGATTTGACCACCAGCCCAGGCTGCCCAGGCCATCGGCAGGCTCTGCCGCTGTCACACACTGCACTGCTCAGGGGACATCAGCTGGCCCCAGCTTCCGTACCACCTCACTCGAACGTCTGCGTGCCACTTTGCTCCTCTTCGATAGCAAGTAGATTATTTGGCTTCAGATTTTGTTTTGTTTTTTTTGACAATCATTACCTGTTGCACTGACTATTGCGTTTTATTTTCCCCAGTATTTCCCCGTGAAGTGGATAAATCCTAATTTCCCCAGTATCAGAGGTCTTCAAGGGGGATTAAATGAAAACACGTACATTTCTTCTAATCACTGCTTGAAACTTGTGTGTTGTTTTTGAGCAATCATTAACGAGCACTCTGAGCCAGAATGATGATTTTTTAATGAAACAGGTAGACTAGCCAACACTACAAAGAAAAACCCTTCTAAGGCCGGCAGATAGGTGTGAGTGTCCCGGAGGCAGCCAGGCTGCTAACGCCAGAGTTACATTTGCAGCAAATGGGGAAGAAACAATGAACATCTACAACAGGTTTTGAGCAGCATCTTCCAAGGGTCCTTACACCAAATTTCCATAACAACCACTTCTCCTTGCAGATGAATATTCCTGAACCTTGGCACCCAGAAAAAGCAAAAACCCATGTCAGTATACTACAGGTGAGAAAATCAACTTTGTAAATTTACTCTCGTACATGGGTTTGCACTGAAATAGTTTATTTATATTTGTGGGTTTTGGGGTTTTTTCTTGTAACATTTGCTACATTTGTAACAGTCATGTATTTAAGACTCAGTCAACAACTTTCACTTTAAAATAACAGCTTGGCTTTAACGAAGTCTAAAGGGTACTGTAAATTTGTGCCCGGGATGGGTGAACTCATAAGACAGAAGTGCAAAAGTTTTTCTAGGAAGCCAGGAAAAGTGAGACAACCATGGCTTTGGCAGCTCTAGCTACTACCATAGAACATTCTAGGGTTTTAATATGTCTTTTTATGCTGAAATGACCAAGGAATCAAGTTCAGACCATGGAGTTCATCTTTCCTTCAAAATGTACACCTAACCTTAACATTATTCCCCATCTGGGATATCATCATGGAAACTAAGTATCATAAATGTGGATCAGGTTTTCAGGTAGAAAATTGAACTATATAATAAAACAAAAGAAAACCTGTATTTCTCCACACACCATGAAACTGATAGCACAGATGACAAGAATAAATTTTACAGAGATATTTACAGATGTGTTTTTAAATGTAAGTTTTTGAAATTTCCTAGGAGATACCAGCTCCTATTTAGATAACCAGCTGAAAAGAAATAGTGTAGCTTTACTTTTATGCATCCATAAAGTTCCTTCCACTAAATGTTCAGTGAAGTGTCAAACAGTAAACTGTGACAAACAGAACCATAAAGCTAAAAGGTAAACATGGGAAGAATATACAAGCTTTTAAAAGAGATCTATTTTTATCTGTTTAATAAGTGTATTTATTTTTGTACGGTACAGGATGCAAGAACCATCCAAGCCACTCATGCAAAATACTGGGTCATTAAGAAAAAATGCAGAGTCCAGTCTCCAATATTGTTTAGTGAATGTCAAGTAACAAATTGCAGAGTCTCTTAGATTAAAAAGAGGTTGGTTAACTTTGTAAAAAGTTCACCAAATTTACGCATTTATATATTCAGCCTTGTGTGGTTTTTTTTCCTCTCTATACTCATAACACCAGCACTATTAGAAAATTTTCTTCATAGATAGTACATTGGTTAGAGTCAAATCAGGTTGAATCAGGTTAAGAAAAAAAGACAAATGTGAAATGATAAAAACAAGTAAGTATTTTGCTATTATAAAACAAAGGATGAACATGAGAATACCTCTGGCAAAAAATATAATTTGCTATCTCTTACTTGCTTGTTTGTATCTTCAATGCAAATATGTCAGTGCTAAGAAAAGAAAAATCACCTACTGCATTTCAGTGGGTTATCCAGAAGCTTTAGATTTGCCCACAGCTGGGTCATGTTGGGAAACGGGGACGCTGCCCCTCTTTGCCAAGCCTGTGCGGCAGCCTGAATCCCATGAAATCTGTTTGAGGTTGTTTGCAGGAACCACAGAATTCAGAGCAATTCAGGTCTGAGCTACCACAGAAGTGGTACAAAATCCTCCGTGCATGCACAGCAAATCCATTTTGACAGAGTTGCTGTACATGGTCTTGTCCACCACACCAGCCTTGTCCTGGCAGTGAAACACCGGGTCTCCGCTGGAGTGGGGATGCGGCCAATGGAGTGGGAGGCTGGGACCAGGAGCCGGGCACCGTGTCTCGGGCAGGTCTGACCCAACATTGCACAGCAATCCAACCTACACGGAGAGCCTGGAGCCTGACCCCCCACAGACAGCAGAGAAAGTGGTTCTTAACCTTGGGAAACCCTCAGACATGATTACAGAAAGATGCCACAACCATGACAATATGAAGACACATATTATATATATACACAAGGCATAAACATGATGTATGTGCAGTGTAAGTATGTGTACTGCTGCTAACAGTGTGTGCAAAGTCCTAACGACTCCTTAGGTGTTGTTTTTTTTAAATACATTAATACAACTCTAAAAAGCAAGCCCTCAGTTTTGATATTAAGGATGTGTAAGTACTTGCTGTCCTCGTGAGAGGCATCACTTAATATCAATGGCAGAAACATGGCAGAATTCATGGGCAACTCTAGAATTCTACTTAGTTTAATTTGGGGATTCCTTCCCCCGAATTGCTCAGCAGGAGAAACAGTAATTATGTGAGCTGCAATATACAGGGTACAAAAAAAGCAATGCAAATTGGTCACACCAATGAAAAGGCTAAGAAAAATGTATTATTTAAAAAATTAATTAAATCTAAGCACTAAAAAATATAGCAATTTCTTTCTGGCATAACTTTCCAACAAAAAAGTAAAGGTTTCCAATAAGTACATATACAAAAATAGAATTGTTTACGGTTTTATTTTCATTAGTTTAAGTTTCTAGACAACCACAATTCCAATACAACTTTCCTTTTTCTAAAACAAAGAGGGCAAAAAATTCCTAGACCTTTTCAATGAAAAGCTGCTTCCAAGTCTAACGCTACAGGGTTATTTTCTTCTTTTCTTTTTCTCGACATTCCCATAGTAAACTGCTTGAACAGCCCTTAATAGTAAAATGTATCATTAGCAAATACCACTCATATTAAAATCCAGCGGGACATAAACTCAAACATTATTCTAGACCCTCCCAGTGTTATCAATGTGCAGCACTGACCAGCTGTTACGCACATAGGAGGCATGGATAAATTGGTCTAATATGCTTATTTCAATTTTTTGTAATTGATCGAAAAGCAGCATAGATATTAAATTTGCAGGGTGACAGCAAGATCACGGCCTTTTCATGTAAGACTGATAAAACCCAGTGCTTAGAAAGAAAGATTAACTTCAGACAGGTAGCCTGAAGTGCAGATGTTCATCAGAGCCTTTGAACTGTTTTCTACTATCTGAAGTGGCCAGGTCTCATTCACAGCACGAGCGATTACAGTGCCATGTAGAACAGATGAGCAACACCAAAATTTCTTTTAGACAGCTTATCACCCTTTCCTGTGGGCCCAGGTCTTCCTTCCTCCAAAAATTAAGTGAGGACAAAATAGATATGGCGGTTCTCAGTTTGAGATGCCTGGATTTTACCAGATACTCAGGCTGAGGCTGATGAGTCCATAAAATTGGATTTAGGCTTTAGTCCTGAACCTAAATCATCAAAACAAGATGATATAAAGTGCTGATCTTTATGTTCAATCCTGTGCCAAGAAAAAAAAAAAAACCAACAACTTTTTAAAAGTAGGTTTTATACTGGATCAGTCCTTAACAGTCATGCTGCAGCTCATTTTCGTCCGTTCATATAGGTGTAAAGGCTGTGTTGTGTCCTGTGCTAGCCTGGAAGGAGTACGGTCGCACAGCCCTGCCTGATCCAGCTCAAAGGTGGATTTCTCTGCCATCCAGAGGAACACGTGTCCAGAAACGTCTGTAAAACGACAGTCCACAGGACTGTGGACGATGTCCTTTAGGACAGTGCAATGATAACTGGAGAACTTCAGTGATGGCAGCTGTCACATTTGTGGAGACAAAGTCAAACCTAAAGTCGAAACAGAAATATTTTTGTCACTGAAGAGTTCTATAAGAGAAACACACATTTTTTAAAGTAGTTCCATATTTTTTAAGCAAGTGTTTTCCCTCAGGGAAGCAATGAGTCCAAAATCACGTATTTTTTTTCTCCATTCTTTAATGTTTTCACAGCTAAAAAAAGGTAGGAAATGCTTAGATGAACCGCTGCCACCTGTGCCGTAATCTTACCTCTACATATTTCTGAGTGAATGAGCAGGTGAAGAGGACAGTGAGACAAAAAAGACAAATACTTCTTTATAGAAAAGGCACTAGAATATTTAAGAAATGTCATCTTCAACAGGCCGATTCTAGTGTCCTTTTACCTTGTATGAATGGAAGCAATTATATTGAGGATTGCTGTATTGGTTGATGTTTCTAAGTGCTTTTTGGATGGAGGAAAAAACCCTGGCTGGCCACTCAGGTACGATTTGGGGCTATAGTGCTGGAAATACAAGTGGCGTGCATTGGCACCCCGAGCATCCGCATGAGCTATATCCATGCCTGTCGTAGCACCCCTAGACCTTATGTGAGTGGTTGTAGCTCGCAAGAACACTTGGGAAACAGCCCTGCTTCCCAAAAGGCACAGCTTAATGTAGAAATAGAAATTCACTTCCAGAAGAACACATTCATTATTTTTAAGAGCTGCATACTATTATTCCTCAGTTTAGTGCTTTAAAGAGGCTGTTACCCAATCTGACAGCCAAAGCTGTGCTCATGTGACCTAAAAAATGTATTAGACAGAGAAATAGTCACAGTGAGTGGTACGCTCCTTTTCTAACAGTGTAACACCACTTCTTTCACAAAAACAGATGGCTGTTTACCAATGCACCAGCAAGCCACGCAGGCTTGAAAATACAAAATGACAGAAATGCACAGAGAACTGGAGGCTAACAGCCATCTCCGCACACCCCCCATGATTTCCATGTGTGTCTGCGACCCCACAGCAGACAGTCTCCCTGTAACTTCAGGGACAGTCCTAGGCTGGTTGTGAAAACTGTGGACAGTTGGATTTACAGTTTTCCAAAAATCTTCTAACCACAGCGTTCCAGTTATGGGTGAACTTGTGAACTTGTGAATCCAAGAAGGTGGGATCAGCAGCGCAGCTGCAGTCCCTGTCTCGAAGCGCTGGCCAGGGCATCAAGCGATGTCACTCAGACAGCAGATTTTCCCGCAATACAAATAGGCTTACACTTTGCTTAATAAGTGGGAAAATCGCGTGGCTTTTGGTGCCTGTTTGTAGAATAAAGCTGAAATTTCTTTCAGGCTTTCCCACCAAGCTGAACTCTTTGCAGTAAGACAATTTATGATGCAGTTTTGCCAGGTGGATTCAATGGTGCGATAATGCCCAGCAGCTAGGCGGCACACTGGCGGACTGCGGCGCTCGAGGGTCACATCCTGCTTCCGAGCTCCTCATGGTTCCCATTTGCTATTCTGCCACCATTCTGTAGTTTTCTGCTTTCAGCTTAATAGAAATTCCTTTGCGTATTCAGGTTTCTAATCAACATGGTGGAAACGTTGTACAATTACTCAATTTATGGGGCTTTTTGTAATTTGAAAAGAAAATTGCACCATTTAATTAAATTTTAGTGCTGTCAAACCTGACCTATAGCACTGATTTATTTCCAGGTACTCTAAACCAAAGCCAAACACCCAGCCATAGAAATGCTTTTTCCCTGCAAAACCTCATCAAGCTTGGAGTTCTGCTATAAAGTTCAAAATGATTAGTCTTGTTTTTATTTATCATGAAAGTAAAAGCTGATCCAAGTATGGATCATCTTCAAATGTTTCTGTTTAGGGAAATATTTTAATGACATTTCAATAAATTATTTTAAAATTAAAATATTATTAAACTTTTATTTCACCTTAAACATCTTTGTCAGAAAAGACACTCAAGTATCCGAGATATTCATAGAGAGGAAAATTCTGAGTGCTGAATTTTTTTGCAATAGAGCCCAATCAAACAACCTTTTGCAAATAACTGATTCTAGTCTTTCATCTTACTAAGACTGAAATCCTACCTCTCTTGATTTTTCTAACTGTTTCATAATTAAATGCTAACTCCACAGCTTTTGGAACTGACTTTTGACTCCAACATGAAATGTAAATTTAACAACCCATACTAGCATGAGTCTAAATAGAAGTGCATAAAAGACAGCTGAGAGGAGGAGTAGGTGTTGATCACCAGCCTAGCATTTTTAATGCTGCACAGCTCCTTTTTCAGCAGAATTTTTATTTTCTAAAAATTTAGTGCTATATCATAAAGCCTTTTCTCTCGCTCTTTTTTTTTTCTTTTTTTTTTTTTTTTTTATTGCTGATACATAATGTATGACTATGCATAAATCTAGTCCGAGTCTAGCTTTGGACATTCACAGCCACCACTGTAGAATAAATTTATAACACAGACTGACTTTAACAGCCTTCTTTTACAGAAGTTCAAAGCATTCTGTATCTGTCTGCATAATTCCTAAAGTTTTCAGTACCTGGAAGATTTTTAACCTTTCTTTCCTTAAAAAAAAAAAACAAAACACAAAACAAACAAACAAACAAAAACCCCCAACAAAAACACAACCAAAAAACGCTGAAAGAAATACAGAGCAAAGAGGAACTGTTATGCTGACTCCTTGTAGCTCTTACTAGTCATGCTATTCTGCATTAATGGCAATTTGCAGAGTAACACTGATGCAACATTATTTAATGATATTGTCAAGGAATGGGCTTCCAAAATCACAGTGAGCAGCAATCATTTTCTTTGGAGGCAAAGAAAGGTGTGTGAGCCTCCTTTTGGTCCTTTTTGAAGATCTGATGGTGGGTGCTTTGGCAAAAAACTTTTGTGGTAGCTTGCCTTGTGGGTCAGCTCTATAAACCTCCTCAAATACCAGCGTGAGCTCTTCCAAGGCTGCCAAAGCAAGCAGATCTCCCTCCCTAACCTCTGTGGATCAGTCTTGGGAGTGCATTCCCACATGCTTGTATTTTCTTATTCTTTAATGGGTTAAGACATCATCCCAAAAATACAAACCATAGCAGAAGCATGTGGAATGGTACCCGCAATACCCATTTCGCAAAAGCGCTGCACCAGGAAGGCAGCACCAGGGTTGGTACAGGCAGATGTTGGCATGTTGACTCTGCATCATTTATAAGGAATAACTGAATTTGCAGACCAAAACGCTGATCTCACTTGACATTTGCTCTGCCAGGGTCTCTTTCTGCTCCTAGTGACATGGCCACAGGTCCCATTAAGTGGCAGTAGTATTTTTTTAACAGAGGGCAGGACCTTTTTAGAGTTAATCCATTAATAGACTACGTGCTGTCAGCTTTGCAGCCACTCAAAGTCAATCAATTCTTTTAATGAATCAGGAACGGGAAGGACAGAAGGCAATTATCTTTACTTTAACATAATTTTAGAGACTTTTTTTAGACAGAGAAGATGAATCAGAATCAGTTCTCAAGTTAACTTTTTTAATTAAATCACTTAAATGCACCAAAATTAAAACTTTTCCCACAAGCCCCAGAACAGGGCTAGAAACAGCAACTAAGTCATCCTCCTGCAAATGGAAGCACTTCTTTCTCTGAAGTAGGGGTAGATCTGAAGATTTTGGTTAGAAATAAGCTACTCAGCTGTAGAATTTTGGATTAAATCTTTACCAAAAGAAATCAAGGGAAACTTCTCAAGAGATTTACTGGAACCTAAGTTTCACACTTGAACCTCTTTTTAGCTGACTGTAGAATACAAATGACAGATTAGATATTTTGGTTCTTGGTTACTTCAAGGACAATTTATGCCGTTGCTACAGCGGTGGTGGAAGCTTCCCTTCAGCTTTGTCTCACCGAAAGGGCATTTCTGGCTGCCACAAACACTGCCCAGGCGGGCAAAACCAGCTGCCTGTGTTTCACGTGAGAGGTCAGAACTTACATGAGAGCAAATAATATTGTACACCTGACACCAGGGAACATGCATCAAAATCATCTTCTTCCTCTCCTTGCTCCTATTTCCAGGACAGAGAAAGAATGACTAGGAATTAGGCCTTAATTTTCCGGTTTTCAGATATTACAAGGAAATGGCTAAAGAAAAATTATTCTGAAGAATTTTAAAAAATAGTAAATATCAAAAAAAGTGCCTGGACAAACCTTAATTGAAACGATGCAGTGTCCTGTAGAAACAGAGAATTTGCTGATGGACAGAGGACAGCATCTTGTCCCTGGTGAGGGCTTTTCTCTCACTGAGGAGCGCTGCAGGAGCAGCCCGCTGGGGCACAGAGCGCTGGTAGCCGCAGAGATGCAGGAGAAAGGAGCTTCTTGCAGCTTCTGTTGTGGGGAGTTTGTGTCCCCTGAATCTTGCTAGAAGCAAAATAAAATAAAATAAAATACAATTTAATAACAACAATAACAACAATAAAAATTCCATACTATCAAAATGTTCGTCTGGCTTGGCTTTAAGTAAAAAGTGTAATGACCAAAGAGCAGAGTATGGTCCCCAGGTGGAACCAACAGGCCAGCTAGAACTGACTCAGCACCTGATGCTCAGCAGATGTTACACCCCAGTCCATCAATCACCTTCAGATACATAAGTACGTGCTGAGAGAAGAGCTGATAATGAATAACCAGTGGTCAGTGCTCAGGAAACCTTGTGTGAGAATTTGTGCATGCGTGCGTGTTTCTGAAATACAGGGAGCCTGAACACCAAAGGGAAGAGCGTGGTTATCACCTCCAGCCCCAGCCGTAACACAAGCTACTGAGTCACTGAATTCAAACACACCCTCAGACTGTCTCTGTCCGAAAGACACCGACTCTTGCTCTATGGTTCACCCATGGTCCTATGGACTCGTCTGAATTTTGTGTCTCACTATTTTTGTCAGTAATATTTGGTTTCTTAGACATGCCTGGAAAACAAACATTTAAAATATGAATATGACCAAAGCAAATTAACTCTTATATTGAAAAGAAATACTCAGTTTTCCTGTGCTATATTTACCAATGTGATGAATTACAAAACCAGGAAAGTTCAATCACTCCTTGAGAAGTTTTCCTTAAAATGTTCATACACACACACAGACACACATAAATGTGTATATGAGAGGATATATTATATATCAATGTATCTCCTCACCTACCATAGCTCAGAAACAGGGAAAGAGCTTTTCATAAAACACCATAGTGGAGAAGGTTTACCCTGTTCTAAGATGATGATTAATTTGTATGGGCAACATTCAGGGATTTGTAGTTCTGTAGGGAAAATATTCAGGTATTTCATCTTTCTGGACGGATAGGATAACTCTACAGTATCCTTCAGACACTGGCTGGCAAAAGCCCAAGGTTTCAAGGCACATTTATCTTGGCCATACAGTTTAATTTTAAAGCTTGTCTCACCATTTTTCCATTAGTATTACCCTATTGATTTCAGCAAGTTCACAATTGATTTATACCAGCAGATAAGATGACATGGGGCATTTTTCTCTAGCTGTGACTGATTCCATAGGATATAGTCCACAGGGACCCTGTGCACGGGGTCCCACAGCACACCTGTGGTGGGAGCCACTTCCCTGGACCCAGGGAGAGGTCCTGGTACACATCCAATGGAGCCAGTAACAGCAGCTTCAATGATTTCAGCAGTGCAAGGACAGATCCATGTTGTGCCTGTTAAGCAGCCAAAGAAGTAGCTATTTGAGAGCAATGTTGGTCAAGTACATTTCATTTTTAAAAAGAAAACTCATGAAGCCTACATATTCTGGGAAACATACTAGTTGTTCTAAGCAGCTGTGCAGCTACGATACGGAGTCTTTACACAGCGCAGCTGGTGCTTCTCAGCAGTACCTTTTCTTTGAAATATTCTGAGATTGTTACTAGTGTATTTCCTACCAAATTTCAACAGCATCAGTACTTTGTTTTGGGTATATTTATTTCTCTGTTTTAAATTAGGCTTCTTAATTTAGATAATTTGTCTGTCCTCCTTTTTGTCAAATTTGTTCCCAATTAATAGGGCACTTCAGACTTTCAAAATGCAATCATATGCTAATAAACCTGGGTCTTTCTGTAGAAGAACCAATTAGAGAAAATATTTCTCTTTCAAAAGTAAATCTGTATGTTTGTCAGTTCTTTTTGCAAAGCAATCTGATGAAATTTGCTAGGAGTTTGAAGAGGAAAGTACACTGAATGTTTGAGAACAATGAAGAACAGATAATTACATGGAAATTGTAGGAAAAATGGGACAGAGTGCCTTATTTTGAAGTTGGACTCTGCTAAAACTCTGAAGTCCACTTGCCTTAAAGACAGTATTTGAGATCCTTCACTAAAACTTCATAGCGTGATACTTTAGCAGGAGAACAGAAGTCACCAGTCTGGAAATTAGTTGTAAAAAAATCACTTTTTTATATGAGAAATGACGAATCTGTCAAAACCAGATCTGCCTGCAGGAAGAGACCAGTTTCAACAAATTCTACAGCTTTGAGTTTTTCTTAAGGTAGCAAAATTATCAGGATACCTTTGTTTGATTTTTTTTTTAAATTAAAATGTGGCTTCCCATTTCACAGCAACTTTCCCCTTCAAAATCTGAGCTAATTAGGAAAATGACAGATCAAGGATAATAGCAAAAGAAAATTAAATGCTTCAAAATTATCCAATCTATTTTTTCTCAGTTAAAGCAAAGAAAACAGTTCATCAGTTTGCAAAAAAAACCACCCCAAAACAAACAAAAAACCCCACGTCAAAACAACAAAATGTAATAGGCTTTATTCTCATGTGGGCTTTAAATTAGGGGGAAATATCAGAAAAATAATTTCCCCATTTGCATGGGTTTTGCATGTTTTCGTGACCCAGTGCAGCGCAGCGCTGCTTGAAGGCTGCGCTAAATTGCACCTCTCAGCTTGTGCAATGAGCTGACACAGCTGTCAGGAACCAGTGGATATAAAAAATGCCCTCCTGTGGCTTCTTTTTCAATATACTGGCAGCAAAGAGGAGATGTATATCCTTGATCACAGCAGCTGGAATCAAGAGAAACATAGGAACTGCCTTTTTCGTTGACATCCATGACACACATGGTCCAGCCTATGACAGCAACCTCTGACAACCACAGGGGAAGAAAGCACACAAAATCAGGAGATAATTTACCTATATCCGCATTAAAAAAAAAAAAAAAAAAGCTGGGTTGATATTTACAGCTACAACCTCTTCTCTCTCTGGGGTACCAACCCTTCACTGCCAGCTCCGCTAGAACTGGTTGTGATCATGGCTGTTACTGAAGGGGAACTGCAGGCGTGTCCGTCAGGTGTGGAACTCCTGGCTGTAGGGATGTGCATCCCAACATAAGCACACACGGATGGACGGACGGCCACACACATTACCCTGCGATCTTTCCCTTTTTGTATAATTACACACTGACGTGAACATACAGGGCAGGGAGGGGGTGTATGTGCACACAGCCCAGGATAATTCTCATCCACTCCTTGTCAGCAGCAAGGCTAACATCGCTTATTCTTTTAAAACGAGTGGGTTTTATCTTAGAGACACATAAAGTGCAGAACTGACTAAGAACGTGTCATCTAAGAATAATATTGTTGTGATGTCTGGAAATGGTATGGAATTGTTTGCAGTAATAATGGGGGCTTCTTTATAACCTTACAAAAAATATTACTCTCCTTGGTGATACTTTCTTTTGAATACAAGACACAAGGGGAAAAAAAAACCCCTGAATATGAGAGGGTAGAAAAAGAGATGATAAGAAGAAAAGAAGCAACATTACATAATAAGAATATTTAAATCTAATTTATTTGCTTGGGCCTGAGGGCTTTATACAAATACACAGATTCAAAATGTTACCAATGACTTCAATGCAGCTCTCAAGTCTGTATCTGTGCTCACTGGAATTAAAATTCCCATTGACGTGAATGATTATACTACTCATTGTAGTCTTAGTGTCTCCATCCTCCCTCATTCTGCTATAAGATCAGTGGCTAGGAAAACGCACGTTTGTGTTAGACCTACAGATCTAAAACAGTGCCAGTTCCTCAAGTTATTCTGTTCATCAGGAAAAGCTCATCCTCATCTAGTCCTGTACCAAACCAGGCAGAAAACCTGTGAGGATGCATAGTCATTAATTATCCACCTATGCAGCGTGCAAGAGTCAGAATAATATCACACATGCAGACTATGCTACGTTTATCGAATATTTCAGGAGGGCAAATCTTTCCTGAAAAAATTAATTAATAAAAACTTGATTAATTGACTGGTTTTATAAATATTCCTCTTTGCCCTTCTGTGGCTTTCACTGCTGGATTCTACCATTGTTTCCGTACAATTTACTATGGACTAGATTTTCAAAATATTTAAGTGCAGAAGGAATGCAGATAAGCATCCGATGGGACTTTTTACAGCTTTCTAGAAGTTCACCTCTGCATCCTAAGGTCCAATTATCTGTTGAAAATATGGCTGCTTTAGGTATCTGCAGTATAAAATACAGCATTGAGAGATACAAGATATAAGAATAAGCACATATACTACTGAATGAGGCACTGGTAGTTACAGGGTAAAACTCGCTCACTCTTCCAATAGGATTAGTGTTATTAAAAAAAATGTTCATCTTTCAAGACTCGTAAAAGCAGTACACACATGGCTTCATATCTGCAGAAATTCACATACTGACATAAGGAAAGAGCACAGGGCAACCAGCTGATAGCCTAAATGACTCTTGATAGTATTTTATAGGCTGAAGTCAATAGACTGTAGAACAAGACACTGCTGGGTTTGAGTTATATCTCACCCCTGAAATCTATTCTCTTCTGGACCACATTCAGAAATTCAGAAATTTTAACTTTCTTACAATCTTTGGGTTTCTTTTCCATTTTTCTCCATCTATCTCCCACCTTCTCTGACAGAAACCATTTCCAAGAAAACCTGGAAGCACTGAGCAGCCACTTTTCGCGTGTATACAAAGCAGAGACCTGCTAATATCTGTGGGACTGGCATATAGGAACTGGCAGCTGTCTATTACAAACCTCTCCTCTTCTTTTAAACTGTTAAGCAAACTATTCTGTACCAACAGGAAACTTACAACTTTTTGACCAGCAGTTTACACAGTGAACTAAACCCTTTTGAATATTTACAGATAAATCTTTACAGTCATAGCTGTAATTTTCCTCTGATTTTATTACCATGTCCATTGTCATGTTACAGGACAACTGGAAACGTTACTGTTACCAGTTCCTTGCACCCCTTCCCAGTTTCCATACCACTGAAATGATGTATGGAAAATATCTTTCCTAAGTTTTCTCATCTCCTTTGAGATTTGGATGATGAACAGAATACCTGCTCAAAACAGGGTACCTTTTTAATACTGTTTCTTGTCACATACAGTTTACTTGTACATGTTGACATTGTTCAGATAAAAATCTTTTGAAACAATGTTATGTATAATTTTAGTCTGGAGTCTGAATATGCGAAAGTGGCAAAAGAAAGAGAGGAATATCAGGAAGACCATCCTGTTTCATTGTGAGCTAGCCAAAATCTGTATGGCAATATTTATTCTGGGCAGAACAAAGTATGGAAATGGGACGATGCAGGGTGATCAGCCTCCTTCGGTATCTGTTGCTCAGTAAGTAATGTCCCTCCGCTGCCGGAGACATTTTCATTGTGGCTTATGAAAATCAATATCATTTTAACAATACAAAGCTTTAAGAAATATGGGTTTCAGGTGCAGGAACACAGATGCCTAGTGCTGTTTTAGACATTGCAGCATCACTTTCAGTTATCTAGGTTCCACCTACTGAAGAAAGGGCTGTAAGAACATACGGACAATACAATACTTCTATGAATCAGTATTAATCAGTAGTTCTAAATAAACTGTCATATTTTAAATGTAAACTAGAGCTCCACCTTAAGCATAATATTTAATATCTCTAAAATAGCTAGTATTTAAAACGAAATAAATGAAATAAATATGAAATATTAGTAAGTAATGCAGTGTAAACCTATGACACCTACAATTTATTTCTGTGTCTGCCTACAGTGGTACCTGAACAGTAATCTTACTGATTCCCAATGGTTTTATAGCCAAAGTGCAAATCATAACATTTCCTAAGACACTTAAAATTACAGATTAGAGCCCTACAATTTTAAACCACATTTCAAAAGTAGTAATGCTATTTGTCTGTACTGTCATATGAGCTCCAGAGAAAGGAGGAACAAATTGGAAAACCCTAAGCACTATGATCATGTATTCAAAAGGCAGTTAAGGCTGATTTTGTGCCATAGGCACTAGGGGCATTTGGAGAAGCTGGTGCTGTTTCCTAACCAACATTTCAGCAGGGACAGAGCAGACCCTACACCTGACACATGGTGAAAGGCCTGAGGCCACACACACAGTGCAATGGGCTGTCTGCACTCAGCGAGCCAAAAATATGGGAAAAGAATGATTTTAGCTCAATAGGTTGGCTCACCGGAGATTGGTCAGTATCCGGTTTTTGGTCTTTATTGATGATTCTATGCAGCAATGAAAACACAGCTTGAATTAACAGAACCCACAGTATCAATAATGGTATTCCCCATGTCACTGCCACTCTGAGACAGGCGGATCATTTTCCATCAACATTTCAGGTGCCCTCCTGCTTATCCAAATTTTAAATTGTCATTCATCATTCAGCAAGTACCACCTTCAACGTTAATATCTGTCTTGTTCAAGAATGTGAAAAATTCTCTCAGGGAAAAACTAAGGACGTTCAGTCTTGTTCATTTATCACAAAAGGAATTTGATGACTTGGCCACGGTTCCTAAATACCTTCATGATGTGAAAATGGCAGGAGCTATGGCGGGGAGAGTCTTTGCTGCAGAAAATAAATGAAGGCTGGAAGTTAAAAGTCAGAGAAAATCAAAGCAGGAATTAGACACACAACTTTAAAAGCATGGTTGATCTGTCACTGGAACAAACCACTGGGGTAATCAAGAGGTCCTCCATCTTCTAAAGCTCTCCATGCCACACGCCACGTCTGTCCAGAACCTCCCAAGACCTTGGTCATACAGGGCAGGCCGGATGAACTGACATCTCCGTAGCCCAGCATGTAGAGTGGAATGAGATGAATATTAATTGACAAATGACTGGATTTTTAACCCTAAAGCCTAGGTGAAGTTCTGTAGGGAAGATAACCACAGGTTTTATTTCATTCCCATTTCTGGAACGTTCCCCCTCAAGCTGGGGGATGGCTTCTGGAGTTTTCCCCCTGAAATTGTAACTTCGAAGGCTCTGGCAAGCTGAGAATGAGACAAAAATGTTAAAATGAAACTGCTTTATCTCAAAATGTTCTTTTTCCAGACACAAATTGAGCAATAATTGTTATACTAATTATTCTCCAAAGATGACCTTCACAATTCTTGATGATTCTCTCCCTTAACTGCACTGTATTCACCAGAGTCTAACAAATACACAGAAATGCATAGAAAGGGTGGCAAAAAAGGAAATAAGAAATATCTCCTTAACACATGATCCCCCAAAGCTGAAGAGGGAAATCAGTGACCTTAGAAAACTTTCACAGAAAGTTTTGAAAGATATTTCTTCTAAACTTGGGATTTAGTCTCATCAGCTAACACCTGGCAAATAAAACCATTTTCCACCCAAAATATTTGTTGTTCTATTTCTACACTGCCATTTACACAGACCACATTTTCATAGGCTTTAGCTGAAGAATGATTTGCCCCCGCTTTTTTTTTTACCTTTCAAATGCATATTGTGTTTGCAGTGACATTTACATAACTCTGGAAAAACACATCCAGTCCACGAATGCAGCATAAAATACAGCTATGGAAAGCAGGTGGCATCCTGAGACGGATTCTGCTTTTAAATCCCATTTACGTTTCAGACTTTCTACACTATTCAGACAGTAACACTGATCTTACGAGTTGTATGCAAATATGTCTAGGCTAAAGTCTGAAGCTGTTATATAAAAGTAAGAACTCTACCAAGCGCATTCGCTTTGGGCCTGTGTTGCCACATGTAGGACACGGTGTGTCCAGATAAGACATTTTCCTGAAACCTCATCCTCATTCATGGCTTGGTAATAAAACATGTCATGTAGCTGAACGAGGTTGCATCCTTTCATGGCCCTTTCTGCAGGAGATATCCTGCTTACAATGGAATAAAATAATACCCAGGGAGCAACACCATTGCTGTGGATGCCAGCTTTGTTGTACAATCATGAAAAAGATTTATAACCTGTGCTTGATCTTTTTTTGGAGGGTGGAAGTTTTATGTGCTAACCCATAAACCTCTTCTTTATACCTCTTTTTCAGATAAAATGTCCTTTGCCTGAGTGATCACATTAACACACGTAATGAGAGTAAACATCCAGATTTATCAGTCGTGCTAGGGAAATACTCGAAACAAAGGATTTAACAAGCCTAAAAATGAAACAGACCTAAACCCCACTTAGCACTAGTAGATACAATCTTAAGCAGGCTGAAATGAGCAGCCATAGCACAGAATTATTGGAAGTGATTCAGCATTTTATATCACTGATCCAAGACACCAAATTTCAGCCTTTTCATTACAGCCTCTGCACAACACACACTTTCTCATTCATGTGGCCTGTGGTTTATGCTTCTCATCTGAGCAGATGTTTTGCAAATCATAAATTAAAGCATAGCTTTATTGCCTCTCATTTCTCTGGCATTATTGGCCTTGTCATGGGTCCCAGATACAGGATTTTATGACATACTAAATCCCTCTTAGTCATTTGTTACTTATAACTTCAGGTTAATAGCTTTGTCACCAACAACTTTTTTTTTTTTAATTTTTTAAACAAATAACAAAATTTCTCAGGGTTTACACCTGGAAAGCTACTTTATTTCCTATTACGGGTAACAGCAAAATTCTCATTTGAACGTTTCTTACTCATGCTTATGTTACTTTTAGAATTTCATTTGATCCAGCCAACAATCAATCAACACAAAAATAATTTGACTGTATTTTTTCACTTAATCAATTGGGCTGATTTATATTTTTTATAACTTTTAAAAGTTACTTTTCCAGTTAAGGAATATGCAATATATTAGGTAGACATTGTTTCTCTTGAGAAAATGTTCCAAACATTAAAACCACTCTTTTTTTTTTCTCTCCATTTTTTAATCACAATTATTCAGGACAGTGCCAGGTTTTGTGAAAGAAAAATGTGAGGTTAAAGGAATGTTCTCATGGAGCCCAAATGATTAATGAAAACTTGAAATAATGCAGATTATTCTATCTGGGAAAATTCTACCCGTCAAGAATGCTTGACATCTAACACTTTACTCAATAGACCATTTCAGTCGTTACACAGTGAGCTGGATGCCTCCTAGGATGGCCACGCAGAGACTGGAAGCAAAGAGAAAGCAGAGAAAGTAAATCATGTCTCAAAACAAGCTAGCTAAAAGGCATATGCCATAAATGACATGGGGGGAAAGGAAAATTTTTCTTAGCTACATACTTACAGAGAACAAGCAAAACCAAATTGTCAACTTTGTGCTGAAGGTAGAGTGTAAATTCTCACTTCCATAAGCTGTTATTTGGCAGGAACAAAGTGAAAAACACAAGGATGGACAGAAAGTGGTTTTGAGAACAGATTCTTGATATGAGAGAGGCTTTCTTTCCTCTGCTTTCTTCTTTATACTATTTTCCTTCAGCAGAGAAATAATTTAATATCAAAAACTGCTGAAGTTTTCTACATCCTGTTTTGGAAACTTTATTTAATGTAAATAACTCACCAAGAATTTGATACTGTTTTTCTCATGCATGTCAACAGGAATTTGGAAATTGATTACAGTTGGAATAGCACTTCAGCATCAAAAAATTAGCTTGCTTGATCTAACTAGCATAACAGGTTGTGAGTGAACACAAGAGGGAGAACAAACCACACATTTGCAACATCTGCAGCATCACGAATCTGTACCAAGTTGATTTAATTCATGAAGCCCAGTATGAAGAACAAGGTTGAGACTGTTTAAATGAGGATGATCAGAGCCAAATAGCAGCATTTTGGTGCGTGACCTCCACTTCCTATCTTATTCTGAATACAGGAGTGATTGATTCCTATCCTTCTCTCACTTACAGCAAACATAAACCTCTAAACCCAATATTTTATTCAGAACTTCCTCAGCCAGCTAAAATAGAAAAAATAAATGGTGGTCCACAAATGTATCTTAAATCACAACACATGTTATTATTTATTAAAATATGTCGAGACTATGACTTGGAGTAAACCAGGTATAAATCTGTTGAGTAGTCATGTCTTCAAATGTCAGGGAGGCTTAGCTAATATAAATGAAATTTCAAATTGCTATGAGCTAATTTGAACTAAAACTGCACAAGCAGAACCTCTCAAAGGCACGATCTCTACTAACAGTAGGTTCCTACTAACTGTAGTTTCTCTTCATATGCAATACATTTCCACATACCCATGAAAAAGCACCTCCTATTAATTCCAACCTTCCCAAAGAGTAAAAAATTTAGATGAAAACTATTTGATCAGATAGTGGCACTAAGGTACCCGCACTCATTTGCAAAGTGTCTGGACAGTACAGCTGGACTCACAAGCACTCTACTATTCCTAGGTCCATTAGTTTATTCTAGCAATGCTTTATAACTACATGCATTACTACGTTTTAAAAATTATACCATTTTCAGAACCAGAAGTGAATTGAAATGAAAAATTACATGCAAAACCAGAAGATAGCATCAGCTGTGCAGCCATTATTTTAATATGATTGCAATTCAAGACAGTTCTGCCATAGCATCAATACTGCTAGGTCTCTCTGTTTCTGGTGTGATTAGTCTCTGGCCATGAAAGACTTTTATAATGAAAGCTTTAATTATGGAATAAAATAAATATAAGAGAGCTTATCCTAAGCTATTCAATGACCACCATATTTCACTGTTTAGGTGTAAGATAAAGACTTATTTGTTTGACCTAGCTTACTCCTACTTAGCCAAGCTACTAATTTTATTATCTTCTAAAGTGCTTTGGGATACATTGCATGAAGGGCATAACGGAAGTTTGATTTCGATTATATATTAATTTGCATAATCCCCATAATGCAAATCAGTAAAATTTTCATTGGAGATAATAGATGTTAAGCACATTATGCAAGGTTTATATTTTTTTAAATTGCTTGTAAAAATTATTTATGGCATAATAAAACAGGACAAATAAAATTGGCACCTTGCAGTAGCAAAAATGTGAGCCTATTTGTAGCTTTCGAGAGCAGACTATGCAATAATGCATGAAACATGCACGGGACTAAAATGAAATATGCACTGCAGGAATTTTTGCTTCTTTGCAATTTGATTTATGGCCAAATTTCCTCTCAGGCTGAAGGCCTGTATATTGTGCACTTAAAGTATAGGCTTCCACAGAGCCCAGTTTTGAAAAAGGTGTGGATTTTAAGGTAGGTGTTGTACATGTGTTCTGCACTCTCCCTTTACGATGCCATAACATACACACAAACACACTGGGAAGACTGATGGCCAGAAAACAACAGCTCCACAAATGCAGTGCTGTCAGTTTTTCACTCTGTAGCAGAACAAGTCAAGATTTTAAAATGTTTTTGTGAAAAATCCAATTCTGGCAGGCTGCTGGCCTGCTCTGCCATTCGTTCTTGACCAGTAACCCAACTCTCTGAAGATGCATGTCTCTGTCGCTCTGTACTTTTCCCTGGCAATCAAAATCTGTAACCCTGTCCATAATATCTACGCCAATCGCTGATAACGAATGTTAGGTAAATACTCAGCCATGCTAAGAAATACATTTCTAGACCAAGAATCCAAAGTGGAGAATTGGATCAAAAATCCTTAAAGACCATCTTTTGTTGCAATATGCATCAACTGAGTTCAGTAATGGCATGCATTTAAACGCTCATATTTAGAATTAATATCAGGTTTGCAAGTTGAAGGCTTTAGACTACAACCTCTGACAACAGGAATATTTTTTTGCATACATCTAATCAATGAAAACCCAGCAAGAAATTGTACAAATACTCCTGAGTTAACAAGGAAACAATATGTACAGCAAAATGTTCTCCTTTTTCTTCAAAATTAGTGTGAATGACACACATAATCATGGTTATATCAAGAAAAAAAATAATAAAAACAACCATGACTCATTCAGAAGCAGTTAATAAATACACACTTGAAATTCATACTGGTATCTCAGAAAATATGTGAAAATATTGACAGAAAAAAATATCAAAACTTTAAGCCAGTTCAAACATTTACATTTTGCTTCTATTTCCATACATTATAAAACACCCAGCTCAAATCTCCTCCTTTTGATTTTTTGCAGAGCTGAAATCCATACTAAACCTACTTTGACTACTTATTTTTATAAGACACTCTTCCTTAGATTCAGTTTTGTACTACACAGTATTATTTCACCGCTGGGAACAATACTGCAACTTGAATTAACACCACAGAATTACAGAGAAGTCCTCACTAACTGGTCTTGTTATACGTTCATTTGCATTTTGCTGCAGTTGAATCTCAAAGTATATAATTCAGCTGAAGTACATAAAAATTACTCTCCTGATTATCAGCTTTCAAGGAAGACAGGTGCACAAGTAGTAGTTCTGAGTATCGTAGGAAAGTAAGTAAATATAAGGGAAATAAATCCATATTTAGCATTTGCATACTATAGCTTGTTTCAGCTCAACTTTTACAAATGCAAATTATTTGGATAACTACCTTTCAAATTTCCATTATACCGTTTGTTTCGAGAAAGCATGTTTAGAAGGGTCATATTTTATTTTTTGTACTTGTCATTTTATATATTTCATATATTTACATTATTTTATATCATTGTATATTTTCTATACTGTTTTTATTTACATTTTAAATGCATAAATAATAGCCACCTACTTCACCTCAGCGTGGTCTCCCACTCTGAACTGTCAGGCTGTTGGCTGTTCATAGATGACTCCACCAGATCTTCTGCCTTCAGCTGTCTTCTTGGGCTTCACAAGAAATGCTTGTGAACTCTTTAAAGTGAAAAATCAAAGTGTTATATAGTCTTTATGGTACCTTACTCTTAAGGCCAAAATTGCAGAAGTAGGAATTTATTGTATTTCCATTTTTCAGTGCTTCTACTGGGAAAATAAATAAATAAACAGCAGTTTCAATACTTTAAGAAATACAGAGGATCTGCCCTGTTAGTAATCAAGTTTTCCTTTTCCTGATATTATGAAACCCTGATTTTTTTGCTGACAGAGAGTCTAAGATTCCAACTTGCAAAAAAATGAACAGTATTTGGTTTACCCTTGGGAGGAGTTACAAACCTGGCCAGCAATTCGCAAGCATTGAAAAATGAACTTGTTTGCAATTTTTTTTTGCAGAACGTCTAGTTGAGGTCTCACCAAAATATCATCAAGAAACACAGAAGAGGTTCAGACCGCTCTCCAGCTTCAGTGCCAGTTCCCCCCTGTCCTGGAGCATGCCCTTGCACATCAGTTTTCATAATTAATACTTAAACTATTAAATTCTATAGTTGACAATGAAATGCACCAACATGCTAAATATAATTTTTATATATGTACACACTTACACACACAATTACTTGGCACACGGGGTTAAAATTTTATTCTTACTTGCATGAGTTTTGGAGCATTTTCATAATATTACTGAAATTGAAATCTGGTTTCTAATATTGAAATTTCCTCCGTTCTACCTTAAATGCTAAAAAAGGTATATACAGACATTTCCTTCCAACAATATCAGCTATATATTAAAATTGATGATAACATTTCCAGGTCTTTACTGTTATATGAATAACGAACAGGAGTCATAAAAATGCCATCAACATTGCAAAACTAAAAAGGAAGAGGATGTACACAAAAAATACAGTTCTGGAAAGTTTATGTCATTGTTTACTTTTGAAGGCAATATTTAATGGATTTGTGTTTCTGTTTGTGTGGATTTGTCAAAGTTACCTTGTAACTAATTATAATTAAATAACTTATTCTAGGTAGACCCACCCTCCCTTTTTTAAGAAAAAGAATATGAAAGGGACTCAGTAAGTGAAGCCTGCAATATTTTACATACCCTGCAAGTGAAATAAGGTATGGAAAAAGGTCTAACTTGACAATAGCAAAATCTCTGATTTTATTTAGGAAGCTCATTATGTAAAGCATTCAACTTGTTCTCTAAGCTCAACTGAAGTTTTTGCTGGCTTTCTGCACTTGTTAAATCTTTTTGGTGCAAACTAAAGAGCTAGCTGTCTAATCAGATATTAATAAGGTTGTTCTCAGCTTATTTGGGAACTATACATAGCAGCAGCATGAAGACAAAAAGGACTTCAGCTAAAAAATTACCTCACAGTTTCAGAGAAATAAATATGGTACACAAAGTTCGTCAGCTTCATTTGCAAAAGTTAAGACTTATTACATTAAATTGAGCTTAAATACAATTCCACAGAAAAATGTTTTCAAGCAAAACATCACTGAACAAGGTTCAGAGCACTCTAAAGCTTGTTACTACTATTTTCTTTGTGTCATTGGATTTTGAATTAACTCATCTGTGTCTGTCTGGGAGTCATTAGTAAAAGGAATTGCATCTGCATAAATGACTCCCAGCCAAAGCATTACTACTTGCTACCTAGTTCACACCTGAAAAGACAGAGAAGCTAATTCACAAAGACCAACTACAAAGTTCTCTTTGGTGAATTACACCTGCCTTGGGCTCTTAGGGGAAAATCTTCAAAATCATAGCACTGCTCTGTCGCTTCTGTTGAAGTCAGGGGGATTTGCCATTGACATCCTAAAGGAAAGGAGTGAAAAAGCATTAAAGAAGCCATTTCTAAGTGTTTTCCACAATCCCACCTGTATTGCCTTAGATCCATTGTAAGTTTGTTTTCAAACTACTGTGTGGATAAAAGCATCCCAAAAGACATGATCTTTCAATTTAAAAAAAAATAAATTAAAAAAAAAAAATCTCCCATTTGTAGAAATTCCCCTTAATTGACAACTCTACTGCCAGGCTCTGTGGGAGTCTTGTACCTCTCTCCAGATCTTCTCTCTGCCAGATTCACCATTCCCTGATGTCAAAAGCAGTGCTGTCTCCCCCACAAGCAAGGTCTCGGAATACCCTCAGCTGAAGGGGCACATTTGCCATCACAGTTGTCCTCCTTTCCTGGTATGTAAAAAAGCAAGTTCCCAGGATGCTGTGACTCTACTACATCCCTCTGCCACAATAGCAAGTAACGGTCCTACGTATTACTTAAACCAAACTCTGTTCAAATGATCTCTTTCCAGAGATTTCCTTATTCTGTATATGGAACCTTATTCTTACCCCCTGGGGACAAAAGAAGCATAGTAATGACTATACAAATGCCATCTAGTGAGAATATGGGAATCCATGCCATGCAAATGTACCTTAAATTATGCCACCTTTCTCTCTGCTCCCATATCCAAGGTACTAAAACTATCACTCTGAGCTCACACAAACAGATGTGACACCAAATATACTTCCATTCCTGCCTGCAGAAATGGCACTTTGTTATGGAAGTCTCTCTGGAGCATTCCCAATAGCAAATGACAGAGAAAAGATTTTATAATGCCATTCAGGAGACAAGCATTGTCCAGTAAAAGTGGCAAGCTAGAGGGGAAGATGGAGGAAACATTGTCTTTTTACCTCAATGGCACAAAAAAGTAGCTCAGAAATATATTCTGACAAGTGCAGTGAGAGCAGGCAGTCAGAGCAGAAACACTATTTTGAATGTTATATTTAATGTAAGGACACTTTAAAAATGCATTAAAGCCACTTCAGCAAAAAAAAAGAAAAAGTGAGACACTTCAATCTCAACTTTTCTTGCAGCTACGGCTTGGAAACAAACTCAGAATTGTTTTAGCACTCCTATTGCTTTGGATCAACAGGTACAGACCTAAGGTAAAGCATACAAGTAAATCCACAGGGGACACTACACTAAAACTGTGCGACTCACAGCCGGGTTTTCAGCTCTGACTTAGCTCCCCTGACTCCCAAGGAAGGTTGCTGGCAAAATACTCACCAGAGTAAGAATGAGAAAATCATGCTCAGTTTGCACTGTGAGCTTGCTGCTTCTTCAGCAGCCCTAAGCAGAGCTCGTGCCGCTGTCACCTCTGCGGCACCTGGGCCACGCAGCAGGATGCCTTGGGGCTTGGTGCTGTTCAAATTTAGAAATCTCCTGTTCCTGAGAGTGTACAATTGTACTATGATGAACTTAGGTAAAACAGATACCCTAAGAGAAACCGCATTGAACAGCCCTCATTTTTAAAGGTTCCCAAGAATAACTTTTCAGGAATCGATGCTTATGACTCTTGTAATTCTTCCTGCTGAAATAAGCATGGTATTTCGGGCACCAATATGGCATTGGCTTGGCTTGGGCATTACTGTACTGAAAAGGACTTAATATCAGTTACTCTTTTATAACCATTGTTAGATTAGTTAGTTTTCTTAAATGAAAACTAAACATTTCAGAATTTAAATATTAAAATTTATTATAAATTTTTAAAAGGCTCAGTGCAGGAGGAGAGGTCAAGCTTCATTTGTCTTCTGGCTGAAATTCTTGAAAAGGGCAGAGTGCCTTCTTTTTTAGAAATAAATTAGAGAATTTCAATATAGATATTACAACACTAAATGGATTTTGCCATAATACATTACAGCCATTAAATAAATCACTGTTAAACAGCGAAAAAGAGGAGACTTTGAAAAGTAATGTAATTCCATACAACTTCATGACAGAACCAATTAATCAACTAACTATAATTTCAGACACTTGTTATAGAGCTTATATAGGAGGAAGAAGATACAGATCCATGGAATATTTCATCATTATGTGAGAGAATGGAAAATAAATTTTGCAAAGAAAGATCATTAACTTGGGAATTGTCCATATCAAGTATCCAATTAGACATGGCAAAAGTGCAGCAGAGGAGGGGGCACTCTCTGCAATTCACTGCAATCCTCATTATGCACAAACATAATCACCTTGAGTTATAGAAAAAGGAGAATGAGGAGAACTGCACAGAAGGTCTTATTTCTGATGGGAAATCAAGAATGCTCATTGTGCTGGTGAAGAGTTGATCTCATCCCATATCTCAGTCTCCAAGGTAGCTTATATTGTGCTGGCTTCCCTGCTGAAAATATCTTTAATGCTTATACACATAAAAAAGAATTAGACAACTTTATGAAGGTTCATAGGAGATTGAGTCAAAGGTGGAAACACAGCAATAGTCACCCTTTAGAGATGTTAATATACATTTTGCCTTTGAACAGACACTGGCCACTGTAACAAAGAGTTTAGAAACTAACTGTAAAAAGTAAGACGGCATAAAATGTACATGTGTGCTTGTGTGTGTATGTGTAAAAATACAGATATGTTCTCACATGGCTCAAAAAACTGTCAATGTGTAAAGCACAGCAAAGAGATTCTGAAATTCTCAAGTAAAAAGATATCATGTAAGCCTCCTCCTAAAGCATGGGATGAGACAAAACTTACTGGACCTGAAAGAAAATTTTCTTTTTAGTGTTGCCTGAGTCAGGACTTGCCAAATATTTTGCCTTTTTTCTACAAAGAAGAATCAAATTCATATTTAATCACAGATGTGGTCTTGGATAAATCACAACCCTATGATTTTGCTTCCTCTGCCTTCCTTAATTCTGTCTAGGTTATTTATACTTTTCCTTCTTGTTCAATAACATCTTCTAAAAAGTGAGCAAGGAAAAAAAGCATTGCAATTCAAAAAGCATTGATAATCAAAAAAGAACTGACTTTTCACAGAAGCTGAGTAGGAGAGAAGGTACTTCTTTTCCATACTTGCTTAGGCTCTCCGTAATTCCTCTTCAACATGATCTAACTGATATACTTCCTTAGACAATTAATGTCTCCCCTACCACATGGCGAAATATATTAAATTCCTAAAGCATCAACAAGCAAGTGCAAGAAATAAAAAGAAAAACCAAACACCAAGTTAAAAAAAAAAAAATATATATATCAGATTACTTCTCACCAAATTCATCTTCAGTGTTCTAATGAAAATTTTCTTTGACCTGTGTTCTAAAAATAAGGGCCTGCATAGGACCAATACTTTAATTAGTCATGGCATTAAAAAAATTATAATTCTAAATCCTAGGAAGTTTTTAAAGTATTTTCCTAAGATGAAATCAGATGTTAGTAATGAAGGAGCAAACATATCCATTTGGCTAGGAGATCAGCTGTTATTTTGGCTGTCTGCCTTGTGCTGCTTTCTAAACACTGGAAGCTGGAGCATGAAGAAGAGACTGGAAAAGATAAATAGGGTAGAAACTCCTTAAGGTCTTTGTAAAGTTTAATGAAAGATTTATCTCTTGAGGGTAATGTTCCTCTTTCTTTTACTGAAACAAGAGTTGGATAACCTCTCATTGTGCATTTGATAAATTACATCTTACAGTCATAACTGAGTAAGTGGAAAATATAAAAGGCCAAAGCAAGGTCTAGTTATCCAAGTCTTCCAATATGAAATACCCGAAAGAAACTAGGTAGCATCTGAAGTACTTTTAATTACAGAAAAAAGGATGAACTGTGATACAGTGATGTTATAACAGCAGAAGAGAAAGATTCCTCTGCCTTTGTGAATGGAAAGTTTCCTATACCGTTCATATGCATAACACCACTAATTACAGCAGTGTTAGATGAATGTTTATCACAGAAATAGCAGAGGCTGAAACCGTCTGTTGCACTTGCTTGTAAACCAGCTGAAAGACTATCTGTAGAGTTAACTACAGTCCACTGTTTTCTACTTAGTTTCAGAACTTTTGCTGCATATCTATATACTCAAGCCACATAAATGTCAAGCCCCAACCATGAAACTCCATGGTTCTCAAAGCCATAAGTAAGAGATATGCTTTTGTACTTTGGCTTTTTCTTTTAATGCTTCATATACCAGAAGTGATCCAACTGCAAGGAAAACCCCATATTTTTTATTGAAAACAGAGCTATGAAGAGAGACACTGATTCCATTATATGTGTGCATCAATCTTTGGATTACTTTTTTCTTTAAAAACAAAAAAACCCACAACACAACACCACCACAGACACATTTTTCATTTGTTTTGTTTTTTACTTCTCTTAAGAAGTAGAAAAACTACTGCAACATCTGAAGGGAGCTAACTTGCCTTCTCAGTAAACAACAGGCCACCTAAAAGCTTTTAGAACTTGGGTCCAAAGAGCAAGGTGTAAGAAATCAGCATGGTCCAAGGAATCAGGGTTCCTATATTTCTGCTCAATTCATGGATAATCCTGAATATGCTCATTCATACCTCTGTAGTCTCCCTGTAAAATCTAACCACTTAGAAGAGGTGAAAGGAAACTTTTTTTCTTAAAGTATATTATTATGAATTTTATTCCAAGTAACACGTAGTTTATTTTATAATAAATGTGAGGGTATGAATTATTAAAGCTGCAGGTCTACAGCCTAATTCCTTTCCAGGACAATTTATCCCTCGTTCGGTACTTAACACCATTACAGGTAATAAAAGCAATTTAAATTTCTCAAATTAAAGAGAACAGAAATTCTCGATGGGTCACTTATAGATATGTTCAAAGTAGAGAGCTCTTTATGAGGCACATAGAGACCTCTGGGATTCCATGAAATTGATCCCATATCACAAACACTTTAATTTAATGTACCTCTTGCTACTCACTTTTAATGAAGTGATTATAAAAAGGGCATTCTACTTTATTAAGCATTAACCTTGCTTACTGTTAGGTAAATCATGAGATCAAAGAACTTGAATATATCCAAATAAAAATGAATAATTTTAAGAAAGGACATGTGTGATCAATATTATTATTTTTACCTGAAGTCTCATCTTTGCAAGAAACAGGTATGAATTTTGTGTCTTCCTAGTAGGTATTTAAAGAAAGCACACAAGACATAGTGTCTGGAGCTATTTTGTAATAGGTTCTACAGAAAAAAAATTCAGTGTTACTCCATGGAATTTGGTTTCTGAAGATCAAGGATATTGCAGGTCAGGATCTACAACATTTGTGTCACAATCATACTGTCACTGAACCAAAAATATATCCACTTACTGGGTTTTAACTTTGGATATATCTGGGTAAAGTATAAGCATAATAAAAAAAAGGAGCATTAAAAATGTATTCCTTTAAATAGTACATGAGATGTATAGTAAATATGAAGAAACAGCAAAAGAGGAAACAACAGATCCTGAACAAAAATACAAAATCCAATATAATAGCATTAGAACTAGGGGAGAAACAAACACAAAACAAGCCTTTGACTCAGAATTCCTTGAGTATTAAAGAAAATCAACCCAAAGTACAAATTTATTTTTTACTTAGGATTTTGATCAGAAGAGGATCCATGGTATAGATTCCTAGAAGCACCGGAGAATGGCTCCTTTGACTATGAACTCAAACACCTGTCAGTCCTTGTACATCAATACACTTAAAGCTGGTAAGTTAATTGGGAGATGGTGATCAGGCAGCTAAGGCAGAGCTGCTGTGTTCTTCACCAGCTCCAGAGCAGATTTTCCAGGAGCCCTGTAGAAGGATAACACTGGCTTCATGTCCTCATGTGCCACAACATGTCCCTTAAAATAAGAAAATCTGAAAGATCACCCTTGAGAAAAGTCCTCAACTTTATAAACAGCAGAACTCAAGATTCAGCCATTAACTCCCCATTCTGACTACTGTATTGATATAAGGTAGACAGATGGATATAGATATTCACTTTGTGTTATATTTGCAGTGTTGGTTCCTTTCTTGATGACTGTGGCACCCAGTAGAATGGGCTTCGATCTCTAACTCAACGATTCAAATGAATACTGCCACTAATTTAATGAAAGTATTATTTACTACTTGTAATTGCTGTGTGTTTAAAGGAAAGATCAGAATCACTGCAAAAAAACAAAGCCACTACCCCACTCCCCGCCCCATCCCCAAAAACAAAAAACAAAAAAAACCAACGAAGAAAAAGGATACCTTTGCTGAAGGTAATTTGTCAGATGTAGCAAAATAGATGTTCTTTAAATGATTCATATGAATGCTGGAACAAAGCTAAAGGCAATGGCTCTAGATATCTTGCCTGTCTTGAACAGAGAGGCTGACAATCAGTTTTATCATTGCATAGTTACTTCACCATTTCTTTATCTGAATTCTTTTACATATGAGGTCAGTGTCACTTCTATTATGCATCCCACTTCAGCCACCACTTGTTGATGGATCTCCATGAATGCAAATAATCTGTGTAAAATGCAGAAAGAGAAATAAGATATTAAATGTTAATGTATTCAGGACAAAGCTGTCATATAATTCATGAGTATTATTTTTTTTTCCTGTGTGCTCAAATTTGTATTTAATAATAGTATCAGGAAACATTAATTCTGGAGAAACAAAAGGAGAAACAAAAGAGGAAGCAAAGGGAAAATAGGAAAAGTGACAATCTCATTATTATTTTAAACAGATTTTATTTTGACAAGGGGAAAAAAACTTCACCCTTATCAGTACTAACCATAAATTAACATATAAACGTTTCAAGCAACAGATCATTTTGATTAAGAAGACAAAAAACCCACAAACCCTTTGCAAAATAATTATATAATTTTTATTCTATTATAAAACAGTTAAAATTATGTATTACTTAAAATACACTGGGTCTAATGAGTATATTTCAAAGAATCTTTTATGTCAGGCATCAAGTTAATTTCTATGCATCTATATATTCATGACTTACACCTCCCCCCCCAAAAAAATGTTGTAAGAATAATATGAAAGTAATTTAACTTCCTTTGTGAGCAAAGAGCTAAGTAGTAACGTAAGGTAATGGTTGCTCTGCAGTACACAGGAGCTCACCCATGCAGGCAGCAGGTGAGAGCTTTGACTCTTCCCATGTCAGTGGAGAACCTTGCTCAGCACTTTCCCTCCCAGGCACCTCGTGTGCCCCAAGGCTGTAACACAAGGTGCTGCCGTGGTGTTCCCTTTTCATTTCCTACGTTTTCTTCCTTGGCATTACAGAAAGCCGTGCAGCCATTTAGAGAGACACACTTAAAAGATGGACATATATTTCAGACAATGTGTGCAATGCTGATTAATTTGTTTCCTTCTCACTTAACGTTCATTAAGTCCAGCTAAAAGCAACATCTAGTCCCTCAGAGAGTGATTATAGTACAGCAGACCTTTAGGACCATTTATATGCAAAAATAGCAAATCTAATAGTTCAGATGTTTGCAAAACATAAACAGAGAGGGTTTCATGTGAGCACAACTCAAGTTTCCCAATCTTTCTATTACAGTACAGCTTTGCAGTGGGTTTCTCTTTCACAGAAAGGTTATTATTGACTCGTAGGACAAAGCTACCACAACACACTCCACCATTCTTATTAGCATTATGAGAAGGAAAAGTATATTTTCTTAGCATAGACTGTGCTTTTGGAATAGCTATTGATTTCTTTATTGCCTGTCTGCTTATTACTAAGCAATGATTCTCGCATAATGGGATTATGGAACCCACTGAACCTTGATAAGATTTCTAAATATTTTTGACGGATTATTTATAAATAACAATCAAAAGAAAATAGGTTGTCACAATGCAGAATGATATCCGCAGAAGCGATGTAATAAAGGACAAATGTTTCTGATCCTCCATCCTCCCACCCAGGGTTCAGCTGCCAGCGATCGGAGGCCAGATTCTCATACAGCATTGCTGCACAACCCTGGCTCAGGTTTCCAAGGAAATTACTAACTTGTGAGAAAGAGACATGGAAAAATACAGAGCAGAGCCAAGAAGACAGGAGAGAGAACACTGCTGGCAGAGGTAATATCATTGAGATGGGAACAGTGAGCAGCTCAAGGACTCAAAGGGAAAACCACTGAGATGAAAAGATACAGGATCCTGAAAAAAAAATACAGGAGGCAGAAAACAGCAAGGCACCGACGCTGAGAAAGAGCCTGCTCCAACAAAAATCTCACCGTGTCCCGTCCCCACTTGTCTCACCCCTGCCTGGCCAGCAGCGATCCTCCGGGTGCCTTGTGGGAGGTGGTGAGCACACAATTAGCAGCTTGTAAGTCCCAGCTCTTCCGTGGGAATTAATGAAGAAATTCCTGTGTCAGACTCTCAGGTTGTGTACAGCCTGATCACAGTCTCTGGGCACATCAAGTGGTGCTCAAATGGACCTAGGGAAGGAGGGTTACAATTTTTTTAGCCCTCCTGAAAGAAGTTGTTTCCCTATTTATTCTCTCTTCCTCCTTATATACAGATATGCTGAAAAAAGGTTTAAGAAGTTACATGCTCGAACATATACTTGAATATTTTTCAGAGATGAGTGGTATCTAAGAGGATAATTACTTGTTAATGATGACACTGAGGAGAAAAAAAGGAGTTTTTGGAAACAGCTACAATCCTAGAAGTGGCACTGGGAAGGATGGAGATCAATCATCTGGATGCACAGTAGTTCAGTATAACCTACTGAGCTATCTGTGGTTTGGATCAAGTAATGTATGTTCTGTTTCTGAAAGTCTCTGAAAAGGACTACCTAATGAGAGGAGAGCAGGGATGGAGCAAACCAGCCACATGGGGTAGTGTGTGTAAAAACAGACCTCTCAGCAGTGACTCACTCAGAGTGACGGTAGTAACTTCCCCACTTCTCTTTCAACATTTTAGCCTTAAAACTCAAAATGACAGATTATTAAAATTCAAACTGAAACTTTTACTCTAAATAAGGAGCAATGAGGGAAACCCTCATTAAAGATGCCTGGAAAATATCTTCCTAGCCCCTTTTAAATCTGAAGTAGTGAAGAGCAGATCTGATAAAAACTTCCAGATCAGCATCTTGCTCCGTTAATGTGTGATTTGGGAGCCAAGCAGTCCTGGCAGAACTGGGAGGCTGGTGCTCAGTCATGTAACTTGTGAGCGGCATGCACAAAAGTCCTTCTTAGCATCAGGGACATCTCTACAGGAGGGAGTGAACCAAGAGGCACAACTGTCCCCACTTATGCACATAACCCCCATGTGCAAACAAGAGAAGGGAATTACAATTGCAAGAAGAAATATTAAGATATTTTAAAATTATTTTTGAAAGAGCTACAACCTTCTTAAAAGTTTGTAAGTCAGATGCAAACACTTATAAAAACATTTAGAACTTCCTTCTGTAATTGCAATATCCAAATGCCAGATTTGTTTCACTTTTTCAGTCCACTAGTGCATGAATTTTGCTCATTAATCTTCTGTCTGAGAGCTTTATTACTGTTTGTTAGGTGGGAATTGATACTATAAAGATGCTATAAATTAGAATAGAGCAATGGTTAAGAATTGTAGCTTGTACTGGGTCTGAGACTAAGTCATATTTGACACCAAAGCATCTGTAGAAGCTCTGTGTTAATCTGCCTGTACCCTTCTTTATCATATATATATTAAACCTGGAGTATTTCATATAATATATTAAGGTCTGAAATGTGGGACAGTGTTTTCCCACTTGAAGTGACAAGCAAATAATGTTCTATCCATATTTGATAGCAATGAGGTTACTCAAAACAAATATATCTGGAAAAATATCTGTAACTACTTCTCCGCTGAAGTCAGCAAGAGAAGACAGTACATTTGTGTTTCAACAATTTTACTCACAGGAGTGTTTTCAAGAACTGTTCTCAGACACAGACATGCATATAGAAACCATCAAGCCTGGCATTTTTCCTTCTGCTGCAGATATTCAATACAATGAAATACAAGTCTCTTAACTTGACATTTCAGTGCTAAAAGATCAGAGTTTAAGTAAAGAGCTGTAAATTAAATCCTTGTCAAAACTGACAAGTACTTTTTTTTTGTTTTTGGAAATATCTCTTATCTAGAAAGAGTTTTAGGCTACACAACTGCAAAAATCAAGTATACTCTAGCCTTTAAAAACGACTGATCTGTGCCTGTTAATTTTACCAAGAAAAAAACCTATAATTGGTTCTTTTCTGAGGACAAGGCTAAATCCAGTCATCCCTAGAGCACTACTTAATGACAGTAGTAGTAGAATTTCATAAATGTCCCTTCTTTGTATGTAAGATACAGTTATTTATATTTATATTTACAATTATCATTGTGGTCTCGTGGCATGATACTAGTTTTTCCATCATGAAGAACAGGTTAACTTTCGTATTTCCTACTTTGTGTTCTAATTTAATAACGCAAGCTTAGTATGAATTCATTATATGAATTTTCCTCTCCAGAGTTTTTTCTGTTGCACATTTTTTCACTCATCATTATAATTCCTCTGAACATGACATTTAACTGAAATCTGTTTGTATTGGAAGAATGATTTATACACATGCTGAAAAAGCTTTGTATATTGAGAAGCAACGGTTAAAAAAACTGATTAACTGAGACTTGCAAGGAAGGGTCTATTCCTTAGACTAATTTATGGGATGGCAATGGTAACATGATCTTTATCCCTTTCACACTGTTGCAGTACCAGCTTCTAATATGCTTGAAGCTTCAGGGATTTTATTCTCCAATAAATCTTAAGTTTTTTGAAAGATTATGTCCTGAGTTCTAATCATTAGATTTGATAGCTAGTTTGATTACTCTGCCTGGCTGAGGTGATCGCATGAAAGGTCTGGTGATGAGGCTGGTACATCTTTAGGTAGGTGTTACTGAAAGTGCTACACCTATTTATGCCTTCTCCTTGAAAAATGCGAACTGGACACATTTATTCAAGGAAAAGGCATAAATGGGCAATAAAATCAAAAGAAATATCGTTTCAGTAACTACAGAAGAAGATCAGCTTTTTAAAGTAATGTGTAACAGAAAGAAATACCGTTTTCTGCTGGCAACCTTGCTCTTGCAGTTTTCAAGGACAAAATTCAAACAATTCATCTACAGATTTTAGTCGTTAATCAAGAAAGACATGATTTTGTGGATGTACTCTAGACATTGATAATCTTCTTCCTGTTCACACAATGAAACAGCAGATCTAAAGGTATGTAAACTGCATCCTTCAAAAATGTAACTTGTCTAAACCAACCATTTGGTATTTCAAGCCAGATAATCTTTATGTTGTACATACCAGAAATATGTACACTCTGCTTACCTGTATTTACCCGCAACTCCCAAACAGGACTTCCCCCCCATGCTGACTGAGTATACCTGATGATCACACCACCAGCCATAACAATTTCGATTTTGGGGTCTGATAGACTGTAAAACACACAGAGATTTGTCATCCATTTATTTTGAAACCACTTGTTTTGTATCTGTTCTGCAGAATACTTGTTCAGTTAAAACTAATTTCTCTTTCTCATTTTAAGAGTAAGAAAAACTGGCTTTTTTGTATTGCTGATTTAACTACAAACTTAGTGCTATGACTTACAAAAAAACAGCAACATTTCACACTACCATCAGAAAATTAAGCAGAAGATGATGGATAAGTGCCATGTAATTTGGCATGGTTAAAGTATGAATGTCTTAGTCATCCTATCTAGAAATACTGAGCCAATACGTAACCTGCATAACTAGCACCAATATCCAACACAATTTTATAAATTATGAATGATTAGTTATGGTCATCTTAAAACCATGTGAAATAGAAGCTCAGTGACAGTTGAGTAGGTCATTATTACTACGTAGTGCTTTACAACCTGTATAAAACACTCTCTGCCAAACTACTTCCAATTCCAGATAAAAGAGCTGTGAACATTTTCAGCACTGAAGCAAACTCGTGTTGTACAGAGGAACAGAGAGATGGCACAGACCTGGGAATGGCTCAGAGCAGCAAGGCTCAGTGGGCCTGTCCTTCACCCTGACCCATCCCTCAGGCTGGAGAACTGACGTTGCTTACTTGGGTCACAAGTGCAGGAAATATGTTTATCCACAGCTGCAGACATAAAGCTTCTCTGGAGATGTTACTATCCCATGAAAAGGTCATTATGTTTGCTGGCTTGATAAGGTCTGAAGAACATCAAGAATGAGTAAGGTAGCAGGAGAAAATTAAATCAGATATAGAAGGAAAAGGATTACATAAATTTTATCAGCTAAAAAAAATCAATCAATGTATAAGCATCAATATATAAATCAATATATAAAATAAAACCTACTTGATAAGTTCTTAAGAACTAGATCTTGGGTCAGGGCTCCAGCAGAGAAAGACGAGAGTAAATGATTCTGGAAGAAAAGTTGAGAAAAGGAAAGTCTAGAAAGTTACACCGAGGTGAAAGATGACAAAATCACAGACTTTTTACCAGGCCTCTGGTGAGGAAAGGACAGCACCTGATTACATCCAAATTGAAATTAAGGCCAGAAAAACCTTCTGCATTGCCGTTCTGAAAAAGCAGATCGTTAATAGCTGTAATGTAATATTACTACTCCATTGCTTTTCACAAGCCAAATATGTTCCTCAGTTACATAGATGAGTCCATGACAGATTTTAAACTGTAGTTTTTATATATTTAACATATATTTAGCTATTTAAATATAACTGTGTGATGCCAAAGATGTGTTCTCATTCTTTTATATCTTCTTTTGAAACTGGCAGTAGATTTCAAAATAGCACTTTATGAAATATGATACTAAATATGCTACCTGAATATGTGATTACCATACACTTAATTTGTTTTCAGACTGAAACATTTCACACATTTCAGAATGACATCTAGTTATATCTGTTAACCAGAGAACACTTTCTGACAGAGTTGATTTCCTGGAATAGTTTTGATCAGTTGAAAATGAGTTTAGTACATACGTAATTACAAAGTAAGAATTCATCTTGTCAAATCATGTTGATAAAAAAAACCACCAGAAAACAACAAAACAAAACTAAAAAAAACACCAGCCTTAGAAAAAAGCCAGCCGCTCACCCAAAACTGCCTGCTGAATCCAGCTATTTACAAAGACTTTAAACCATCTTCTACAGACATTGTGCCCTCCTTCAGTTATGGTATGACAAGTGATTAGCAGATCTTCTGAAAAGGACAAATATAGTAGGTGTCAAAACTGACTCCAATAGAGCTATATTAATGTAAATCAACAACTTTAATTTTCTACTTTTATGCATGGCCAGGAGAACATAAGTAACCCATACCTTAACTAAAGTCTACTCCTTGAATGACCAGGACCAAAAAAATACCCGAATAGGTATGAATAGGTGAAAACCATTGTCATAACTACTTGTTAGCTATCTTGTCAACAATTTTTTTACCAAGACTGCAAGCATTAGTAGGAATTGCACAGTTAGGATGTCAACAAAGACTCAGAACATCATGGTCTGTAACCCCAGTAAATAAAACCTCTCACTATGGTTTTTACCGCAGGCCTATAGAGCTGCTTTAGTCGCTAACAAAGATGTTTAGGACAATTTCCCTTCATAAAACATACATTAGTTAATATTTTATAAAAGCTGTTATATTTTCTTGAACTACAGGAAGAGTCTCTTGCGAATCATGTTCACTATGATGAGAGAATTTTCTAGCCAACATTATGTCATGTTCTGTTATTTGATCAGGTCTGGCAGTGCAAGATTTGGTTTTCCGTCAGCTCATCTTCAGCAGATGCATATGATTTCAATTATTCTTTTGATTTTCTAATAAAGGAAAATATAACCAACACACAAAATCAGGTCCATAGGACTTCTATTTTTCTTCCTACCTTTAAGTAACTCCCTGGCTTTTTTTCTTCCTTGCAAAAAGTTAGATTAATATTCACTAAACCCAAAAGAAATCCAAAACTCAAATGAAAAACATCTTTGAACCAAAACTCCTATTGGTAGGTATTACTATTAAAAAAAAATAATTTAAAAAATCCATGTTTCCACTTAAGTCTGAGTTGAAATAGCATTATTAAAATAAGAAATGTGCTGCTCACTTGCAATAAATTTTGTTTACACACAGGGAGACATTTCCAATTTCAGAACAAAATTAAACCCCTCAGTAGAAATAGGCTGATCTTTGAGCTTGCTAATGAAATACCAAAAAAATCCCAAACATTAGAAAACTTTTTTTTAAAAAAGTACAGAAGTTCTTTACAGCAATAAGTAGGGCTGGCTGAACATTATGGACAGTGAAAGAATATAAATTTGTACTTAGGTTCAAATATTATGTAATATACTAAAAATTCATCTTCAAGATGAGATTATCCTTGAAATAGATAGTTGAAGCTATGGCTTAATTCAAAGTAGAACGTTATGGCAGGCATCACCTAGTGCAGACCTGTCCTCTCTAATGTCTTCTAGTTGGAAAGCACCCATTCTGCCTGTCCTTCCCATGAAGGGAATGTTGAGAGAATTTTCAAATGTTTCAAGTCTGAGCTTCACAATGTCAAATATTTGTTACTTTAATGCAGTTTATTTATATTTAATGTCATTACCTTTAGAGCCTGATCAAAGTTAAAGAAAAAAATAAACAAGTGGTGCATAGCATCCAATTACTGCTCTTCAAAGACCTGTTAAAGCTCTGCAGCACTTTTACTTTTTGCAGGGCAATCAGAGTTACCATAACATTTCAGAGTTGTTCGTAATTTTGAGTGGCTTAAACAGGATAGATTATAATAGTAGCACCTTATACCAAAGAATAGCAGGCAGGTGCTGCTAAGGGTAGTTGCTGACAACCCCGAATACCATGGAATATAGATGTTTGCCAGTGAAAACCATTAATTTGATTCTCGTCCTAACATGATTAAAAATAAATTTGCAGTGCAGAAATTAATTAATATAGGGAACTCCAGAGGCACAAACTAAAGACCCCACACATCACTGAAATAATAAATGAAGACCTAAGTAGATAATATAGATTGCCATTACTAAACTAGCAATCTAACAGCTGTCTAAATATGCAGGAGAAAAAAATGTACAGGGTGATGTGGGGTAGAATGTGATCACACTATACAAAATCATAGATCATAAAAAAAAAAAGAATCACAGAACCATAAAGGCAGCAGTTAAGTTATATGTAGAACCACTATTCCTTATTCCTGTGGTATTAGAAAGGTTGTAATTGGTGAATCGAGTGAAAATAATGTAGCACAATGTAACTATCCATTTCAGAAAACACCTGCTTCAACAGAATTACAGTATTATCTGGCAGATGCTTTGTCATAAGATTCCTATTGTATGCATAGTACCATTACAGTTATTTCCTTTAGTTTTCAAAATTACATTACTTTTTAAAAAGTGGATTATATCCTGAAGTCCTTATAAATAACATTTCTTTCTTCCAAATAAATACTAAATCTTAGACCAACAGAATCTTACCTAGATGCTTCCAGAATAAACTACAATTTTGTTCACAGTCTCCTTAGAAATACAGAGAACGATACATCTATAACATAAAATTTATATTATTTTTTTAAACTTTTTTGGTGGTAAAAAAAGAGAATTGATAACGTAGTGTTGCTGTGACAGGCACACCTTCAAATTTCTTTGCTTTGTATAAAATGAAATTAAGATGGTCTTCTTGTTGTTAATTATATATATACACCATAAAATGACATATTGCAGGCATTTATCTCTACTGAGTCTTGTCTACTATAGGCATAAAGAGATTACCTCTACTACTCTGAGATGGTGATAGAATATAACTTTGGATTTCAGAAGGTCAACTCATTCTGCTTTTGTCAGCCTGAAGAACTAAATTTTAATTGCAAGGAGTTTGGATGAGAGTGTATCAGCCTTCTTAATAGCAAACTGACCCACAGCATTTGCTTGTTAGTATTAGATTTTGCATGGGAATAAAAAAACCCCTAAAATATTTTATTATCCAATGATAAATACTAAAGTAATAGCCCAATTTACTACTCAAACATAACTCTATTTTATCTTCCAGTCTGCTATCAAAGTCTAATGGGTATCAATTTTGATACGATATAAAGCTAGAAAACCTGCAAAGGGTTTTCACAATAAAAAACATATTGCAGATTCTTAGAATAAATTTAATAGGCTTAAAATAATCCACACATACTTGAGGGTTGTTGTTGGTTTTTTTTTTTTTAATGGAATGTAAATCTCTAATCATTGCAATACTAACATTTGTGAAATAAATTCTGCAATTATGTTACTAGGTACGCATTTATTTGCAACATATCCACCATACGAACTCGCACCTACCAATTTTTTGCCTCATGTTTTTGCAGCGTGAAATGTTTAACATCACCTTATTGTCGTGGCTGTATTTTTTTTTAAGGAGTCTTTCATCAGGAAAACCAACCATAATAACTACAGAAGAACCTGAAAACAATGCAATGCTATTGACAACCAGCTGTTATGGATTATGTGACTTCCTATGGTGCAAAAGCTGGATATTACAGTATCATCTACAGCAGCACCTCCATGAAATCGAATTCTAAAAGGCAGGCTGTGAGTTTACACAGATTCCTGATAAAAGCAGCAGCGAGCAAAGTGAGCCAGGTCAAGAGTAGCCATCAACTGAATCCCTCCAACTCCTAACAAGCTTTGCACAGATTTCTATCAAGCTTTTTCTTGCTCCAAATACAGGAGGGCATTTTCCTCTTGATCAAACTGTGCTTGCCAGAAGGTAAATATATCTCAGTTACTTCAACACTATGCCCACATGGCCCACAGGGACAGTAAAACACAAGCAGTCTTGTTAACCTCTATGCCAAGGTCTTTGACCATCTGGGTTTCAGGGAGAGACACAGCACCTTCCCAGCTCATAGTGGAAAAAACACAGAGTAAATTGACATCACTTACTTCTGGTGCACACGTGGAAAGGGTTCCTGTTTGAGGGAATTCACTTCCTTGCCAGTATCCCATACCAAAGACACAGCAGTGATAGGCAATATCTGTCTTGCCTGAAGTCTTCCTTAGCTAATTATTATTATTATTTCTAGCTGTTTCAAGAAATTATCTAGCTATAAATTAACAAAAATCAAATGTTATGGGTTACAGTTAGAGGGCAATTATTAACTGCTCAGCACCAGCTAACAGGACTGTGGCCTTTATTTTTAGTATCTTCCCTTCTCATTTCAAAAACGAATATATTAATGAGGGGAACACCTTCCTTTTTTTCATTAAAAGCAACTTCCAAGACCATTCTATTATTTCTCCTATAACACAACTTTTATACAAACCATCATAAAAATTACATCCTTTCCCCATTTACTAGATGCTGATGTAAAGATTTACAGCAGTGATTCCCTACTAGAGATATTAGCAAAGAGCTGCAAAGGCATCATTACAGTAACTGAACGATTCATGCCTTACATACTTTTTTGAACAGAAAAAGGTTGTGTTTTTTACATATTTCCATCAGAGTATTTACTTTAGTAAAGAAAGTGCCATAAACCATATACTGTATGTTCATAAATCAAAATGTAAACACCACAATAGTGTCAGAAATTCAACCACGTTTACACATTTGGAGAGAAATATTTCTAAAAACAGTAAAAAAACTTTGGTATGTTTTAAATTATCCCATTTCTACTGAAATTAAAATTCTAAAACATTCTTCAAGAAAGAACAACAACTAATGTTGGGTTATAGAAAAATATTCCAGCTGTTCCAAGGATTTTCTTTAATATATAATATATTATTAAGGGTTTACATTTTAAATACAAAGAGTTCCAGAACATACTTGGATTGTTTTCATTTGGAAAAGGCTAGAAACACTTATTTTGACACTTCCAAAATGTTTCTAGTTTTTTGCATTATATATTTGTCAAAATTAATGCTTCTTTTCAAAAATTCCATTTCTTTTTTTATGAAACACCTTGTTGAAACATCTCTTACCAGGTTTACACCACACCAAAGTATCACACCAAAGTATTTGAAATCTCCTTTCAAACGGGTTTCTAACAACCACATCAGAAAGAATGCTGTTGAGGGAAGAATAATACCTAGGGGAATATTTTCTATAATTTTTTTATACAATGCAACAATCTGAAAGTAGGTTACTTTTTTTCTTTCAGTACTTGCGCAATGATCAGTCATAGGAAGCCCAAAGGAGCCTAGTTTTATTCTTTTAATAACAGCGAACAGCATTTTGTGTCATGTAAGGAGATCCGCTGATAACAGCTAGATGATTTGTGGGGTAAAGGACCACAACACAAATACAAGGTAGAAGAATTTGATCCACTGTAATAACTGAAATACAGCTCTACCCGGTAAATAAGAAAAACGAATATATTCTGAAGATCAATAGAATTACAGAGGCTGTCAGGTGCTGCTGTGAGGGGGCTGGGGTTTGGTATCATCTCTGCCATATCACAGAACCAACCTCGCTCGCTCACACTGCATCTAGTAAATGGTAGAATCATATAACTTTAAAGATGCATAGAAAACTTCCTCTTTAGATAAACAGCACCTCAAACAAACTGAACAAAATGGTTGAAAAAGACATAGCATGGGTTTAAGGGGCAAGTTTAGGAAGTTTCAGAAGCCAATATCTTGCAAGGCTTTTGCCTTGAAACAGCTTTTAAGAACAGCATATTAAAATGCCTTTTCAGTCTTGCTAACATGCATGATTTTAACATGCTTTCTACATTCTCCTTCTGTATTCATTGTAGATCACACTCCTTTTACATATCAGTTGGGCAGATTTACAACTAGAAAAAATCAGCATCATGCTATTGAGTGTAAGGACAGTGTGGAGATTTACACCAGCTACAAAACTAGCACTGGCTCTTCAAAACAGCTGGATTTTCTTCGCTATCATTCTCTTCCCATTTCATGTGATTTTTCATATGTTATTCTATTATCTGGTGAACAGGAAACTTAGAATGGATCCTAACCAGCATAATTTATACTTCTGGGTGTATTCTTCTTTTTTGGCCTAAAAAAATATTTGCATGGAAATGCCCTAGCTTTCTTGAAGTCTTTGCTGGAGCATTCTGTGAAACAGAGAGAGAAACCCACTAGTATTCAAAAATCCAGTGATGTTGCACATTAAAAAATTATATGTGCTGATCAATAAAGTGTGAAAGGGCTGATGAAACAGACTGCATTTTTCTGGGACAGTAATTTTGCTCCATGAATTATTTATAAGGATATGAAGCAGAAGCAAAAAAGTAGAAAGCATACAGCTTACCTTATCACTCATAATCTTGCAAACAGCCACAATGAAACTATAATCATTTGCTACATGCTGGGACATCAAAGAACAATGTAATACTGTGGCATGTAAAAATGTATTATAATATATTAAAGAAATTAGTCCCTGGTGAGTTTCTAAGTATCTGTTTCTTTCCTAAGAGAGTGCTACCATTTCTGCTGACAAAATGAGACTTTCTTCAGAGCTGTCTTGCCAAAGCATCAAGGATAAAGTTTAAAGTAAAATGTAAAAGGTTGACTTTGCAGATGATTTCAGACTTGTGGTAGGCAGAGAAAGGTGAGCTAGAAAATTACTTCCCAGAAGTTGTGAAGCAAATGTCTATAGCTTTTAGGCTTATTATTTATATAGGGTGGAAACTGTTGCAGAGAACAAAATTAAACCAGTTTATCAGTATTTGGACTTGCCATATACTTTTTTGTAATAATTTGCTTATGTCTTTCATGCAATAGGAAGGAAAGCTGGTGACAGTACACAGACTGTACTTTGTTAATGCATTTCCGTCTTTGTTTTGGCATGTCTAGTAAAAATTACAATCTGCCAAACCCTAAAGACATATCTGAAGTGCTTGGGTTGATTACATTTTTGTATCAATGTTGCCTGTGGTGTCGTCCCCCCAGTTCTCAGGTCACATCTTCCTAGATATTTTTATTTTTATTCTTGACTTCAGGCTAAAGGGACTGTGGGGTGTTCTAAATATAAACACAAACGGTATATATAAATACTTATTTCCATACAAACATACACATGGCTAGATGAACAAAAAATCTGATTATGCTACTGTGTCTGCTTTACAGCTGGAAAGATTTTTCTATTGATTATTTCCAAATCAGGAAGTGTAAATTTGGTAATACCAAAATACCTCACATACATGCATTGATTTTGACAAATCTGTTGCTTTAGAAACCCTGAAAGTGTCAAAAATATTGAAACACTGAGACTTACCATTTTCTAAATAAAATGCTTGAACTAATTAAAATGTCTCCTGGTTTGTACGGATACCTCTTTTATTTTATTAAATAAGCTGGCATAGGAGAAAAAAAAAAAAAAGCTTTCATACTCCATGCCAATGCTTCAGTTTGGATCAAGTATATATTTAGACTGCATGTTTCCCTGCTTTAAGTTCAATTAAGTATTTATAAAATTTATTACATTTTGTTTTCTATTCTACTACATGCCTAGATTAAAGGTACAAAAAAAAAAAGGGGGGGGGAAAGGGATGATATAAAGATGACATAGCTCCATATTTTGACAGACATACTTATCACTTATTTGGATCCATACTTTAAATTCAAGCTAATGTATACACGATAAAATATTAGAGCAAAGTTTGCTGCAACAGCATTACCTCTATGCACTGTTTGAGATTTGTCATTGTCATATATACTTCCATGCAACTTACTGCAATAATCTCACTAGACTCAATAAATGAACTTAACCATAAAGAAAAGACAAATAAAAGCTTTTAAAAAGTTTTTAAAGACTTAAAAGCCAGGTAGACTGAAATAACATATTTTAGTTCCCTCACGTCGCAGCATCACACACAGATGAGAAAAAAAAATCACGTGTCTTTGGTTCAAAATGGGTGAAAGGAAAAAGGAAAAACACTCTTTGAAAGTCCACCCTGGATGAAGGAAGCCAGAGTTGCAATACAGTCAGCTGGAGAAGTGGACTTGGCCTTAGTCTGAACATTCCAGCAGGAAAGACATAAAATACAGGTTTTTTAAGAACAGGCTTAAACTCCTCTGGCACATGCAACAAGTCATTTCATTTTTTTAATGGGATGTATCTAAGGAAAAATATATTTTAAATACCAAGATAAAAAGCTGCCCAAACACCTAAGGTTCTCCTGTTTGTATCATGGGACACCCTGTACAGCGGTCATACCTGCTGTGTTTCCAGTTACTGGATCACAGCAGCCGCAGAGACAGATGCCCACATCTTGCCTGGATACCCAATTCAGAGACACTTGGGCTTCAAATATGAGTGTGAGCCTATGTCAGAAATACTCATAGAAAAAAAAAAAAAAAAAAAAAAAGCAGCACTTGTTTTATTCTCTTTCATTTTAGCTTTGTCTCTTGTCTCATAACGCTGCCAGTGAACTGCCTGTAATCAGCAGAGACTAATTAAGATCACCTTGGAAATACTAAATACAAGTGTACTACCCTACCCTGCTGAGCTGTAAAGTCAAGACAAAGCTACCTAATGTACTTTTTTGGCATAATGGTACATTTTTTCTTATTATCTTTAGAAAGTTAAGGGTTTTTTTACTATCAGTTTTCACAACGACCTTTTATTTTTCTGGATGCCTAAATTTTCATTGAAGTTACCTCTCCCTATTGGCAAGGGCATGGTTTTTAATCACACCTCAATGGAAATATAGCACTCAACAGTTGATTATAGCAACTGCAATAGAAAACTCCAACATATTTTTCAAGCTCATCAATCAAATCTGAGACTAGAGTAAAATCATGCTTAACCTTTCCATTTCATTTTTTGCCATTCAGGCAATGTTGTTTGCAGAAATCCTGGTGTCATTTCAATAGGGGCTGTCAGCCTGGAAACCAGACAGATTTCTGCCAAAATGTACATGCTGATGCTGCCTTCTTTCTCCAAGATCCCTCTTGAAAGTTGCTAAGAGTTGCTAATGAAGTTGCTAAAGGCTTTCATTATGCATTGATATGCATGACAACAAAATTGGTCTCATGACAACTCAATGTCACAGCACATGAACATGCCATAAATATTTCCAGTACACTGAATCAGAAAAAAAGGATCTCTTGAGAAATACATTTCCAAAGACAGAGGAAGTAATTTTAAAGTAATCCCTATTTAAGTTTCAGAAATAATCACAATATTATAAATAGCCACTGAAAAATGTTGCTACATTCATGAGAAACATAGGTTTATATATTTTCACTGGCAAAAAATCCTTATCATCTGCTAATAATCTGACATACTGTATAAACAAAGCCAAACAGTTAATTTCATTATGTGATGAATCCAATAACTTTTAGCTGAATTAAGATAAAACTGTAAGAAAAAGCCCTAAATGCTCCTCTAAACATTTTTAGTACATACACCCACCAGTTACTTAGTTAAAATTTTTAAATGCCCTATTACTTTCTTGCCTGCTACTGGGTTATCCCTAATTTTTGTTGGTTTGTTTGTTTGTTTGGGTTTTTTTGCACTTATTCTTTAATTCTAAACAGATATCTAATATTCATAGAAGAGTTTGTGGGAAGTGTCTCTACAACTTTCTTATTCCACATAAGAATTCACTGTTGATGAGAAGGCAGGACTACAAATATATGTTTTTTAACAGTGCTCTAACGTTTGCTTTTCCTTCTAAATCAGTTGAACTTTGTTAGTATTATGCCCTGCTTGGTGTTTTGATTTCTGTCCTGTATTTTTCACCAAGGATTGTGAACCAGTTATTTCTAAAAAATGAACAACATTTCCCACTGGGTACCGATAAAATGCACAGAGACATATTTTAATTGCCTATGAATATTCAAAACCTCATTATTGTTACTAGTTTATAATTATCATATTCCCCTGACAAAAACATGCAGCACACAATAAAAAAGGCAATCCATTAAAAATGTTGACATTCATGTTCAACAGTTTTCCAAGTTTTTTTATTAACTAGTAGACTCTTTATCTTGGCTATTAAAATAATTTCTGGAAGGCACTTTGTTCCAAATTTGGTACAGTGTATTCCCCCTGTAAAAAGAGTTACAACAGTCTTGCATAGCATCCCTTACAGATCATGCAATATCATAAAAACACGGGCAATTGTATGGAAGTCTACTGTCAGGTACAGGGTTTCTCCTCTGGAGCCAATACCCATCCCTTCAGAGTTCATCATGCCACCAGAGTTCAGATTCTGCAGACTTGTCCTAAAGTCTAAAATTATACAGTAAGAGAGAAAAATAATTCACACATGAGGCTGTGTTTCAGGTCTCCTTGTGCATCTGAGATGCAGAAGATATGACTGTCAAAGTCATAACCTGACCTTTAACCTAGGCTTTAACACATGGGCTGTAATTGCTGAAGCTGTCAGCCTGTGGGTCAATGCCGGGTGGGGGGTGGGGGTGGTGCATCGGTATTTAAAGCGGTTCATTCCTCCAGCCTTTACTCAGCATTGCTGCAGTTCACAGGGAGGAGCAGAGGGAATGACTGCTCTGTGGTAAACTTGGAAAACGAGGATCAAATCTCATATTTTAGAACTTCATCCAGGAATCATTGGATATCTTGCATATTACACTGCAGCATGGCAAGCCAGGAAGCTTTTGTAGCCTGTGTTTTTTTAGTTTAATTTACTTAGGTCAGGTGACCAAAGATGGAGCTGCTGAAAGCATGCAGCTGTACAGCTATCTAACAAAAATTGGAAAACTAATGTCACAGGCAATTCCCTGTGCTTGCATCTAAACACATGAAAGTGAAAAGAAAACTTCTAAACCTCAGAAGTTTGCTCTTTAAAGCAACTTGATCTCCTAGGATAGCAGTCATAAGGAAAAAAATACAGGACTTCTTAGCAGTCTGCAGGATACAGTGGGAGCTGCAGGTATGTACCGCATTTCTAAGGTAAAGATACAGAGCATTATTACTGCTCAGGGCATTGAGCAGAGATTTCAGTGAAGCCAGATAATGGTTTTACCTACAGTTCAGGAAATTAGGTTTTCTAGAAAAGGTTTATCTGGTTTCTTATGCACAGACATTTTGTAGTTGTCATCGCTCGAGAAGTGTATCATAGCCCAGTTACCTGAAACATTCGGGCAAATATCTCATCTCAGAACACTTCTGTAAAGGATGAGCAATGTCAGGACCATGCTATCTCATTGTCAAACCCATTTTACACTCTTTTTACACTTTACCTTGAAAAAATCTTATCTATACTACAAGCCAAGAATATATTCATTCTTTCTTTTGTGGACTCTATTTGTGGTGTCTGCTTGGAATCACCTAAAGAGACAAGAAACACAAAGCATAAAAGAATACAGCAAAAAATGCAGAACCAACCTAACAAAGCCGAATCAAGAGAAGGATGCACTTCTGTACAGAGACAACTAATGGCATTTTTTTCTAACACTGAGTTTGGTCTTAATAAGGACTTGACTCACACAGCAGTTGATATGCGACCCATTTGCTTCTAAATTATTCTTTCAGCTGCAAGTGTACACAGCACGAAGACATCTTTTTCAGCTGATTCTCAAAAGCTATTACTTGTCCAAAGAAATTAACAGAGAGCATGAACACATCAGCCACAGTACAAAAAGCAGTTATCAAAGCACCTGGAAAGATGACACTTTCTCAGTGGTCTCAGATTTGTTGACTGACACTATGCCCAGTAGGCAAGTGTATGTAAGCTAATTATAGCCTGGAACTATAATATAGGGGATTGACTGCTGCTTAAAAATAAAAAAAGGAACGAAAAGGCTTGTTGTAGTAAATATTCAGAACATCCTGCAGTGCAGCATGCTCTGGATTTACATTTCAACAGGATTATTACAAACCCCATATTTACCAATAAGTGTAATGGTGTTATCATAGAGATACTTGTTAATGATGACCACTAAATACCAATAATGATCATGCAAAAATAATGCAATACCCTTCATAAACAGAAACATGAACTCTGGGGGCTCCTTATCTACCACAAGGGTTGCCGGGTATTCCATACTATCTCCTTTACATCACTGCAGGGATTATTGCCATGAAGTCACCAGTCACTCCTGGAAATGCTACCTCAGACCCTGTATTGTTTTTTCAAAAGTGCCACCTCTGCCTTCCAGGACAGAGATATCACAGCACTTTCAGTTGCAGATATGGGATGGAAGAAGGCAGAGTTGTGAGAAAACTTGAGCATTTTCAAAAAAGTGAATATTTACATGGTGCCCTGTATTTTGACAGACAGCCAGGTTCCTACATGTCCTCAAATTTCAAGACTATATTGAAAAAGGTTATTACCACAAACGCCCCTACTAAAAACCTGTCTGTTTTTTTCTAAAACTGATGTATTCTTCCACTTTAGCTGTTGAAGTAAATATCTTGATGCACATGCCCTTCTGATCATTTCATCACTCACCTTATTCCTTGATAACTATTTATAGAGATCCTTGTTCTCAAAAAACATTCAGGGAAAAGTATGTTTTGTTTATATTTTCCAGCAGAAAAACTTGTTTAAAAGCAAAAAAAAAAAAAAAATAAAAAAAAAGGTGGTGAAGAAAAAATTGGTGGAAATATTGTAATTTACATATAAAACAAGCTATATGCCTCTACTGAAAATTTTAAAGAGTTCAAAAATAAAATTTCCACCAATATTGTTTTGCATTAGCCTTTCAAAAGCTTTACTTGTCAGAAAGAGCTTTTCAGTTTAGGTTTTCAGAGAAGCTGAAGTCAACATTTTGATTTACTCCAGGCTAACAACAGTCCAGTACCCAGGGCAAGGAAGGAACTGAAAGCGTTTCTTTTCCCCAGTGAAAACCAAGGATATGTGAATTTAATTTCTGAACAGAAATCTCCAACTTTTCCTGAAGTTCTCACTGGAAAAGACATCCTTGGTTATGGACCAGGTGTGTCCATATGTGTGTGATAAGGGAAGAAGACAAGGTGACTGTTAGAAAAGCTGTTGGATAGAGATTAGATCGGTTTTTATATAGTGACTGAGTGGAGGAGCAATTGACCATTCAGACAGGGAATTTACAGCTCTCAGCTGAGAGGTACAGACCAATGTCTCCTCCTGTAGCTGGATTTTCCAAAGAGCTAAGTACACCCAGCTTTCTGCATTCTACAACACAAACATTTCTTTTGATGCTAAATGGGGCAAGGATTTTAAAAATCAACCCCAAAAAACCCACAAAATACCTCACCCAAGAACAATACCACCACCAAAAATCCCCCACCAAAACCAACTGTACTTGGGGAAAAAAATAATAAAAATACCCAGTTCAGTAATGCATCCTGTGTTTAAGCCACACACATCTGTCTTTTCTCCTAATACCTCCACTTACTACATGCTGCTATAAAAGTGCATACCTTGGGAGTGAATTGTTAGGCAATATTACAAAAGATTTCCATGGTTTCTGTAAAAGGATGTTCTGAATATGTGTGGAACAAATAACTCTTTACTTTAGGGAGAGGAAGAGTCAAAACAAGTGCAACTCCCTAATGCTGTACTATAACAGCCGCTTACAAAGGCTGTCATTTCCCTCAACATCTTATCTGAAATACTTGAAGAGTTTAGAATAATAAGCAACTCTGCTATGATACCACTGTGCAGCAACTGCTGTGAAACACTGGTTTTAATAGGAACCACTAATTTGAAGCCAGAACTATGAAAAGACCTTCTTTTCCACCTTGTGGTATATATGCTTCCTAGGGACAGACTAGCTTGGTGTGTCCTCCCTTCAGAGCCACCCTGTACAGGTGAACACCGTGAATAAGAAATAGGTAGAACAAGTCATCCCTTAACTACAGCATCAGGACAAGACTGCAGCAAAGTCACTGATACACTCACAAACTCCCCTACCTCACCTCTTTCCCTATGTAAATAACACAGGGGAAGAAAACCATTCTCATCTGAAGTAACTGGAAGACACTGTTGTAGTAAAAACTAGAGTTACAACCCAGCTGTGTACGTGTGGCTGCAACACTCTTCCAGCTGGAGAGCTCACCCCTCCTGAGCTGCATCAAAGTCCTGCAGCCAAGCACCAGAGGAGCATGTCAGGTGCCAGAAGAGATGGACTTGATGACTAAGGAATGTGGAAAAATCTAAAAGAGCCTTTGGCACTGTACAAGGGCAGGTAAAACAGTTTAAAGTAGTCCAGAAGCTGTATTGTTCTTGAACTGCTCCAGAACTGTGAAGACATGATAATGCAGTAAAATGTATTTTTGGCTGAATTCTCAGCCGTACAATTCTGATAATTCCATAGTATTTTTATATGTGTGTGTGAGTGTACACATATATCTACATACACACATTTCTACCCTGAGACGTAGAGCTTGATGAGCACTTTTGAGGGCCATTTCTCCTGACATCAGAGGAAATATTAGTCATGGTTCATTTCTATGTAACAAATACTAATTCTGTAATAAAGATGTTATAATGCAGTAGTGGGCCAAAGCTGAAATGTCAGTTTTGTCTGTGGCACTTCAGTAATTGCTAAGGACTGAGAAATAAGAAAACTGGTGTTTGAAGATGGGGGATCACAGGCAATTCCCAGTAACTTCAGAACTTATCTCTGAATAAAACCATTGATTCTGCTTGAACATTTCCAGTATCAGAGGTAAAACCGGAAAAAAAGACTAGATAACCATAGTATTGAGCTGTGAGAAAAACTTAATTTCAGCTCCTAGACAAATAGGTTTCCTAAAAACACATTTATTTTGTTTTCAGATTTTATTTTCAAAAAAGATATATTAAGAAAACGTCTTGATTATTATGTCGGCAAGTTTCTATCACTTCCCTTAAATAAATAAAAGTACTGTACCTCTACAGGACCTATGCATGCTTACTTACCCATAACACATACTGTAGGAACACAAGGTGCAAAATAGTTGCAGTACAATGTACAATATAACCTAAGGTGCACCAAAGCATATAACATTAAAATAAAATACTATTGGGGGCAGACCATAGCAGTCACTCAATAAAAGGAGTTAGTTCTGCGACATAAGAAATAGAATAAACTGTGTATATTATTCCACTGCAGAACTTGGAATTTCAGCTGCAAAACATAAGATAGGAGTAATGAGTAGAAATGGTATTTCTATTCCACTGAAAATGAACTGTTCCAAAATGAAATTAAGTTCACAATTTGGAAGTTCTAGACATAGTTAAAGTAATATTTCTAGGAGCCAAATTAGGATGCATAAGTTCAAGCAGTTTTCCCTGTAGTCTAGGTTTAGACATAAATCAGACTGTGGTCATTATTTCCAGTCCAATAAGGTGGATCAAATCATGCCAGAATAATAAACTGTCTAATGAAAAAGGATGCAGAGTCAGACAATGATGCATATTTAGCACTGATAAACCAGGGGAGGATACCAGTGAAGCATGAATTAACACCTGAGGCATTTTACTTAACAGAAAATTGAAAATTATAATCTTTGTATTGTTAAAAACAGATGGTAGAAAAAGAGAAAACAGAAATACAAAGCAGCAGATGTGGCAAAAGGAGCAAGAAAGCCCCTGCATTTTAGGCAGAACTAAAATACTAATCTATTGTGTCATTTCTGCTGAGTTATACTAAAGAAGAGTAAGGCAAACTGCCTCATAATTCCTGAAGGAAAACAAAGAAGGAAACTCAGAGAGCAGTTTTCCCAAAAAGATTTCCGGGAGGCAGCAATTGCAGTAGAGGATGAGGCACAGCTGAGCTCCTCTTTTAGTCTTAGCAACATTCAAAGGGAATTCTGAAATTATAAAGTATGAGAGAGTTTAAAAAGCAAGAGGCAGAATGTTTAATAAGTTACTTAGCAGACCTTGAAAAGAATTCACTTTTATTTTTAAACATGGATAGGAAAAAACAACATACTGCTTTTAAGAGGCAACGCAATCATATGGGTAGCAGGAACTGGAATACAGAGCAAAACTCTCTATAAAGCAGTTTATCAAAGAAATTACTGGACATTTGTTTAAGTGTTGCACAACTTATAAGCCTTTTGTAGTCCTTTTTGCGTTTCTTTTTGCCAAGATTAGAATGAAGTTTTAGAGTAGCTTTGCAGATGCTGTGCAGAAAGTTATCATCCACTTACCACTTTAGGACCAAATTGAATCCAAATCCATGGTGAAACAAGATCTCTTTTTTTCTGGGGACCATCAGATGAATACTCCAGTCAGACATGATTTTCTCTACATACACTTTTCTTGCAGCTCAGCAGCTTTATTTAAAGAGGTTCCTCCAATATTCATCCATCAACCAGCACCATGCCACTTGCCCTCTCCATAAGCCATTTCTGAGTTGGTACAAATATAATGACACTTGTAGTGACAATTACATTCTCCGTTATTTAGCTGCTAACTTTCTCTTTTATAAGCAATAAATCTCATTAAGTGCTCCTTGAGCAATCAATTGATTCATTAACTGGTAATAAATGCATTTTAAATGCAAATTAAATACCAATCTAAAACACCTATTTAAAATGATACCAATGTTTTACATGTACCAAAGTACATGATTTGTATTTCTGTACTATATGGAAGCCTAGCTTTAAAATAAAAGTTTGTCACAGAAACACATTGAGGGGTTATTGTCCACCATGTCTTCATTATTGGTCTCGGAGGTAAAAAACATGGCTGGATAAAGCCCCTGCACCTTTCCTAAGCGAATAAAATAAGACAGTGCTCTAACTGAAGCACTGCGGACATTGGAAACTAAAGTATAACCAGATTTTCATGTTTTCTGCAAGTCATGTTGCATGGACTACTGCTTCCATTTATTAGTGTCAGTTTTGGGAGCTGCTATTTCCTGGCCTGGGGGCAGGATCCTTTTATTTAAAACTTGAAGGCTTGAATGTCAGCAGGAATCTACAAAGCGAGAATGCCTACCACCGGAGAGACCATGCCTCCCCTGCAAACAGGGCAGCATGGTTCACGACAGTGGGCTTCATATGGGCTTTTTGGGGGGATTCCCCCCATCCCAACCACAACAAATGCTATGCAGAGAACAGCTGTGCAGATGTATCATCTGCTTCCCTATGAAATTATCCTTCCTTACAAGACTTTTTATAAAACAGCCTTAAATCATGTGAAAATCTGTCACATGAGAAATTCTGGCCAAAAAGATAGATCCAATAGGGAGGCATAGCTGTATGGTAGTATATAGGGTGAATACAAATAAAGACTAAGCAGCATATATTAATATCAGGATTTAACCTATGAGCATGAAAAATACTTCATGCATTTCTAGACATTGTCAAGATATTGGTCAGCTAATACCATCTGAAACCTCCCAAAAGTAAAGCTCATGAAAATAAACAAAGAAACCCAACCAGTCTCAGAATAACAAGTGAGAAGAATCAATGGAAGATAGATCCCTGTTGCAGTGGCACAAGTTTAGATGTCTACTGTCCGATTCCCTCCAGCTCCCAGGTGTGGGGTGCAAGATCAGGGCTCTGTTAAAACTGATTCCAGCACTGACACAATGTGAAGTCTAATGTACTATGTTCAATTTTTGTGACACTGATTTTATTAACATCCCATTGTTTTATTTTAGCTTTTGCCTAAAGCAGAGCCAGAATCTCTAGACCTTTCATAGGATTCTCCATCTTCTAAGAATGGAAATCTATGAAAAGATCAGACCTGAGGGATTTCTGTGCATTAATTTCTGTATTTCAAAACCCCTGGAACTAACAGAAAACAAGGCCAATGAACCATAAATGTTAAGTACTGCAGCTCAACTGTGTCCCACCACAATGGAGCTGCACATTTCCTGGCCTGAGTCAAGCGGTTATCAAAGGTTAATCAATTAGTGTAACCATTTTAAAAGCTTAGAAAGACTTGAATTAGAACTCTTGAAATGAATCATATAGGTTTATATGAATAATTTCTTCCCCACTAGTGATCTCATAAATTTTTTGACAACAATGTTTTCATGCTACTTTGCTACTGCTTAGATTTTCAAATAGTACACACTGAGTAAATTATTTACATTTTTTCAGCAGCTAGTGAATAATTTTGTTTTGAATAACAGTTTGCATGAATTGGCTTGCTCTGTTTTGAAAGAAGGCTATCCATGGTCTGTGCCTGAAGATGACCTCTTCAGCCATTTCAGGGGGACTCACTGGGAGAATGACACCCCCTTTATGCAACTCATACAGATAATTATCTGCCTTGGAGGCCTGTGATTTCCTAATTTTCTTTAAACAGATTACTGACTGGCTTGCCCTGACATTGTAAAAACCCAGACAGACTGTTAATGCAGAAAAAAAAAAAAAAAACAAAACAAAGGCATCTGACATGTCACTCCATGAACAAAGTAGTGGCTTCAGCAGCAGCACCACTGAATCATTTCCTGACTTTAAAGGCAAAGGCAAACAAGAAATGGGTGACTTGAATTCTTCTTTTGTCACTTTCAAGTACAAAAGATAGCATCTATAGAACTCTATAGCCCACTGCTTAATATGGATGTGTTGTGCCTATGAATATACAGGAAATAATTTATTCAGCACCAAAAAGAAGAAAAAAAAAAAGTCACAGGACTTCCTAATAAATTTGTTGTTACTTCCCAGCAGCAGGTGCAAAGCATTGCTACATAACACTGATGCAGATAAACGCTGGCAGACTCCCAGTTCATAAATTATCTGAATTAGTCTGGACAGTTTTAGCACATCTGGAGCATTTGGAATTTACTCTGGAAGTAACACTTTTATACCCAGATCATGTTAGTGTGCTTATTAGGTGTACCTAACATGCCTCAATAAGAGTCAGGTACTACAGTACAGTATTTAAAGGTGAACTTGAAAGAAAAAAACAAGGACCACCCATTCAGAACAACACAAGTGAATTGTACATTCACTGTTAGCACAACATCACTACTTTAGGTTATGCTAATGCTTATCAATAAATAAAATTAGATAGGTTAAAACAGCTTTAGAATATGGAGGCTGACAGTGTCCCCTGGATATCTGTCCTTTAAAATAAGGCTGATATCACTGACAGCAGCAGATGGAAGAAGCAGCAGCTCTTTGAACTTGGTGCTTTCATTTGTCTGTTTTTTCTTTTCAACTGCTCTGTATCTACTGTGTGGCACCATGCACAGAACCTGTCTTTCCTCACACATGTTATAAAGAAAGAAATGTCAACCCATAACTACCCAACCCTTAACTATCAGTGACTTCACACTACATTAAATAACATAATTAAAATAACCCTATAAAACTGAAGCAGTACCCTCCCAGTATCAACGGGAGTTCAGTGCTCTGGTGTCTCTTTCCCTTTTTAGCCCCTTGTACTTTGAAAAGAAAGCATTACCCACAGCAATGGCAACTGATACAAGGACTTCAGCTACTGTGGTTTTCCATGAGGGTACACTGGCCACAGCCTGGGAATTTCAAGGGATATGTTAAAACAATACTGAACTCCTCACAGGAATACGGGAACATTAACTATGTAAGATGAAATGCCAGATGGTTCTCTAGGTCCACACAGGAAGAAAACCCGGATTATAAACTGCAAGGGAATAAGAAGAGAGTATAAATATTGGTAGATTTGAGAATACTATTAATTTCAAAGTTCACAGTTTTCCTAAGCTATCACTGTTATCTCTACCATTATTATTTCACTTGTTCTATCGTTACTGCAGCACCAGACATAGGACAGACACCATCACCTTCACAGACATTTCTAGGCCACTCCCCTATATCTCCACACCCCCAAAATAAAGATGGTTTTGAGGACAGTGTCTAAATTCTGGTCTACTTTCACTACATACTTAAGCCCTTAAGTGTTAGAGTATAGCAAAAATAAATTGCAGATAACAATCAGATAAATTATGGAAACATGACATTGTATTTATTACTCCAATTATGAAAACATGAAGGTGTATTTATTACTCTAATTATATTGTTTTCATGACTTAAGTGGCCATTAGAACTAAACATAATTTTTGTACTTACAGGAGAAAACTGCTGATATTAGTCAAACAAGAGGATGATTTCATAAAATGTCTATAGTTATCATCCTTAAACTTTGAATTAGCTTTGTTCTTCACTATGATCACATCGCTCTAGATGTTTCTGCATGCAAATGTTTTTACATTTACCTATAGCACCAATTGTTTTGCCATTGTCAATTTAATACATACTACATTGTTCAGTATATTAGTTTCTTATATCATCTGTGTTTTCCTCCATTTCAATAATTTTGCTAACATCACATAATCAGTTTCTAGTCTGGAGATCAAAGACATTACCTTCCATCCGGGAAAAATTAGCCAAAAATAAAATAACCCAAGAAGGAGAAGCAGATTTCCAAGAGCTACAAATATTCTTTGCCACAAAGCTCACACGTACCAGCACCTTATTTTGTTTAGCTTTTCTGGAATAAATTTCTTTGCAGAAGCTAGTGAATGTGTTTGCCATTACTCATATAAAAACAACTGACTTTATTTGCCAAGACAAATTAATGTTGATCTCTGCTGCAGGACTAAAGAGGGAGCTATTGACTAAGAATGGCTTGAATATGTCAGCAGGGATAAAGATATTCTCAGAAACCATTTTTATCTGTTAACTCGGTCTGTGATAATATTGATACACAATGAAATACTTAATGATCCTGTGGTTCTGTTAGATGTAGGACTAGCATTCATTGAATCAGATGCCTTACCCTATTTGTAAAGATCATTGGTAAAGCCATGTTCAAACAGGTAAAAATATAATTTTATTTTATGATTGGTTTAAGCTATTCAGTCTTGTTCAGCACACATAATGGTGAATGTAATTTGTGCAAAAACTTGAGCAAAGTAAAAGTCCTTCCTATACTTTAAGGCATATCTAAAACACATACTTTGAGAAGACAATACTCCTCTTAGCATTTACTAAGCAACAACAAATCCTAGAACAGTTGTTTGTTGCACTTCAGACTTGTGCAGGTTTTGATATGCAGCGTGGGAAGATCTGGTTGTTGCCATTTTAGTGATTCATCAGTATCTGTAGCATCTGTGAAGTGTTTTCATTATGGCTCATCATCAGGCAAGGGTTATTTGAGAGATAATTTTACATGCTGCGGAGTGGTGAGATGCAGTAACAGTAAACAGCAACCAGCTCTGGAACTGCTGGTATCACTGCACAGGATCATACCTGAGTTACAGTTTTGCCTGGAATATGGAATTTAGAAGAAAAGGGAAAATTAGCTCATTTTATTTGCCAGTCTAACAGATGATCTTCCTAACAGGATTCCTGTCATATCTTTTCATTGGTATCCACAAGACTTAGCAGACATTTTCTCTGCTAGAATTTTTTTAACTGCTCATATGAAATCTTTCACATAAATTGTAGGTTTTGCTCCTTCTCCTGTTTCAGAAATATGTTGTAAAGCAATAAAATTGTGGACTATTACAAGCACTAGTTATAATTTGTATTAATACCTTCATAGTAGAAAGCAACTATTTTTGGACTCTTTGGATTGTGTAAGACATATTTGCATGTCATCCAATTCCCTGGTCTGTCTTGTCATGTTTTTCCTTAATGTGTATTCCTCCTGCTGAACACCTGAGTTTAACTATCTCCCTCTTCTCTGTCATAGACTTCCATTAAGGATTCAGGCTGGCTGCAAGTGTGGTCCATTAGCAGCATGTTCTCAGAAAGCAGGAGAGAGCAGAGACAGAGGGTGAGCTGACTAATATTAATTGGTTGTGGCAGCAAAGGACAAGGAGTGTGGGACTAGGCCAGGAGCATCCTTCGCTGCAACTGGAATAGTATGGGAAAATGCACCTCGGTAGCACCATCCCTGAGAGATAAGGCAAGAGAAATAAAGCTTCCCAATCTTTAAACAACTAGTTCAGGAAACATTTGCACTTTTAATAGTTTGCTTTAAGCAACAGCAGTCATTTGAAGGGAGAGTGCACAGGGAACGCAGGTGTTTTAAGGGACTGTACTTTTGCAATGGTTAATGGCAAAGCACTTCTTGTTTATAGAAATGTATGTGAAAACTGGAAAATCTTACAGAGGTTTTCCCCCCACCCTCAGAAGGGATTTCTTTATAGATGAGTGGAGTTATGAATTTTAATAGAAATTTTGGAAGCCAATTAATTTCTGTTTACAGTGATTCAGCTATTTTTTTCCCTATATGAAATTTGTAAATGCCACATGTATCACAGGACTAGAAGAAAGAAACCATAAAAAGCACAGCTAGATATATAACCAGTCATACAACCACCCTTTCTTGGAAAAACACTGTAATGTTGGTTTAAGACATAAAAGACTTCAACGGTACTGTTTGGCCACCAGAGGGAGTTTATATTGTTCCAATTTGGGAAAGCTAATTAAATTGAAAAACTAATTACAAAAATAAATAACCAAAAAAAAGAAAATCAGTGTGAAAAGTTCCTTATGTCCGGAAATTACATTTCAGAAGAGAAAAGACAGGAAAATTAGATAAATCAATTATACTTTCAATTTTGAATCTGGGATTATCAAGTTCTCTACCAATTTATGGGTGTATACCATTTCTTTGTATATAAACCATATATTTATCTGAAATTTGTTGCAAGTTTACATTGTGGTCTTGATCCTACCTGCTGCTTATCATTCCAGGCCTTACCTTTAGTAGTATATTCTGGTATCAACATGCTGGTTTCAATAAAATTTAAATTTTCTTCTTCTAAGCTTCTGGATTTATCCTTGGGGGTTGGTCCCTGACAGCCTTTAATGTACTTTATTTATGCAGGAGTCCCAGTGGATGCAAAGGCGTACTCTTTGAACACAGAGTTCATGTATTTCACATGACTGAAGACCAAACATTGGAGGGGACATGAGAAAGCAGAGAGCTGCGTAGGGAACACTCGGTAGAAGTTAATTCCTACTTCTCTTACAGCAAGAGCAAAAGCTATTTTCTTTCATTGGGTGCAGGAGCGGCATGTTACCATTTCTTTAAGAGAGAGGACTCAGAGGAATATAGGAACACAGTTCTGTTGAAAATTATGCCTTAAAGAGTAAGTAACCCAGATGATCCAAACTAAAAAACCAATTAAAATCTTTATAGCACAGTACACTATCATGTATTATGTATATGCCATATATTTAACTGAAAAGCTATTTCAGAAATGGTTTTAAAAGTTTAAGAAATATCAGCAATATGAACAATTCAATACACACAGCTTTATGGGTGTATTAATAAAAGATAATTCCTTTATACACAGAAAGATCAAGCCTTCTGAAAAATTATATTAAAGAAACTAGAATTAAGATATGGGAATTTCCTGAAGTATCTCAAGGGAGGAAGTTTTCTGATTTAATATCTCTCTCTTTTTTTTTTAAGTTTCATGCCTGTTTTTGAGCTCCCTCTCCAAGTGTTAATGATCTTTAGGATACCAAATAAATATTCACTAACACCTAAACCACCAATAAGAAAATAATTTAATCTTCTAACACTTTTTGTAGTTTGTAATTCAGTGTTAAAGTGGAAAGTAATTATGGAAAATAAAGAACTCATTTGTTATACTGGGAAGATAGATGCATTTCTACAATCACAAAAGGCAGAACAGAAGGAGCACTATGATTCAAGATGGAATTTAAGATGCTATCTACAATTTCTCTGTTCCAAAAAACCCTAATCTTCAGTAAAGACAGCTAACAATGTTTTTGTTTAAGTAGACTCAGGATACTTTCTTAATGTAGGTTCACATGACAGTTTCTTTGAAGTCCAGTTATTATATTTTGCAATGTTTATCTATTTCCATAATCACTTTCATGTAGAATAAAACAAAAATTGTGATAAATTTACGATTGTTCATTTATTCTGTTTTACCTGTTTTCTGACCTGCACCTGTAGGAATGTTTTCCTTTACCATTACAGTTTTAGGTCTGGGAGTTTCCTGTTTGGTTTTAGATTACAATCATTTTACAGACCATCTCTGACATCTGGTCAGCTCTCAGCTCTGCAAATATTGTCACAGACTGTGTTTTCTCAATAGGAATGGTGGTGGAGAGCATTAAATCCTTATGAAGCTATTTCAAGCCTTCACAAGAAAATGTTTCTATGTCCTGAGTTTAACCTATTCTACTGTACAGGCAAATGTCTTTTTTTTTTAGAAAAAAACCACCCAAACCCCAAAAAACAAATTATGGTACAATTCCTACGCTTGCCCTTGCCGCTACAACACTGCTAGCAGTGTCAAGGTGGTGCAGAATAACCCATGGTGTCAGACTGCCTTTTATGGACTCATGACCCAGAAGGTTCCTTCATGTTTTTTATATCTCCCTTCTAGCCACACAAGTCATGAAATGTTAGATCTGGACTATAACTCACAATCACAACACTGTCAGTGCTTAGAGTTGGAGGCTGTACAATTTCAAATTTTCTATTTGGTGGTGAAAGAAGAAAATACTGTAAGCCTTGCAAAATAATATATTAGTGCTAGCTGAAGCTTCCCAGAGACTTGAAATGATAGCAGAGATGGCTGAGTCAGTGGGTGAACTGTCAGTACTTTGAGTGCCACTTCAAACTCAGAGAGGACATCCATAACACATCAGAATATTATTTATCTCTAGCTGCATATATATCCTGTAATGTCTTACATGCTTGTATAAAAACATTGGTGTGCACTTGCCAGTTTACTGAAAATATAGGTTCCCTTAGTCCCAAAGTCTATGTTCTTAACAGAAATCTTTAAGAACAGGTTTTGGTAAAGAATTTCTAACAAATTATTAGTTTCAGCCCTAAGTGGCTTATGGTATTCTAATAGTAGACTTTCTTTCAAATCTTAGTCAAAATGTGTTTTGCTAAACTATCAAAATACAATTGATAGGAAGGAAAAAGGAAGGAATTTGCACAGCAATATGTCAAAGTCATGCCTCGTTTGAAACTTGAATCATAATTGTGACAATGGGATGGTAGCATACTGCTACTGTATTTCATGACACAGATGCTGACCACATGCAGAAAAAAGAAAAAAATCAATGCAAGCCATGACTCATTTCCAAATTGCCAATTGATTCAGAAACTGCTGATTACTTTTGCTGCAATTAGTTCTTCTACAACAACAACAAGTTTATGAACTATTAGTAAGAATATTTCAGACAGGTTTATCAGGCTTCAAGACAGCTTATATCACGTAGTATTACTGCTCTGTAAAGAGCTCACCAGCTTTTCCTTTTCCCCTAGAATTCCAAGACTATTTGAATTATGTCTCCTTCTGCACTTTTTATGCGTCTTTCCATTGCTGACATATTCTGAAGACATTAAAGCCAAGTCTAATGAGCAAAAGGGAGTCTAGCTTTGCACTGCTACACAACACAGCACTTGTACCAGACTGATCTCAGAGGGTCAGCCTAAAGTATTGTTCATCCTTCCAGGCCACTAACGCAGAGGTGTATGTGCAGAAGAGATTTTGGTGAATGAATAAATAGCAGTTTTAATCATACAGTCACAAGGGAAGCATGTCAAGGTACCACTTTTAATGATGTTTTAATGAGATGGAATTTAAAGTGGAACAGTGCGTAGATGTGAAAATATTTGTGCCAGGAGCATTTTAGTAAACTGTAGCTAATTACAGATTACAATAGATAGATATATGTGAATGAGTTGCTGAGCTGAACGCTGCCTTGGCGGCTTTTGCTGTTCCCATTGAAAGCTCGATCACTCCTGTGATACAGAATAACCTGCAGAGTAGAAATACGTTAGGAAGACTTGAAGAACATGCATCCTGCATGGACAACGCTTTGGTTGGTGGACATCCCCATGTGGCAACAAATGCTACAGAAAGATCTCTCAATTATTCTGTAACTGCACAGCACACTAATAAACACAGGCAAGAAAACTGCCCTGCTGTAACCAAAGTTAGCTATCAACATTGGTGCTAGCATTTGCACACCCTAGAAAAAAACACAACCCTCTCTTGCTTCAGGACAAATTTTTTCCTCAAGCACAATGACAAAAAGATCTAACAAATATTTAAGTTATAAAATATGACAATAATTCTCATATTATGAAATATTAATAATGTATCATTTAAGCAGTTAATATTCATAGGAATTAATTCAGAGAACTTTTCATGTGATAAAACTGCCATAAGATTTGATCATGGCCAGCAAGAGGAATACCAGTCTGTTGCACAGGGAAGGACACACAGTACAAACTTGGCTTTGTATCCACTGACAGAGAAGTCATGGATGCCCCATCCCTGGAAGTGTTCAAGGCCAGACTGGATGAGGCTCTGAGCAACCTGGTCTAGCAGAAGGCATTCCAGCCCACGGCAAGAGGGTTGAAACTAGATGATCTTTAAGGTCCCCTCCAACCCACACCATTCTATGATTCTATGGCAGGATACTCTGCCCTAAGAAAGCTCCTGACATAGAAATGCTGACGTGTTGCTGGATCTGGGGGGACCCAGACAATACTTGGAACACGGTGGTTTATCATACTGCATATGCTGGAAGACATGGTTCTTGTTTCAGCACTGCAAGGGCACAGTGGGTAAGAATACAAGCTTTTATGAAGTTGGTGACTGCTGAATCAGGGACCACCTCAAAGACATCACTTGAGTAACTGTGTTACTCAAACGAGTGCCCATGTATTATTCCTCTGGGCTCTACATTAACAACAGCTAGAACATAGTTCCATACTTTTATTTTCTATAGTGGCTATACAGCACAGCCCAAAAAGCCTGCATGTAAACACAAAACCTCTGTACAGTTACATGTATTCCGTCATAGGAGTGCTTTATGAAATTTTAAATCACAGAGATAAAAACTGGCAAAAATAACTGATGAATTGCTTGTCTCCCAAATACAAAGATTCCTAAAATGTCTTATCTTGCAATATGAATGGAGACATCTGGTCATCAGATGTTTGTATTTAAATTTTTGCTGATAAATACATGTTAGCATGACTGGCTGTTACCAGCTGTTATTTTTTTAGCATTGTTGGATGAATTTTTGGTAAACAGGTGATTGAGTATCATCTCAAGACTAAAAATGGTGACTTACTCTTTTCCCCGAGAAATACTATTTTAGCAAAATTGCATTTCTAATTAAATAAAACTGTATATTTATGTGTTGAATTTTCTAGGTTTATTTTCACCCAACAAACAGGGAGAAAATAGAGAGACATGTTTTCTTTATTTTGGATATAGTGAATCATTTCAGCTTATTGTTGAAGTGTTATTAGATTTAAATATTTAATATGTTAAACCAAAAAAACCCATATAGGACTACATTTCTGGTTAATCCAGTATGAAATTTTCTTGTTCAAATTTCTAATATTCTTAGGAAAAGGAACAGAGATGATATGCATTTTGGAGAGAGAAAGGAGGCCAAAATTGCTCAGTGAACCATTTAGAGCAGGATAATATTCAAGCACCCTTTGGATACAGAACATCACATCATCAATAAAAAGATTATGCCTGCTCCCTACAGAAGGAACCATTTGGCTAAAACACAGCCACACAGCCATCAAGATCCTTAGTTACTATTTCCAGGAGTTTATTATGGTTGACTAGATTTGGCAAAAAGTTTTCAATCAAGCACAGAAGGACTGTGAAGAAAATCATCTAGGGAGAGCCCTATACGCCAAGTTCCAACACAGAGCAGATTTTTATAGCTAAGTAGATCTAACTTACAAATAAATCTATTAAAGACAGAATTTATACTGGAAAGAGTGACAAGCTCATCAACTATAACTGAGCTAGTGGACACAGCTGTTATAAGGTGATGACGTTAATTTAGAAAGAGGATATTGCCTCAAATCTAAAGTGTGATGAATGGTGCTTCTGCAATGCAGCATCTCCTTATGATGCCAGTGCTGGGCATATATACAGCTGCTGGTAAATGCATTTATAGAGCTTTTTCTTGCTACAAGATACAATTTCAACTAATCAAAGGTAATAAAATAATAATAGTGCTATTCCACTATACAGCACGACAGCTGCAGTTAATGTTCACATTTTAAATACCATATCCGAGTGCTTCAGACCCCGACTACTTTAATATCCATTAGACAGAAACCTTGCAATCAGACCCTGCTCCCTCTTCTCCACACTCTCTTATGATGACCATGCAGACTATCTCATCTGTCCTTCTCCATCCATACCCACCCTTCACTCACTTTGAACCAACATAGAGGAAACAAGTTTTTCTGAGTATTCCGGTGACTAAATACATCTCAGCATTAGCCTTGCCTCTCCTTCAACACAAAAGTGTAGTTATCACCATCTGCATAACTTTCAACAAGCCAAAGTTTATCTGAAGGACCTAAATTCAACATGGATTCATGCAAATTCATACATTTACAGGTATTTTTCTTCTTTCTGTCGCATATTAATTTCTTTAGATGCCCTAACCCTAACTTTCAGTATGCTACTCTACAATTAAACTTCAAGCATTGGTCCTCCTTCACACTTACCATTTCCCTAAGTCTAGAGAAACTATAGGAACCAGCAAAAAACTGGAATTTGGGATCAGTTTAAAACTCAAGAATCTTTCAACACCCAAACCTTAAACCAACATAGTCCTTATATCCCAGGGTTTGATACCTTCAGTAAAAAATAAATATACTTGGTTTGCCTTGCTTGTTCCCGAGCACCTCAAAGTCATTCAGGCACACTTGCACAATCGTGAGCTCACACCCAGGCTCTTCAGGGAAAACATATCTTGTTCCTTCTACAATCAAGTCAGATCCTCCAATATGCATCCCTGGCAAACAGCATCAACCCGGGCAGTGCCAAGCTGGGCTCCCTGCACCTGTGATGCAATGGAACTGCTGAATCCTGTATGCTGATGGACATTTAACATGCAGGCTGGGAACAGAACTAGATACCAGCAGCCTGCAGTGCAATTTCCTTGTTATTGTCAGGAAAAGCACACAAAAATAATTAGATTGCCTCACTGCCATCACCTGGTACATAGAGGGAGCCTGCTGCAAGTGGAGGGAGCCAGACCACTGCTCAGGGCAGTCTCTGTGGGGAGTGCTGGCAGCTGCCAGGCTGACTTGGGCCACACTTCTCTCCCTTGGCTGCCAACAAAAACTATATAGACTAACCTCATTATTTAATGCTGCAAACATCCTCAAACCACTGGTCAGTAACTTCTTGAATCCATAAAGGTACCTATGATTTTATTTGTAGATGTGTGCAAAACAGCTCAAATATTAACATGATCTAAAGGTCACTCTACCCTGACCCTAGATGAAACCAAAGCTCAGGATATTCTGGTGCAGAGCTAAAGAGGAACATATTCAACCAGAAGTATTCCATGTGAACGGAAATATTTACTAAGTCAGATATTTGCAATTAACTTAGGCTAGCCAGCTGATAAAGCAGCCAGTGCTGCATTTCATTCCCACCCAGCCTAACTCCTCTGCTCATTCCTGGAAATCATTCCTTTAGCCTTACATCTCTTTTCCATGTAAGTCTAGGTCCATGCAAGTCTGAGGGCCAATGTCATTGGCAGAAAATACAGACCTAAGCTCTTGCCTCAGCTGACAATTTTTTAACTCCACAGTTCAGATTTTGAGATTACTCTTTGATATAACTGCCCCAAGGCATATGCGAGAGTCTAAAGTCCGTGTGTCCCTTCTGGGTAAGATTGAAAAAGTTTACATTTAGCTAGAATATATCCATGTTATTATCTATCCTCATTAAGGTTTGTTCGAAAAGTTCTCACTCAACCATTTATAAAGCTTTTTTTAAAAAATATTAATATGCATGCATTTCCTTTCATCCATTTAAGAATGTGATAAACAAGCTATGCTTCTCACTGATGAGGAACTGAACACTGGTTTGAAACATCAATTATTTGAAATTCATAGATCACGCTTAGCATAAGTCATTCTCCGCTTCCAACCCCTTACCCCCACCTCTGCTGTCAGTCAGAAGGCAGCAACCAGCCAGCAGCGTACCAAGTGGCACGTTGAGCTTGTTCAGCTACCGGCCCACAGGAGTTTGGGGAGCTGACTTTTGTTAAGTCAACATTGTGTCACTCAGTAAGATCTACCACGATGTTAAACATGCAAATCAGTGTTCCCATTTAATATCACTGTTAATTCCTTATTTAACAACTGTCAATTTGAACATTAACGTGTTCTCAAAGTAGGTAATGATCTTGTTTTCTAATTCTATTGCATTTGTTTAAAAGAATAATGTTTCTTCACCTTTATGTTCATATTTGAAAGGGAATGGAAACAAGACCAGGAACTGTACATTTTTCTATCAACAAAACAGTTACATCAGTGATACAACTGGGATTCTTTTCAGTTTGAGTAGGCTATTAATTCTGAGGTTCTAGCCCCCAGAGCATCTGTATCTAATATAGTCTATACACCACACTAGTAGAGAATACTACCAGGATTCACATCACATTTCAAATCCAGGTCCCCTGCCCAGACCAGCCAGATACACAACGGCTCCAGAACACCTCTTCCTCCTTTCCTTCATACACCTAGTTAGCTTTGTGGTTGAATTTTCCACAGCACAAATCCTCACAATAACATCAACATACCCACAGACTTAGCAGCAAAGCCATTATCTAATCGTACACAACTAAAACTTGATCAGAAATGTCTTTAAGTCACAAGTCTCACTAACCTGTGCTTTTGGCTTGGTGCTTATGCCAGACAAAGGAACATTTTTCAGGTTCATGAAATTTACTTTAGCTCAGACAACGTGAAATGTGTTCAGTTTCTACTGACCTTCTATCTAAAATAAGCAGTACACTTGCAGAGAACACAGTTAAGGCCAACTAATGTTCTCAGTTCACTTTTGCTCAGCCAACTAGCTGTATACCCTGCTGCTGTGGAGAGATCTTGCTATTCATAACCTCTGACACAGAACTAATCATTTCACCCACAGATGAAGCCATGGCTTGGCTGGGAGCATAAAAAAGCTCAGAAAACAAATTTCATATAAAACAGATCTAAAATGAAACAGCTGCAGCTGATCCAGACAAAATCCTTTAAAGTTCTTTATATGTGCACACTACAGCTTTTAACTACTTTCAAGATGTACTTTGATGGAAAGGCTTTCAGACTCATTTCTAAAGCAGATGTGGAATCATGGCAGCATCAAAATTGGATTACAACAAATCTGTCATTTGCAGATTGAACAAAATACAATATTTTTGGCCTCTTGGTGTGTCTTTTTATAACCTAACTTCTTCCCCAATCCACTCACCATTCCAGTACATGGAAGAATTAACTTATTTCACATTAACATAAAACAGACTGGCTCACTCAATGCTGCTTTGAGAAATCGATCTCAAAATTGTACTTTTATTTCCACAGGTCCTTACAGAGCAGGTCTGAGGCACTATGCTTCTCCCACAACACACGCATAACTCCAAGTTTCCAGTTATTAATACTTCCTTGTCTGGAGGAATCAAAAATAAGGATCAGTATGATAAAGAAACCAAATTAACCTCTCACATCATCCTAATAGCATGCAATAAGAGCCAGTGAATATAGAGCAACAAGAATAATTTCATTTAGTCTAAATTAAAGTTTAAAAATTATTCAGCCTGTACATATTTTTCATGATACCTAAAGCACTAGAATAAAGAAAAATATCCAGCAAGGTAAATTAACAAAAAAATATCTCCTACACATAGCATACATCTCAGGTTTGTATGGGGGATCTTTGCTTCTAGTTTAGTTTTTTTTTATAGCATTTTCTGAAGTTGTCTTAAACCTACAAAATAAAAACCAAGAAAATGCCACCACCCAAACCATAATGAGTACAGCTGAGACACTATTTTTCTTGCCATTTATCTCTAGCCCTTCATTTATTCTGGCCAACCTGTTAAAAGTCCTTAAGCAGTTCCTGGTACTTCACTGGTACTTCAGCAGAAGTTCAACTACAACAGTAGCCCTAACATTAACCCCTCCTAGACAGGGAAGCCATGAAATGGGTACAGATATGTCAAGACAACTTTGGCAAAACACACATATCCCGTCATGTAACATACTCTTCAAAATACTCATCACTATTACTGCTATAAAAGTTGCTGTTGTACAACCAGAAGACTCCTTAGATTTTTATCTGCTTTATGTTAGGGCCCTCGGGGCACTCATAGGGCTTAATTCCCCTGACCAGGCTCACCTGGGACCTCCACCATCCCATTTCAGCTCAGATTTGGGTTCCTCAGTCACTGCTGACCTGCCTGTTGATCACTGGGCTGTGTCTGCCCCTGGTTGTCACCACTGGACCTGACCCTGACTTGAATCCTTTCTGATTTGCTTCATCACTACAGACCCACACAAGGATCAGGCTCCTGACTGCCCCCCAGGAGGGCCATGGGGCTGGGCCCTGCCCTACCTGCCTCGGTACCGCCTGGGCTCAGCATGTAGTTCCTGGTGCCCAAGGAGCAGCCAGCCCGCCCTGCTCCCTGACGCTTCAGCTATAAATTTTCATTTCCTTTCAAGCTCCCAGAAATAACAATGAATGCAAACCTTGGAAGAGCTGTACAAAAAATACATGTCTAGATGCACATCTCTTTTTCAGCCCCTCCACCTGCTGTGGCACTGTAATATATGGCTCTCACAGACGTCTTTGCTGTTTCACCATGTACAAGTAAATGAATTCTTTGCTAGTCTTATGTCAATGTTTCCTAATGAAAGCTTTGTTTGAGTTTCTCTTTTCAAGTATGTGCAGAATAATGGACAGACCACAGTGAAATATGTCCCTTGTGCTCTTTGATGGAAATCATAAACTCTGACTACATAGCTCCGATGATTTACAGCCCTTCCAAAATGCAAAGTAGAATTCATTCAGTGCAAGACTGCTGCAGCTCTCATTTGTTTTTTCCTTTAAAATGTAATATATAGATTCATACACATTTTATATAAATGAAATACATATATATATATATATAAAAGCATTTCACCTGGCCATACAATTATGCAAGAGGCAATGTTAATAATTTATCTATGGCATTCATACAAGCTTAATGAAAACTATTCCCCTAAGTTGGAGGATTAGTTTTGGATCTGAAGAGTGCTGGTTTAAGTCTTTAAAAGGATGTATTTCTTATAACATAATGAAAGTCTGTTCATCTAAACTAAACATGGACAAAAGCTAAGCTTCATGAATAATGTTTATATTTTTTTATAAACATCTAATAGACATACATAAAATAGTTTTTCTAAGTTACCAAGTAGAATCATGATTTGCTGTTGAGTAGACACAGAAAACTACTGTAGGAATATTCACATTATAACAGCTGGACACTCAAGAAATAAAAGATAGTCAAGAGAGCCATTAGCAACTGAAAGCCTAGAAGTTTTTCAATATTGTCAGCCTACCCAAACTTTCCCAGTTCCTATTTCATATAAAAATTAGTTCCTTGGTAGACCTTGTTATGTAATTTATCTTGTAAAGCAACTAGGACAGGTGAAGGCATCAGGAGTTCGTAAAAGCATACCATTAAAAATCAAGCCCATATAATGTGTTCTTGCGTTTACTTATGCTTATTTATCTTGCTCTACCAAGCACACACTATGGAATTTATATTCAGATGAGAGCACTTCTCATCCCTAAATATTTTCTACTCTAATTTCACACAAGGTTCAAGAGGGAAGGAGCTGGAGAATTAAGAGGGACAGATGGAAAAAGCAAAAAGCATATAAGGAAACTGAAGGGAGAAGACATAAGCTAACTAAATGAAACATTTGAATACATTTCATCCATGTCTCTGGAAATGAAGGATAGTTTTCCAATTTTGGTAGGCCATGGGCAGGCTCTTACCAAAAACTAATGTGCAGATGTCATCGGAACAGGGCATTTTGTTGACATTTGAGCAGCTAAGACAAACAGAAATTATCTGGAAGTATTGCATGCATTCCACAATAAGAGGTCTTACACAAAATGTGAACCAGAAACAGTGATAATGAGAAAAACCTTTACATGAATACATATAACATTAACAAATTACTCTTCAGACTTAAATTTTATACAGGTAATAATAAAGACCAAGTACACTACAAAATGGACATACATGTAATGTCATACTTTACTTCTAAATACACCATTTTGCACAGGTATGCAGTGTAAAGTCACATTTATGCAGCAACTTTAAGTTTGCATGCCATACCCAGACCCGTAACTGTGTGTATGAATATGTAACTATGCAAGCAAAAAACCTCAGCTATGAAAGTAATGGAAATTACATAGAACAAATGAGATAAAATTGCATTCCTAGCTCCTCCACTAGTCAGTTTGTTACTGCATTTGATGAAGTTTCTCCATATTTGTTTACCAGATATAATATATATAATAAATATATATAATAAGGGTTCAAGACATGTTGTGTCTTAAAATTATTACAGTGCTATATGTGTACATGCAGAGAAGATGAATCTTACTTAATTGCAACCCTTTTTTAACTATTAAAGTGAAAGGAAATTTTGGATAGTTGTATTTTATTCCAAGCACTCTTGGAAGCCTACACCAAATGTATGTCCAACATCATTAGAAAGATAGAAAACATCAAGAAACACATTTTTATTCAAACATAAAAGTATAACTTCAAAAGCATACTTCCGCTACAAAAGTGTTTATTTAATGTAGCAAAGAGGGCTCAATGGGTTATCTTTTACTCCAGAACAATCTTTCTCCTTATCCAAACACTTCTAAAGAAATTTTTGAAGCAGTTCATCATACCCCCTTTCCTAGTTACACTCTCCTCTCCTCTCCTACTAGCATTATGCAGATCTAAACACAGTGTTTTCTTGAAAGCTATAGCTGTCAAAACTTTCAGACAAACACCCTTATTTTTGCTTCCTTTCTGACAATTTATATCCTGTTTCAAAGTTTATGACTTCCAATATTTGTCAACCTTTTTTCATTCTTGACAATGTGTCATACATTGTCTTCATGCATGGATCACTCAGTGACCCGCTTGTGCTGTGGTAATTTATACTGATCATACAAATAAGAATTAATGTGTAGAAAATAGAGAATTCTGCTTTAAATTCAGCAAGTCAGTTCTTAAGATCAGTGCTACTCTTCTTGCTTGCTCTACTCTTTATTTCTTTTTATTAATAAAAAAAAAATCTGTGTTCATGGTAATGCACACACGTCTCCCCCAAAATTATGTGCTAGGACTTTAAAAATAATAAATATTGTAAATATCCAGAGCAGATTTTGGTTTAAGTATGGTATTTTTGACTGTGTAGCAGCAGAATGTGATATAAAGTGACTTATGACTCAGATACTATTTCTTTATTTGTATTTCTTCTTGGCTTTCTCCAAAAGAAACAAATAATTTATGACTATTAACAAAGGGTGGATAATACAATCAGATTGAGCTTTTAGGCCTCTTAAAACTGCTTAGTTTTACAGTTTGAATGCAGACAGCTGCTTCTGTTGATCTGTTGAGAAACCACAGGAGCTGAAAAAAACAGAGACCTAGCACTGAAAATAAGATCCCATTTTGGTTATCATTTTGCTAGATAAATGTTGCTTGTGGCATTTCTGTCTCTTCTACACTTTATAGATTTATGAAATCTTGTTTCTTATGGCAACCACAGCTGATGACTGTTGACTCATTATTCACACTTCACTGGAATCCAATGGAGGTTTTTAGCTTATTTTTAAATGGACTATAATTTACTTGATTTTATGCAGAACAACAGTTCAGACCGTATGGGGTAAATTTTCAGGGTGGTGAGTAGGAGGTACAGTGCAAGCACAAATCCTGTTATTTGTTAATAGGATTTGTCTGCATCCCTCCGTTTATTGCTTTGAAAATGCATTGCTGTATCTCATTTACAGAGTAATCCTATTGGCAGTACCATCAACTCCAAACAGACCTGGTCATGTGTATGGCTCCACATATGGCACCACGTTGTAAAGGCTCCTGAGCAGGGCATGACCTTGGGATTAAATTTACAAGCAACTAATATATTCCCTGATTCCCTCTTTACTCTGATAACCCTACCCTTACTGATTTTTATCAGTGAATTTATCAGCATTAGTGGCAAAGAGGTGGCTAAAAAAAGTCTCCCTCCAGAGGATAATTTTCTCTTGCTATTGTCCTAAATACGTCCTTACTAGTTTGGGTATGTGTGAAAAAATGTTAAATGCTACACTAATACAAATGTGTTTTCCACAATATATCATCTAAATAAGTGCCAAAGAGAACACCTGAAAACGTACATATGGGACACAGGCAAAATGAGCTTTGCTCCCACTAACTGCACTTCCACTAACCACTAAAGCTCAGTAAGTTCTCTCTACCACTTTCATCCCCATCAGCAGGTCTTACAGATCCTGGTCTGGAAGGAAATACTTCTGTTTTCCTGCTTCTGTGGGCAGGACCACTCCCCTCAAAGGCAGACAGATAATGGTTTAGCTGCTTTCTTGCATTCTTACCTCCCTAAAAGCTAAGACTTGATGGAGGAGGGAACGAGTTCACAAAGGTGACATTCATATGGGCAGAGAAAAAGAGGTACAAAAGAGACAAAGACTATAACACAAGGAAAACCTTTATAGTTTAAGCAACTTTAAAAAAACACCATTAAAGCAATCACCTTGAAAGTTTCATGACTTCATGCTAATTTCATAAGGAACATCAGTGTTAACTACTTGTGGATGAGATTAATTAATACACTACCATGAAACAAATGTCCCAGCAATAATCTGTAAAAATGACTGGGATTAGGTACCTGGAAGCTCTTTTATTTTTGTTATGGATTAGTTTTTGAACCATTTAGCAACTGAAACATAAGGAAAACAAGAAGACACCTTTAATATTTCCTGATACAATCTTTACTCACTTGTCAGCACAGCTAAACTCACTTCGCTATAGCAGCAATGAAAGTCAATGTTGCAAAGAGGTATATAGCATACCCTGAGATTCAAGACTGCCACCAATGTACCAATGTCCATCAAATATTTTTCAGTGTATTTCTGTGAAAGTGTTCATACACCTACAAAGTAAAGTTTTTCCCTGGAGGGCATAGTGTGTTAATGTGAAGGACCTGACATCTTGTCTTCAAATAGCAATTACTTTTTTTTTTTCTTTCAACAATGTGATATTATTTGTAATAAGAGCATCACCATCCTTAAATCAAGATAATAGTGAGGTTCTGTAAGTCACATGCCAGTGGTGTGGTCTGTGAGTGGGAAGCATGCAGTAATATGTACAATACATATTTTTGGCTAGCTCTGAATTCTTCAGATTATGAGTAAAGGATCTTTTTTCTCTTTCCTATCTTTTCAGATAATTAAATATTATAGATCAAAAGCAAGCTTTTTTTTCCTTAAAGGTCATAGAAAAGGGTGACTTTATATTAAACTGAGATTCACAGGTATATATGTTTTCTGATATTTTTCTCCTGCCCAGTATGGCATTGTTCACTTTTCTAATTAAACAAGTATATAACTTTTCAGTGTTTTGTTCTGATTCTTTTCTCATCCTGCTGCATTTTTCAAAAGGAAAATCATGTCAGACCTTGGTGCCTTACTGCCAAAAAATAAAAAATCATATTTAAATCAAGTTAATGACTCACTCTTCCCATTTTGTGCATTTTCTTCCATTACTCTTGGTCCATTGGTTCATCCATTTTTAAAAGGTTTAATTTCCTGTTGGATCATTGACTGAATTTGTAACAGGTTCTCTTTCCATTGTGAGCTTATGAGGCAAATAGTATTATGTTTGCAAGCACAGATGAGTGTGTTCACTAAAGGCAAGAGCTTTTTTTTATTATTAAAGATGTGCTAGTAAATCATTTCCACATACAAGTAAAGTGAAATAATTATTACTTTGTATGTTGAAGTTATATCAAAGCTTTTCATTACATGTCTCCCTCCCTCCTGATATGCGCTGCTCCTGAGGTATCACAGTATTTCCGATGGAGCTAGGTATACAGAAGGGAAAGCTAATTTCATATGTAAAGTGCTGGAAGTGTTTCTTTTGGTTGTTTATAGCCCCTACTACATGCTTCTTTGTAGTGACTAATTTAAAACTGCTACCACAGTGTGAGGTGGACATTCAAGGGAAATCAGTGCTGATTTCTCCTTTCAATTCTGTTATCACAGACTTTCACTTCATCTTAAGTTGAATAGTATTTCAGAGATGATGTTATAACTAAGCTTCTTTTGGTTTTAAACAGACTAAAATTTTTAAACATTCTGGGGGACAAGTTCTGATTTTCAAGGCCACTGAAATAAGAGTCAGAAGTGATTATGAGACATTCTTTGTAATGCCTATAGATAGGAGAATATTAAGTAACTCAGAAAGCAATGTGCCAAGTGAAGAAAAGGCAATAAAGAATTGCTCTAGACCACAGATATAATTTGAATGGTGTTCCTTACTTATGGGAAATAAAGCCAGAGCTTCTACTGAGAAGGTGTGAGGATTCACCAACCGCATTTTAGAAGCAAGTCTAAGGCTGAGATGGACGGCCATTTTCTCTGCATGGACTGGAAACAAGCTAAGCAGGGCAGTTTGTACAAACTACCTACAAGACATCTTGCAAAGCTGGGCTGTGGAGCTCGTACTACAACAGCATCTTCTATCTGTTTTACAGTGATTCACCTGGGACAATGAATTGGTCACGACCTAAAGGACTTCTCTTACAAAAAGCACAAGCAAATGATGGGACATAACTTGTTAAAAAGAGACAAGGGCTCCTAGTAGAAAAAGGACATTTCCAAAGCAGTTTTTCCAGGTGCTGAATTTTGGAGAGGGCACAATTGAGATAAAGCAAGGTAGCCATGTCAGAGTTTTAAATGTACATTACCGGTTCACTGATGAGAGTCACACAGGCTTATACCTTGAGAAAGGCAGGAAAGTTAATCCAAGATGACAGATCATGTCAAAGTTATGCATTTATGTTTGTAGCAATACAGTAAACAACGTAAACTTAAAGCACAGATGAAGCAAATTTATCTATCTATCTATCTATCTAAACTAGGGTAACACAACACCAATATCTGCGGGTTTTAAACACATTAAAGTGTCTAGATCATTTAGGCAGCTCACAGGCTATTCTTGACCAAGGTAACTCTGGAATGCAAGAAATCCAACTGAAATGATCTGCAACTTTTCAGAGCACCATTTAATGTAAGAGTAAAGACACAAAAAGATTCATAAGATACCTCTTTATTCTACAATAATCAGAAATACAGTTCTGGTAATAACAGCTTTCACCACAGAACTGCAGTACTTGTCAGACACTGTGCATTGAACTTCGAGAAGAAGGAGGTAAATGACATATGGATGCTTAATAACATCTCAGAGAAGTCACATTCACAGTCACAGTCACCAGATTAAGACTTTCAGAAGAAACCATTCCCAGTGGGATCACCTCCACATGATGACTGCAAAAACACTTCAAGCTGCTACAAAGAGGATGAAAATGAAGAATAGAAAAGTTGGTATGCTAGAACCATTGGACTTTATCTGTCAGTAGTGTTTGTTTTAGGCACAGAAAAGACACAACCCTACACCTGCAGAAGTGTAAATTTTACATACAACTGAATCCTTCCACCTGCCATTCTGATCTTTGGTATAACCTCTGGAACCTATGGATCTGCAGCTCGTGAGTACTTGTCTTCTGCAAGAGCTCAGATATGCCTCTTATTTCATACCCCTCATATGTTATTCAAGTAACCAGCAGCAAAAAGATGAAGATGCCAATGCTGCTGAATATTCAGAATCCTTATCTGTGGCAGGAAGTAAGCCAACTAAAACTTACTGATACTGACATTAACAGTTTTACCTGAAAGCCAGCTGCAAGGCCCACTGATTCCATAACACAGATGGAATAACACTGTCATTTCTCACAGTCTGTCCTGAGCTCCTTTCCTGGTAGCCCAGTAAGTGTCCTCTGGGTCCAGCAATACGAAGGTTTAGGATTTTGCAAAAGGAGACTGCGTGCTTCAACAGCATTCAGAGTATGCCAGGCACTATCGCCTGCATCTAGCCTCCTGAGCAAAGGCCACCACTTCCTGCAGCAGAAGTAGCAATCTAACAGGAAAGTCTGCATTGACAACCGCCCTTATTTTAAGGACAAACTGAATCATATAAAATGACAATAATTATTTGTAATTCATATACAGAAAGTAAAAGGAAGAGGTAGGTTTTACTGTTGGATCACTTTATCATAGTAGTTTTTAAATAAATGAAGACAGCCAAGATTACAGACAGGCTGTATTTCTTCCCTCAGTGGCTAAAATCACAAGCATCAGAACTGCAAGCACTAAAGAAGATTCATATTTATGCATGTATTTGCATAATATTTTTCATACTCTTTTTCCTGATAGGATAGGCGCTCTTGAAATCTGAATTATTTTTCAGGGCACTTGGGAAAGGGAATTAATTATGAAGACTCTTACAAATATTTTTTTAATTTAACATAGGATCAAACATCTATGCATTTAGTTGAACACTGCAAAATGGTGATAAAGACATTTGTTTATGTTCTCATATTCTTACAATGTGAGAATCTTGACTCCATGTTCTTTATTAGATGACTTTAAAACACTAGAGGAACTGCAGAGGAAAGATACTTTGAGCAAGAACAGGGTAAAATGAATAACAAATTTTGAAAACATACTTTTAAAGTATAAATACATATTTTACATTGGGGAGAAAAAAAATATGCCAGTGACTCCCTGTATTAATCACAAATCCTTAGAGCTACTCAAAATCATGTGCACAAAAGGCAAAAATCATGAGTGACTCACGTATAAGAAAAATGAAAGTGCACAGAGTAATAATTTTTTAAAACTGTCAATATTTAAAGTATTTTGATCATTTAACTTAACACTAGTGCCAAAGTCCAGCTAAAGATACTATTTTAATGTAAAGATCCTTCTTCTCTAAAATTATAAACTATCTGCTTTCTTTCATGAGCAATATTTGGCTTTCAATGAACTGGAACACCATTCACATTCAGTCTTTCTTCTTGCCCTTAAAATACTATTTCAAAATCTGCATATTTTAAAAAAAATTTTTGCCACCAACAGGTGCTTTTATCACGTTGCAAACAGAAAAGCTGTTTTTTAAGAAATGCTTCAATTGTCCTTTTGCACCCTATACAAGATTCCTTTTAGGGTTTTTTTTTTGGTTTGACTTACATCAACCATACTTTCCCTGAAATTACAATTTAATATATGCAACTATAACAAGCATCTTGATAAAAATCTGGGGGTTTATCCAACCTCAGTCAGAGAATATATGGTAAATTTTCTGCTTTTTAAGGAGATATTAAGACTTGCACTGCTGTCATGACACATGCAATATTGGATTGTGTTGTTACATACAATTAATATCAGCCTCTCACCTTATTTGAAGCTTCAAGCCATGCATTGTGCAATGTTCAAAAAGTTAGTTAACGTTTGCAATATATGTGCACTGCAATTAAAGTCAGTCATCCATTCACCTGTTATGCTCTGGGGAGGGTTGTTGCTAGAGCATGAGCTCGGCTGAGGAGAGCCGGGACCAGCCACACCTCCTCCCATCAGCCGCCACATGCCTGAGACCTGCCAAGCGAGAAAATCGCCATCAGACACCAATACTGCTTCGTATTCTCCTTTCTGTCAGCTTTCTGTTAATAGGCACACTTGCTGAAACAAGCAGGCTGTACATCCAGTGCCCCTGAGCCCACTGACGGCCATTTCCAGATGCACCGTGGTGCAGGCTACGCCAGGCCTGGCAGCACCTCAGGCAGCAGCCCCGCCACGGAGGCCTGGAGCCCACAGCACCCGGGTGAAGGCCCACACGGCCCTGGCGCTGGGCTCAGCAAGGCTGCCCTCGCACCAGCACCCCACGTAGGACTTCAGCAGCAGCCATGTTGGGCCCTTCCCCTGGCAGCACCCTGTGGCCATGGCGGGGTGGCAACTCTGCACGGGCAGCAGCAGGGGCCAAGGCCTTGGGTCAGTCTGCCTGCAAGTTTTACCACAAGACAGACTTTTAAATGTGGAGGATTTATTGAAAAAATAAGTCAAAACTGCAAAAATACCTCAGAACGTGACAAGAAGAAAATAAGGGGGCAGGGGGTGTAAGGGGAGTAAAAGTTTCCACTCTGATACCAGAGGAATTTTACCCGTGTGCTTAACTGCAAACGTTGCAATGACATATCCATAATACTGCTGAGCTGTACAGCACTGCATTACTTAGTTTAGCTACTGGTAGAACACTGCATTGTATAGTTTAGCTATTAAGTAGATAAGAACCAGTCCAAAACAAAGACAAGAGCCAAGAGTGCTGAAACAGGGCCAGGAGAAGAGAAGGTCATGAAAAGGACGAGAAGAAGAAGATGAAGATGATGAAGAAGAGAATGAAGAAAGGATGAAGATATCCTGAACAACGACCAGAGGACCCCTGATCCATTAGGCCACACATGCACAGTAAGAGCATAGATATGGTAAGTAGTTCATGGAAGGTAATTAATATGCTAATAGTTTCTCAGAAATGTCATTAATATGTATAGATCGGCCATATAAAGATAAACAGTGAACAAAGTCGGTATGCCCATTGGGCAGAACTTATCCCCCACGCATCTGGTGCTGAAAATAAAGCACGCGTGCTTTTTAACACTCCACACCAGGTACTAGAGAGTTTGGTCTCTGGTTTTTCAGTACCAGCCCTGCCCTCACAAGGCAGCTCTGCCCTGCCAGCCAGCCCCCTATGGCCGCAGTGGCTGCACGCGAGCCCCAAACAGCCCGTTTCAGGCTGTGCCCTGGTGCTGATCCCGCCGGCCAGGCCTGACCGCCCTGCCCTCCCGCCGCCATCATCAGCCCGCTGGCTGCCGGACCAGGCAGCCCCCCTCAGGCCTGCAGAAGGCCCCCAGAGCTTGTTCCCATTTTCACCAGGGAAAACCACATATACCTATGGCACCGTAGGCATTTTCCACAGCATAAGCTGTGGAAAAAAAAACATAAGCTATTTTGTTAAACATTACAAACGTTTCTATTTTACCAGCTGTTGGTGGTGGCTCTTTTTAGAGGATATCCTCTTCACAAGGCTGGGCCCAGTCCTTGTGTAGTGCCCAGGTTAAAATCACCCACCCTCCAGGTACCTTTTCTTTTTCATGGCTGATGGTAAAGCTGTCATTCACCTATCGTTCTTTTTCTCAGGTAGCACTGCTATTCCGGGTTTATACTATATTCGTCTCCAGATTGATATGTAATAGTTGAGAAACGTCATGTTCCCACAACTGGTGAAATTCACTTTTATGTAGGAGCCGTATAAGCTCTATGCATTAAGTCCCACTATAGCTACATTTTGAGGACTTTAAATGGATTTAAGACAAGGGATGTTTTTTGCACGTCTTTACATAGGCTTGAATTTAACCTTAGGTGGCTACTTAATTTAATCCTTTTTATCCTTATTTTCAGAACTCTGTGGGTCCCTAAACTAGGAGCTTTGTAGACAGAGCAGATGGTGCTGTCTTTTCCTTCAAGGACAAAAAAAAATTGCAGTCAAATCTGGGCTCCTTAAGTTAACTGAAATGTGCGGGGCCTCCCTGTACAGCGGCATGCCAGAACTGCTCTCTGACTAGCTGTCGGAAATGCACTCAGTTTTGAATTCTGATGATAATGAAGAATTATACTGCTTACTCTTGCAGCTTGCTGCAAAAAAACCCTCAGAGAATATTAGAGGAAAAAAAATATATTTCATTTTGAGTACAAAGCAGAGGAAGACAAGTGAAAAAAAGATTTCAGAAAGGGATAGAAAAATTGTCTTCATTTGCAGTCAAGTTAAAACTGTTGCACAAAAACCTGTAGTAGTCTAAAAATAAGAGGAAACTTACACCAAAAGTGGATTAAACAAATATAACTTAGTGGATTTATTTGTATGTATAAATGGGTGCCTATGAGGCTTTACTGAGATTAATACAGGAATCTAATTATATATAAGAATCAGGACTTGTAGAATATCCCTGCTTTTTTTTTTTCTCTGCTTCCATCACTGCTGCAGTGAAGTTATGTGGCAGTTGTCTTTTTGGTTTCCAGAACACAAAACCCAAGGCTTTTTTCAATAGATATTTTTCTAAAGTTCTACATGGTTTTGGCACATCTTTTTTCACTGAAGTTCAGTAATTCCTCTTTTTTGATTACATCAATCACACATTAAAATAATCATCTAAGCAAAATACTTCAAAAAATAAACTCATGACTTTTAATATGAAAACAATATGACACTCATTTTATAGATGAGCACAAGCAGTAATGTTCAGCTTTGACATCTGTGTTTGGAGGAAGTTATTGTCTTAGCCAAAAATGTTCAGTCTCAGAGTTGCAGTGTAACTTCATATCTAACTGCCAGAGCATTTTTTTCGTAGCCAAAGCATGTGTTAAAAAAAAAAAAAAAAATCCAAAATACTAACTTACATGCAATATCTTCAGCGAGGCATGAATGCTGTGCACAGTGCAAGTTCTGTAGGGTTTCTCGTAGGACAGTGTTTCCAAGGTTGAATATTTGGCACATATTTTGAAAATAACAGCCCCAGTTACTTGTCAGAAGTAAACTTTTAAAGTATTGTTCCTCAAAGAGATTTTAAAATGATGGTGAAAAAAAGAGAAGATTGTATGAATATCTCAGATCCATCATTAGCTTTACATTCCTTTTTTTTTTAAATACACTTAATTTCTAATTTGATTGATAAATATTGGAACACATCAAGATTTCATGAATGGATGGCATTAAAATCCAACGAGACTTTAAAAATTTGGACCAAATACTGTTATATGGAATAACGATTATAGAATTGGCAATTTTCTATTATCCAGCATTCATGCTGGCAGATGTTTAGTAGAATGGATATCTTAATACCTAACTCACCCTGAGTTAATATATCTTTAGGTAGCTTTAAACCCCAATGATTCACTGTTCCCACTTTTCTCATTGATTCGTCCTTACTATGCTCCAATGAAAAGCATACATCTTTTGGGGAAAAACAGAGCTACACATTTACGTAAAGAGAGTAAAAAAATATTTTGAAATCTTGAAACATATTTTTTGTTTGAAAAGTAAAATACTATAAATAACATTCAATAAAAGGGATTCTTTTTTTCCAGATAAAAGATTGTGTAAAAGATTTCACAATTATCCAGCTGCAAAAATTACTGAGTTAAATGAAGCAGATCTTTCAGAATTGTAAGATTTTTATGAAAAGCAGATGTAAATAAACTCCCCCATTATCTGCCTCAATTTGAAACATTTCATGTTTTTGATTTTGAGCTTTGCAAATATAGAAAGAGCAGAAATTGTAGGAATAGCCTGGAATTTAAATAGCAGTTAAATCCAAAACCAGCTTCTGCATACCTTTATGATTCCTGACAAGAAAAGGGCTACTTGAAAAGTTTCCAGTTTTTGGTTATTAAATCACAAAAAAACTAATAGCATCATTGAAAAAAAGCACTAAAAACTTAATCCAGATTTTAAATAAATCAAAAATCTATATTAACTTTTAAATAAATAACAGTGAATTAAAAAATTTTGAAAACATTTGTCAGATTTTCCAGGCAAAGTTCAAAAATTGCCTTTTGCAGATGAGAAAAATAGTATGGTATTTCTCATCAATAAAAAATTCTGCTTTAAATGAAGTAACTAAAATTTTTGGTATTAGTGAGTACAGGATACAATTCCAGTGCTGGGAAAGTTAATTGATTAAGCTGAAGGTTCTAACAAATGCAAGCAAAAAGTACATAGAACGCACTTCAGTATGTTTCAGTTTGTTGCAACGATAACTATTTCACAATATCTGACCTAAGACATTACTGAAGGTGAAAGCTTCATTCCAACAATTAAAAAAAAAAAAAAAAAAAAAAAAAAAAGAGGATGCAATTCTATTTTAAATGTGTTTCTGTACATACATGCTCATGGCTTGGAAAGCTTTTAAGTAGTACAAAGTACATTGATGCTGTCTGATCTGTTTGTAAAAATTGAAAGGTCGAATACTATTTGTTTTCATGAGGTAAGGGCAAGTGTTTTTTTCTTTTTCCTTGAGTCTTGTTGAAATCAAAGGAAAAGGGGAAGAACTTTTTGAAGTATTTGTAGTCTTGACAGAAAAGTTTGCCTAGTTTTGCTTCTGTTGGGATAGCCTATTGAATGATGTTATCAGCAGTGTGTGAGATGAGCACTGAGAGGTGAGAAACAAATTTGGAGAAGGAAAAATCCCTGGTCTAAGGTTAGTGGGTGGAAAGGGAGGTGCATGGCACAGTTCAAATGAAAGCTTAGAAGACTGAACAAGAGCATTGATCATGATAAATTGAAACTCTTTAATCTGAGGATGAGAACGGCAATATCTTTCAGTCCAGAATTTCTGTCATAACATTTTGCCTAAAGGATTTTTGTAAGATTAAATCCTGATATGCTATTTTACCAATGCCACCTAATCAAATTGGTTTAACATTGCAATCTTTTAAAAGTTTTGTTTCCTATATTATCATCAACTATTCAGTATGATCTATATTAAATATTCTAAATAGATGGTATTTTGCTCCTTTTATAAACTCAATCTGGGTCAAAAGTTTTCCAGGTGAGCAAAGATTCTTTTTGTCATCTAATATCAGTCCAAATCTCTGTAGATGTCAAACGTGACAGAGCTGCTGACGGCTTTCCATTGCATAATTCCTGAGTCCTGCATAATTTCCCCTAAGTTAATTTTTGCTGGGGACCAATATATCCCAGAGGGAAACCAGACAAGGGGAAGGTGGTGCAGGCAATTGTGAAAAAAAAAAAAAATAATAAAATTCAGTTTTCAACTAACTGTTGTTAGTAGGTTTATATTCTCTTCACAGAAATGACTGCATCAATTAGAAAATTATTAGGCAATTGTAAAATTTTAATCATTTAGACAAATGAAGGCATTTTTTCAGAACAACATTATGCTAGATTTAAAATAATCACTGGAGAAGACTACGACAGAGTTTGTGCCGATGCATCTTCACCCTTTGGTAAGGACCACATCTGATTCTTGTGAATCCAAGCATCTGCCAAAGCACACAAGAAACTCCACATCCATAAATAATCCCACTGAGATTCTTGACATGCGTACAGTTTCTTATAGTTGTGCATCATCCATAACAAGGGGACTGTGGTTTTGATTAAGGCTGCTGATGCTGCTGTAATACTAATCTGAAATACAATAGTATGCATTTTTTGTGCATGTATTCGCAAATGACAGATTATCATGTAGAACTTTTCAATACATTAGAACTTTATGAATATCTCACAAACTTATGATATTAATTCAGTTTCCTTAAAATTGGTATCTTGCTTTTTTTTCCCTTCAGTTCCAGTTTTAGTTTTATGGGGGGAGACTGGAGATGGTTTTGTTTGGTTATTTTTTTGTAGTGCAAAACTTTTGCATGTGAAATTCAATTTTAAAATAAAACTTATCTCTAACCATTTTTTTTAATTGAAAAATGTAAGTCTATGATTAAATAGTTATTTCGTTCTAACCATACCAAAAGCTCCACCCTTCAGTTCTGTGTGACATTTATATTTGCTTTAAACCTACCTCTTTGTTTAGGGTTTGACCTGTTGGGCTGCTCACAAATAGTCAGACAATTCCTCAGCATCAGTTTAGCCCACGGACATTTCAGAACATCAGCTCAGTTTCCACTTTCAGCATTTCCTCTGCTTACATCAGTGGAAACTTCTTAAAGGACATAGGGGGCCCTCAGGTCGCAAAGGACAAGAGTCTTTTGAAGTCCAGGGAGGCCTCACAGTGTTTGCTTCTGTCTGAGACTCTTCCTCATAGGTATGGAGCTTATAGTATACATAGAGGAAAGTGGCCCACAATGGCACTTATAGCAAAATCTCATTGCTAGAAGTGGCAGAAGGGAACAGAACCATGCAAGGCTCTAGGTCCCAAAGAGCTTCTTGATTCTATCTCTTTCTCCAATAGCTTCCTGAGTGTGAGTGTCTTCCATACCACCCAATGCTGATCTGTGCCTGTTTTCACCTTCCATCTTTGCTAAATTTGAGGACAGCAGATGGGCTATGTTTATTTTAGGGATAACCTCATCTGCTGTTTATATAGGGGGAAGAAAAAAAGTGCTCACTGATGACTTCCTCCTGAAACCTCCAGCTGAGGCTGACATTTGTTTTCTAGCTGTTATTGGTTTCTAATTAGGCCTGGATATTCAGAGGATCAGCTAATTTGCTCCATAATTTTTGGAGGCAATTTTTAATTCCCTTTCCTCCCTTTCAAACTCTATGCTAATTTCATGGAATTATTAGATATGCAAATATGGTGGGACTAAAACCTTTGGGACTCCCTGGTGATTCAGCTCAGGTGCCTTTGTAGAACTTCCCTTCTGCATAACAAATACAGACTACCAAGCCTGCAGGCAGTTAGGTGGCATGGCCAGGAAACACAAGGAGCTTTTGCTTCCTCTCTGTTCTCCCACTCACTGCAGTGAATCAGCATGGGCCCATTCTTGCTGCTGGGCAAGGTAGCTCTGGGCCTGGACAGAGCAGTATGGAGCCTTGAGCAGAAGGCAGATATTGTAAATTGGAGTGTGTGGAGAAATAGAGGCTATTTTGAACTAATGAGATAGTGTAAAACACCAGTGTTAGCAGCAGGGAAGGAATGGGGGTACAGTGCTCCAATTTATGTTTTATTTTCCTCTGCATTCTGTTCTTAGAGCTTAGCCTAGAATCAAAACTCTTATCATTAAAATTCAAAATTTATTGGAGTATCAGGGATGATTTCAAAGGAATGGAGGAAAAGAATTAAGTGATTTTGCACTGCTTACTGAAAACACTTCCAACATTGCTCCCAGAATATTTCAAATAAATGCATTCAGAAGTATCCCACAGGGGTATCACTGTATAGAAATATTCTAGTTATAGATTTTACCCATTGTTATTGCATGCATCAGCAAGAATTCAGGAACATTTCAAGTTTTTTGTAACATTTAATCTTCTGTATATTCTCTTTTTGTAAAGCTGTTCCATTTTAAACATCCAGGCATGTTTGAAATAATTGAGGCTGTTTAACAGAGTGGAGTTAAGACCTATGCACATTACCTAAGGCACTATTATCTTCTTTGGAACTTTCCTTATAGGAATGCTAAAATACATACATATATTCATGTAACTCACAGAAATCACTTGATGTACTTTATCATTTCAGACCACGTGTTACATTCATTCTGTTCTAATTTGTTTAAAGGGTGGTATTAGCTTTTATAGTTTGCAAAAGACAGTCTTCTCCTGACCACCCTAATCACAGCAAGACTCTACAAGTGAAAAATAAGTCCAAATAGATCATTCACTGTTATTAAAAAATAAAATAAAAAAGATAAAACTTCTACATTCGCAAAATGTAAGTCAAATGATAGCAACCAGCACTCTGAATCCATTACCCCAATTATTTACTCTTCTTTCTCCACCCCTTCCCTAATGATCTGCCTTCATTAGGTAGGCTGGTTTTGTATGGAGATTTTCATTTCTTTTGTTCACATTTTGTATAATATTTATATTTGTACCAGACATACTGTTTTTTAATAAATACAGAATATCATATCAGAGCATTAAAAAAAAACAATCTAGTTCCAGCTGAGTTCCTAACTCCCTCTTTTTGAAATCTGAATGTTATTCTAACTATCTCACATTTTGGAGTTAGCATATCCAGCAGTATTTTCTAGAGGCAGATATTTTTTTTGCCTGGTCTTGTTGGTCAGTACTTTCCAGACTGCTAAGGTAACTGCTAAGTTTGCACTACGTGAATATTTGAGTTTTTCTGTTTCCTTCTCTTGGCATTGTTGCAGTCATAGAGCTTCAAAAGCACCAGAAACTCTACAGATAAATGTATCAACAGTCCCAAAACAGAAATGATCAATTAAAATGAAACTCAATTGTCCATGAGTGAAAACACTAGTCTGATAACACAGATGTCACAAGTTTGACAAAAATAATTTGGACACTTATTTGGGTAAAATACAAAACTGGAATAGAACCTTCCTACTTGGGTTATACTTGTGAGAAGTTACCCATACTCTCACAAAACCCCATGGGAAGATCATTATCTAAACCTTGTAACTCTGGAAATAGAGTAGGGAAGTCACTGGCAGGTATACACTACACAACTTCTTCTGAGCCACAGACAACCTTAAGACTCACCAGTTCAGATTGTAGAAATTCATTATTTTAGACCTATGCTGGGCCTAGCAGCCCTTTGAAACCTCAGCTGCACCAGGTGGTGTGTACAAAAGCAGTGGCTACCGGCTCTTACGAGACTTACAGTTGACACTGAAAAAGCAGACAGAAGTACAGGACGCACTGAAGTCTGATGGCTTTCCTGAGACCTGGAAGAAATAACTACATAAATTTTTTGTAATACCGATTCTTTTATGGAGCTGCAGCAAAAAAGTTTTTCTCTCCATCATCCCAAGCTCTGTCATTAGTGATCAGCTTTTAATGTATAAATGATACTTGATTTTAAGAAATTACTGTGAGAATGTCCATATTCCATTTACAACAACCCTCCCAGAGATGATAATTGCTTGTAAAGCAAGCAGGTTATGACAACAATATAGTACATCACTTCTTCCACCTCCCCATCTCTCCTCTCAAGTAAACAGAAATCCTAGAAATTTTCTTATTCCTATATACCAAATGACAAAGACACAGAAAGGGTAACTTGCCCCAGGTCAAGTCCCTATACCCTGAAGTGGTCTCAAGTGTTGGGGGTTTAGGTGAAATTGAATATGTTTTAGAGAGGATTTGCTGGATTATATCTGTATTTACAAAAAAACCCACCACACACAAAGAGTTTTTTAATTGTGCATAGCTATCTCTTTGTTGGCTTAGTAAGAAAAAGGCTCAGGGATCTCTTTAAAGTATACCTGGCTCCCATCAGGAATAGCAAAGAATTTATTTTTTTTTTTAACCTCTCCAGGGACAGCTCAAAAGAGTCTCACTATCACACGAATGATAGGTAATACCAGAGTACTCAGAAATCAGATTTTATTTCCTCAAGTCAAAAACTTTCCTCTCTGGCAATGCTGCAATGCACATGATGGGATGTCAGACAGCAGGTGTGATTGAAGTAATAGTATAATTAAAAAGACCTAGATGCGGGCCTAAAAAGTTTGGGGTTTTTTTTAGACTGGTTTAACTCACTAGTGAACAGCCTAATGCATATCTTCTTTTGCTGCTTTCATGATGGAGTCATTTTTGTTTTCTTTAGCTGTCTCTTTTTTTAAGGGGATTTTCATCATGAAAGAAAAAAAAATTATTCTCGCAGACAACACGGGAGATATTCAGCGCTAACAGAACTCTGTCCTGTGTCCCTGTGACACATGGAGAATGAGTGTCAATTTTTGAAACCAGAGGAGTGAACCTCGACCTGGCTGATTTCAGAAACTATTCCCACTTATCTCTAAGCACTGTAAGAATAATACCTGAGCTGTTGTGCAGTATTTCAATAGTAGCACAAACAGAAAACCTGGTTAAGCCACTGGATTTATTTTTTTTGAAAAATATTTTCAAATGATACAATTTATTTTAAAATATTAAATGAATTGCTGAAAAAGACATATTTTAAAGTTGTATAGACTACTTCAGGTGACTTCTACTATAAGTACGATATCTACAATAAGATAAGATTGTTGTCACGATAAACTGGTTTTTAAGAAATGTTTTTGAATAAAACTTCTCTCCTGAGATCCAACACCAAATCTGTACAAGAAATTTACTCCAGAATATTTTTATTTCCTGTTTCTTGATATGACTTTTTTGCAAGCATACTAATAGATTTTTGGATTTGATTTTGCATTATTGCATTCTTTTATGCTTAGCAGAGGTGTTATGTATTTGTGCCTAGATGGTTTATTTTGCTCAAATAGCAGCAGTAGCTATTTATATGGGGACTTTTTGTTGACGAAAAGTATTTAAGATGGACCTCTTGTGAATTTATTTTTTTTCCTGAGAAACTTGGCATTAATCTTATGGTTTAAGGCTAGTTATATCTCTGCCTACCCACCTTATTGTCTTTAGGTGGCTTCTAGGACATGTCATGCCTCTTGGCCAGAATGCTCCTCATGTACTTCTAAAATGGCATACTGCTAATCTGTGCATTTAGTGCATTTATAGGCAGATCAGATAGAAATCAATAACTGATTTATTCCTTTGTGAGTCTGTGGCCACTGGGAAATATAATAGGTAAAATACCACCATTAAACCAGTGAGTTATTTGTTTCTACCAGGGGAATAAAGCATTTAAGTGCAAGTTATCTTAAAACTAAGTCTATTTGCATTACCGTATCAGTTAAACCCTTCCATTCTGCAGCGACTGCCTTAGCAGAGTCAACTTTCTCACATACTTCAACATGCAGTAGCTCCTCAACTCTTATTTCATTCAGAAAGATGAAAAAATAGTAGGCATAGGCTTCAAGATATTTCTGCAATGCCCTGCCTTGAATGGCATATTTTTTTCATTCTTGTTACGGTTCTTGACTGAGAAACTGCCCAGCGTGTTCATACAGAAAACGTTCACATTGTCACATCACTGTACACCACCACAAACTGCCTGTTTTATTGACAAAGAGACTGCATTCTGTCACATCCAGCTTAACTGAAGAAAACTAACCACAGTGTATATAAAAGAAAAACATTCCCAAGTACAGTATGACATTAGTGAAGATTTGAGCCACTGATAACCACACCATATGTATAACAGCCACACTGTCTCCAGCAGGCTACATGAAAGATCAGAATTATGTTTCTTTTTAAGGTTAAAGACTGTTTAGAAAGAAACAATGGAGATGATCTTGCTTCCTATACCACATTGTAATGATATTTTACAAATTTATAAGATAAAAACCTTTACTAGAAATGGCAAAAGAAGATTTTTCTATTTGAAGTCAGGAAAGAAAAGGACAGAAGCAAACAGCAATTGGAGGAGTGTGAGAGACTGAGGACTGCACAAAATCAAAGAAAAAAATTGCAGGGGGGGCGGGGAACGACGACACACACAACACAGGGACGACACAAGTAACATTGCAGATAACTGTGTGTAACTAAAATGTTCTCTTCCCTGTTCTGATTTCCCTTTCACTCCTTCTAACAAAAGTAGCTCTGTTCCGAAAGTCAGTTTGTTGAGATAATTAGGATACTTGCAAACAAAGATTATTAAAATGGTATCCAGCATTTTCTACTGACAGAAAACAAACACTGAATAGAAATACTGTACATTGTTTCAGTGGCTTTGAATTTTCCTGCTTAATGCACAGAGACTATTCATTGTTAAATATTTATGTAACTAGGCTATTATTACAAGTGATACAAATGATGGTGTACATAGAATAATAAGGAAAGTATATATTTTAGTAGTTACATTATATTCTCTAGTACATCAAATTTGGTGTGCAAAATGCATCTTAAATATTTACATCAAGCAAGAAGCAGAAACTGGAAGCAGTATTCAAGCATAAATTCTATTGGACTTAATTCCAGAACTCATCTCTCTAATAGTCAATCCAAGGAGATGGCATTTCCTCATCGTTTATTTAGTGTACAAGTGTAAAAAGCTAAACCCATGCAATCTCCCTTCCCTACTAAGGGGGAATCATGTTCCTGAGTTTGCACAGTTAACTGGGCTTTAGAGAAAATTTTGGTGCTGCAGTGATATTCTTTCCCAGCTTCAGGAAAGCTCATTGCCAATCAGCTCATAGCCAAAGCAAAAAAGCAGACTGGGAAGCTGGTTTGGGGTTTTTTTTGTGGGTTGTTTTTTTGGGGTTTTGGTTTTTTTTTTGCTTTATTTTTTGCTCCCAGCAAACTTCTTATTCCAGAATCTGGATATCCCTGTAAGCTTCTGCAATCCCTGCATTGAAAGGGAATACGCTGTTTGGAACAGAGTATAAAATACCAGAAAGACCTGGAAGCTTGCATGAGGACTGAGGAGCAAATAGAATTACCTCCCATTCTCATATTCAAAAGCATTACAGAGAAAAACCCAGCAATGACAAACTTGGAAGCTTGTTTCAGAGCTGATGAGCAAGCGGTACATAATCGTCCCATACAGAAGGCCTACAGAACTTTGCCAGTCTTTTGGGATGGCAAACAGATGGTGGGAAGAATGCAGTGACAGCTTGAGAAGGCTGCGCAGCTATCTATAGATGGAGTTCTGGTGTTAACATTAACCCAAAGGTTGTTAGGAAGACAAGAAGAGTGATCTCTCTTGCAAACTCTGAAAAGCAACATTAGAAAAGCAAAATGCACACATATGTATATGAGATGAAAGAGCAGTGTTATTTCTTATCTGCTACAGGCAGATTTAATTATTTTCTGCAGAGGATACTAGAGGAAAGGCAATACAAAAAAAGCTCAGATTTTTCCTGAGAACTTTATTATTTGCTCTTTTATTTTACGTAAGCTGTTGTAAATTGGACCAAAGGAAAGTGAGTAATTACTTTTGCCTTATCCAGTGTGTTTCTCCATTACTAATATTTTTGACAGATGGTACTGTTAAAGCCTAAGACAGAAACAAAAACACAATATTGTAGTAAATAGTACAGTAAATACAATAAGGTACCATTTTCAGGATCTCTAACCACTCTTCCAAAGTAAGAGAATTTAGATTCCTTCATTGATAAAGCCTTCTTAAAACAAACAAACAAAAAAAGTCTGTTTCTATTCAGTTTCCCTTCTCTCCCACCTTGCAAAAGGTCACTGCGTATCTATATGCATAGAGGTGAATTGCTGCAAATGTAGGGCTTAGCATCTTCCCCTTCTTCCCCCCAGCCCCTGACAACCAGGAGCTTAGCAACTGAATTCTTCAAGGACAGGATTTTGCCAAACTGAAAAAGTAGGGGTTTCTGTTTCAATGTGGATCCCTTGACAATGATACAGAAAAGGGATCTTCAAGCCTTTTGGAGTTAACGATTAATAGTAGAAAGCCTGCATTTTAGCATAATATAAGCTTAGTCATAGCAAGTTGAATGTGCTTCCTCTCAGCGAAAGAGCAGTCTAGAGCCTGTCCAGGTCTTAGCCTGGTACTTGAGAGTCCAGGCAAATGATGGATGTTGAAAATCAACCACAACAAAAGACTAAACTTTCTTACTTTTGATCGGTGGTGGAAGAGCTCTACTACCATGGCACTATCGTCCCAGCAGACAATGGTATTGCCTTTTGTAGTACTGCTATAGCATAGAGAGCAATTTGCCACAAATCCATTCAGTGCTCCCTCAGAAGTCATGCTGACAAAGGCAACCCTGTTTTTTCCCATGAGCGAATGTGGCTTGAGTATATTTTGTTTATTTTGGGAATAAAGATGAGAGGGCCAGTGAGAGTTCAGAACACATGTATTATCCTCTGTACAAACAACAGGGAAGAAAGAAAAAAAAAGAGTCAAATAGGAAAGAAACAGCAAGTATTTTATTAATTGTTATCAAGTCTTGAATACAAGACAGAGCAGAGGATACTGCCTTCCCCACTAAATAAAACAGCTAAATGCAAAAGATGAAACAAATAGCCTTCTCTAGGCAGGTAGGTAGGAGCTGACAGTAGGGCATAACTTAGAAATATAATTACAGTCATGAAGATACAATCAGAAAAGAGAGAGATTTAGACTCTCTTCACTGTGGCTCTAAGCCACATGCTTAATGCAGCTTTCAGTGCTCAGCTGAAGCTGCCACAGAAGGTGATGAGAAATCTGTACCAAAAATTCTGCACAACTATTATCATACAGAGCTCTAACATACATCTTGCAATAAAAGTGGAATCACAGGCAAATGGAGTTAACAACCTGGTGCCAGCTCAACTCTGGGCTGTTAGGCTTGCCAGCATAAACACAGTGGAAGCCTGCATGGAAACAATAGGAACAACCTAAAGGCAGGCCAGCCTACCTGTGGCCTTGATGCCAGTTCCAATACCATTTGCTACTAATATTTGAAGACAAAAAGAATGCAATATTGGGTGTGATTTCCTGGAATAAGGTGCTGGATACACTGCTCTATACACAAATGCACGGCACTCCAGGGGCATTCACTGCCTGTTCCTCTACATAAAACAGCCTGCTGAGAGCTGTCACAAGGTTCTGCTGTCTCAGCCAACATTTCCTCCTGTATAAACTTTATTACTTTTCTTGGCCCTTAATTGCCTAAAGAAAATGCTGCTATCATGCTTTCCTTTCTTTCTACTTTTAATTCAACTTTTAACACTACCATTGGAGTTAGAACACCAATGGTGAGCCTATATTCAAGTCAGGGAGGTGTAAGTAAACTGAGGTTCTGTGGTGTCAGAGATGATCCTCTGTATGAGTGCCGTGCTCATGGATATAGCCATCTTACTTTCCCTGATGTGAAATAAGTATATTAATATATTGCCTCTGAATTTAGACACACAGCTACAAGTTGCCCAGCACACAGACTTGGATATTACTATTTCCAAATACCACACTAACAAGGCTGAGCAAGCACAAAAACCTTAGATTGACAGCTAAGATGAGCAAATGCTCAGGCATTCAGGAATACATGACAGGCTAATTAATCGCCTGGAAACATCAATACTAACAATAGGATTTCCTATGAAAAAACATTTTGATAAAAAACATGTAGGGTTTGGCTAATATAGCTATACCATGCAGTGTAGTGAAGTGGAGGAATTTATTCTACCAAAACTCTTCAAATATGCAGAGCCTACACTGCAAACCACATGCAACATTCAGAAATTCATTATTTCCAGAACTTGTCTTGCTGATATAATTTCTGACAGTAGTTCTCTCTTATCACTCTCTAGTAGTCTGGTCCTGGCTGTAGCATGAGTCTTCTTTGCCACCCAGTTAGCTTAGTTTGCCTCACACTGAGGATGTGAAAAATTGCAAGGCAGAATGGATTATGAAGGATCAGGCTGTCAGTATTCTCTGCTTGTAGATACCAGTACCAGGCTGGTTTTGTCCCAGAGTCTCTGGCCCATACTGATGGGGAGCACAAGCTCAAGCCATACTACCAACACGCACTCAGAGGCCACAACAAAAACTGCAGATGCGAAGCAAGTTTGGATGAATCAAGGGCTCACATTCTGCATGTACTACAGCTGTAGCCTTAAGGTCTATTGAAGAAGTAACCTGCTGCTTCTTAAATGAAAAGCCATCTCGGTCACAGAAGGCTCTTTGTCAGCAAGGACAGGAAAATCTCAATCTTCCTGAAGACTGGCCTATCTCTGGGATAGGAAAAAAAATATTTTAAACATAGTTCATTTAAGGCAGAAGATTTAAAATGTCCATGGGCTCCTTATTAGATTTGCCCTAGTTCAATTCTTGTTTTCATTGCAAGAAGGTGAGTGAAAACTTCATCTGCTTGTTCGAACATACTTTTCCCAACTGTATTAGCTCTTTTTTAACTAACACATAATCAGAAATTAAGTTCTCACTACCAGCTGTAGAAATGCAGCTCAGGGAAAACTGAGAAGTTTTAATTTCCCAGTGCCCCTATTATGCTGCAGCTGTAACAGCCCAGTGTTTCTGTCAAGATCCACAATTTTCTTGTACTTTCTTTTTCACATTTGATTCCAGGATGTTGTCACAGCAGTGCATCCAGGAGAACTTGGAGGCAACCATTGCAAGAAGTGCTCACACTTATTGGTCTCAACTCTAAAATCTTTCCAGAGGAAAAGAAAAAAAAAATATATATCTATGGGCTTCTCTTTCTGCTAATATCATGTACTACTCTGGAATTACAAAAAAGGACAAAAACTGTTTTGCACTTATACTCAAAATAGTTTCAATAAACATAAAAAATATAGCCATTTAAAATGACAGCAGTTTTAAAAATCCATAATTTATAAAGGTATCTTTGTAATTTTCGTATCTGCAGGCAAAGCTGTTTGGGCAGTTTTAAAAGCTCACTGTAACTGCAATTGTAAACATCCAGTTGAAAAGCATAAAGATAAGTTGTTCATTTGCATTTTTATCTGTGTTGTCTTACAACCATTAATTGTGGAAATGAAACAGAGAAATGTGTATTAAACCCCAGGCTACTAGAAATTAATATACACAGAGAATAGAAATATCTGGAAGTTAGAGATGACCTCCATCTTTCAGAGAGAGAGATTAATCAAAGCACAAGTTATAGTTTCCAATTTACTGCAAAACAACAGATCCTATTTCATAATAACTATAAAAGCAATATAACAGTTTTAGCAGAACTCTTACATTATTTGATGGTAACAAATAACTAAAAGCCAATGCTCCAGTTTTTGGGGCATGAATCACTGCACATGAAAGCTAGGAGTATGTATGTTTGTTTAATTGCAATGAGTTTTAATCATAGGGTATTGAGTGGCATATATACATTTAAATACCCACCTTCAGCAAAGCTGTCATTTGCATTCATTTCCAAGCCATTCAGAACTCAATGAGGCAGATCCAAGCTGATGTAAATTGTCATAGCTGCATGAAAGGCAACGAGGCCAATGCAAATTTACACCAGCTGAGAATGGGTCTAAGTATTTGGCTATTTAAAGAATCACCCATAGAAGGCTTACTCAGGTGATTTCTCAGGCTCACAGCTAACAAGGGTTAGGTATGTTTGCAAGGGCCACAAAGAATTCTGCAGAGCTGTGTCAGAGCATCTCAGAGCAAAATCTGCAGCTGGCCTTGTCTGAGTGTGGTACCCCTGGAAAGAATGTATTAATTGTAAATGTAATCAGGTTAAACTCTTTGAGTCTCATTGAATAAGCAAGTGAACTCTCCCAAGCCATACGAAGCTATAGTCCCCATGGAACATCATTTTAATTTAATGTTCTTATGTTAATACCTAGGAAATGTCATGGCATTTAAACTGCAGGACTGCATTGTAGCCAACTTCTTTATCAAATTTAAGGGATGAACCTCAGATGGGGCAAGCAGAAGGTAGAGAGAGCCACATGCTTCTCAATTAAAGGCTACACTTCTGTGCTGACAGGGGAACTCAGGGCTACAGTTTCACTGTGGGCAGCAGTCAAATTGGAAAAAAAACATGCAACATGCAGAACACCTACCTAAATTAGTGTGATGAAGACTTATATAAATAAATATTGAGACTTCTCAAGTGAAGAGCTAGGATATCTTTCAAGATCCCTGACATTTTACCTATCATTCGAGAGTCCAAAAATGCTTCCCAAACTCCCATGTAACACTCCAACCACTGCTAAAACCCATAATTAGGAGCACAGTGATCTGTAAAGCAAATACAGAAGCTCATCTGAGCATCCTCATTGCTCATGAGCTCCAGTGAGGACTCAACAATTATTTTGTATTAATCATGCAATTATTATTGTTATTATTATTTATTCTTCTGTGGCAGGTACACCCTGACTTTTACATTTCAGGACATATGAACACTTCCAACACAGTAAATTGACATTTATTAAGAAGTAGAGAGGAAAGTGCAAAGTAATCTCCTCTTCCCTACTTAAGAAGTGGACAAAGGAAATTTAAGAAACTTGCCCAGTAAACCTAGTTCTAGCAGTTTCTCAAGCCCCCTCCATGTTACATTCTTAGTTGTATTCTCACAGATGCCCTCAGACAAAACTGTATATGTAAAGGCACAAAGTCAATGAAATAGCCAAAATCCAAGTCAGCTTTGCAGATCACAGTCTTATCCCTGAATTTCATTCATCCACTTTAAAAATGAAGGACTGCACATTCTTCTTTGCTTTTGATCAGAATTGCACAGACCCATATATAACCAGGTTCCTAATTTTTACCAATTTTCAGTGAGGCTAGTCTCTTACATTCCTGACACAGCTGATTTCACATTTTTTCTTGAATCTCTAACTCCACCCTCTCTAAAAACATTGATTCTTAGCTTCTTGCAGGCAATTGAAACCTTCTTACATGTTAAGGCCACTTGCAATGACTTCTTACGCCCTAGATGTTGGTTTCAGGATGTCAGAAGTGTTCTGTGTGGTTTTGATTAGAAATACAAATTCTAGTAAAAATAGCATACTGCTACAGCTGCAGTGAAACTTCATAAGTGTTGAAAATAAGTATTTTGTTCACAGTTCATTACCTGCCAAGCTGAAATTCCCATATCCCTTTCTACATTGGGACTTCGGATCCCAATTCACCCTAATGGATCTGAAAGATTTGCCCTCTTCTGCATACGTTACTATGTAAGCAAACATCAGAGAGTTGTGCCACCCAGAGCGCAAGTTAACCAACGAGCCTTCAGGCAGGGGTTGATAACGGCTGGGAACAGAAAACAGATACTTTTCAGTTACTTTTCTTTATATCAAAGACCTAATCCCTAATTTAATTTACACAGTGTTTCACACAGATGTTGAACAATGTGAGGAAGATGACAGCTTTGTCAGAATGTGCAGGATAGCCCTTTCCACATAAAGGGCAGCTACCCTTGGAGACCTTCTGGGAAAGAAAGATCAGAGGATTTTGATGGCACTGCATCTAGCAAACACTCTATTCCTGCTAAACCCATTTCATTCGGTGCATGTACAGAGCCTAGCACATCAGCTATTTAGTCTATGACTGGAACACCTGTGTGATACTGCAGAGGAAATGAGCAATAAGCATATTAATGACACCATTATTAACCAATTAATTAGTTCCTGCCTTCTGCAATGGAATACTTGTGCTTTCCCTGTATAAAGAGCAAAATAGTCAAAATACTTCTGTCCATACAGGCTAATATCACAGCTCACCTTGCTGCCAGAGAAAGTTACCAAACATTGCTCTCTATTTAAAAATACTTTTGGTTGGATAGTTGGTTTTATTTATCAGCCCTTGGATATTCCCCGAACCCCCACCCCATTTTTCCTGAAAGGAACATATAGGAAAACATTGGTCAGATTCTGAGCTGTGTGCATCTCTGAGCCTGCCTTCCAAAGAAATACAGTCCTCCTTTCCACTCCTCGAGATTGCTCGTAAGATGAGAAGTACAAAAAGGACTATATAATGATTGATTATATCTGCTGATGAATGGCATGTTCTTTTTATATAATTACAGCTTTCAAAGGAGCAACATTAGGATAGTCTCTGCCTTCAGAAACAAATTGTCAACTGTTGGCTCCCACATTAGCAACATCATTAGCCAATTCACTGTTGGATAAAAACCTTCTCATCTTAAACACTCCTACTTATATTGAACTTCACCCACCCATGCTAGTCATTTAATTTTAATGTTTCATTTCACCCAATGTATTTATCTAACTTTTTTTTTATTTCAGAATTTTAATCTAAGTCTCATTTTCCTTTTTAGTGCAAAAGCTGTGTTTAACCTTGCTGTACTTCAGATCCTTGACTGAATACAATGGCTAATGCCATTTTCTACTGAGCTTTAGAAACATGAAAAAAATACAATGTTGATGAGGACTGTATTGAATAGCTAACTTCTCATTATACCAGAGAAGTTCCATTATAATAGAGAGATTACCTTTGGGCTAATAAGATGAATGAGAAAGGGATCTAAAGCTGGACTCTTGCTCACATTATAAAGATTAAATTTACTGCGCGTTTCACCTTCGGCTCTCTGCTCATGTTTACCATGACTTAAATATCATAATCCCTATAAGAAGGCTAAGGCATAAGGAAATTAAATAACATTTATTAGTTAGAACATTTAGTACCGTTGTTTAGAAATAACAATTTCCTGATCAATCAGATGCTACTCTAACCCAAGCCCAGATGAAGGGGCTGGAATTGTATGCACTCTTATCTCACAGGACACAGCTGCAAAGCTGAAATTCTTTTCTTTTTTCTATCTCCTCCCATCTTAGATGAGTCCTGTGCTCACTATCATGTCCTCCTCCTCCTACTACAGCATCGGAATTTCTAACCAAAAATTCTCAGGCAAGGACACAGGTGAAAATGTGTACTGCATTATCATCAGTGTGCCTCAGCAAATATTTATTGTTAATATGTATTATCTATACTGGGATAAGCAAGCTATCCCCAGCCAAAACCTAGCATCCTGTTGTGCTAGACTCAGTAAACTCACAGCATCATAAAAGTCTCTTCTCTGAAGATCTGGTATTTCTTCCTGGTTCCAGTGGAATTTTCTGCGCAAAGCACCACAGTGAATCTTGTGGTGCTTCAGCAATAACTTGTCATCACTGTGCTTTTGACAATTTGGGATAAAAGCTCCTCTTAGGTCTGTAATTTCTATAGCTTCATATAAAAAGAAAATGGAAGTAAAGGAACAGTGTTGCCAGCTGAAAAATAAGTATTGCAAGGCTGTGTGCCTTACATTCTTCTCTCAGTGACCTCTAAGATCTAAAGGAGAAGGTAAAGATCCAGGACTAGGAGTAAGGAGCCAATGTGACCTTTTCTCTAAGCCAGACAATAAACAGTAAAGGGTATTGTTAATGCAGTGCACAGGCATTTAGCCACATGTCTCATTAACTTTAATGGGAGTCTCACCTAAATATCTGAACATCACTCCTAAAGTATACCCTAAAGTGTGATGTCTGGGGAAAAAAATTGCCCAGAGAGAACATATGAAAAAAGAAGAGAAATATGAAAGAGCAAGCCAGATACAAAAGTACACGTGTGGGTGGGAATACATAAGGGTTATTTGCGTGTCCACTGTGAAAAGAGGCAGCTAACCTCCCAACCAGACATGAAGGTGCTTCGAAGCAGTCAATAGAGAGGTAGAATGTAACTAGAAGGGAAAAGGTATCAAAGGACTGGTTCCATTAGCAGCAGCAGGGATAGCTATAGAAAAACATAAGGGGAATCCATAGGGAATATCAATCTACAAACCCCAGTGTGACAGTTTTATGTTTCACCATAATTTAATATAAGAGAGATGTAGGCACTAAAGCATTCAGGTTAAAGTATTCATGAATAATAAAATCATATTCATTTTATCTGGTCACATTCTATTAAAAATTATTTTACTACCTTCCAAAGGGTAAATCTAGCAAGGTTTTTGAACATGTTAAGATAATTTAAAAGTAACTGCTTAAGTTGTTTAAACCTTTAATGACTTCTTCCATTTCAGTCTTTTTGAAAGCAATGAATGGAAGGAGGAGAGAAAAAAATATAATGTGCATATAGAACAGAAGGGAACGAATTGTACACATGAGGACTTGGAAAATAAATTTGCTTACAAAGAATTTCACATGTAAACATTAAAATGTTTTGTTCAAAATTAGCTTTGAAACTAAAAATGGCACCGTGAACAGGGCGGCTCTTTCACATATACAGAATTATCACAGCTGGGTTTACTGTTCAATGTGAGCACTAAGATCCCTATGGGTAAGGGCATTTAGCATAACAGTCCCAAACATTTTATCATTCTTTCTGAGCTTTCTGAGTAAACCATCAGCATGCTGATGGCACTGTCCTGTCATCAGAGCACATTCTCCCTCTCAGCTGGGGCTGCTGCTCCAGGTAACCCAGAAATGCTGCCACTTCTTTACTCCACCCCACAGCTGCTGGCTTTGATGCTGTTAACTCTGCAGCTGCTCTGGCAAAGGCTGCAGCCAGGATGGCACTGCTTTGTGCCCTTCAGTGCCTCCTGGTCTCATTGCATGGAGCAGAAACAATCACGTTGCTCTCACAAGCCAGCACAGGTTTGCAAAAAATTATTAACTTGGTCCCCATGTCATGCCTCCGGGTAAAGCACAGAGGTCCATTTTGTTGTCCAGAGACCGCTGCCATGCTGCAGCAGCACAGGCTATACTAGCCTAGAAGGAGCCCTGGTGCTGCTTCCACGAACTAGCAGGGCTGTCTGAAGAAGGCACCGGATTGTGCTGTGTCCACATACCCTCATGGTTCTTTTAAGCTTTTGAGCCCTAAATCAGAATATGAATAAGACCTTTTTTTTTTTTTTCTTTCTAGTATCTCATGAGCTTTATTCTCTTGCAAGCTCAGGCCTGTTCCAGAAGAGCTTTTGGGCATGTGCTGAAAACACATGAATAACCCAATGACTTCAAGCTGCTTAGTTCCACCCTTTCACCAGGGGGGTTGGCATGCTTTTCCTAGAGCCAGGCAGAGGAAACCGCAAATCATTAACTGAATAATCTTTGGCCATGACAAAGACATTAATCAAGATGTCGGTATTCATGTTCCAGAGGGGCATTTAAACCATCATCTATTCATTCACTCCAATATAACCCAATGTCACTTCTACTGAACAGCATTCAGATTTTCTTCCAAAAGTATGACAGTATCTAAACTCATTTTAGCTTTATGTAACAACTTCCATTAAAAAAATGCAGCATTTATGGTATTGAGCAAAAGAGAGAAATCAGTTGTGAAAGTCAGTATCGTGTCAAGCAAACAGAAGGAAATATTCAGTATTTGAACACATGCAGCCTGCCACCTGGACAAACATTTTAAATAAAAAAATAGCCAGTCTTTTCTTCTCAACAGTGCAAACCGGACTGTTAAATTCCCATGTGCGCTAGTACCACCACTCTCATTTCTCAAAAATTCAAATACTTCAATTTTAAATCCTTCAAGAGTAAATCTTCAACTGTGCACAAAATGTAAATTCAGCAAGCAAAAAGATCCCCCAAACAACCCACATCCCTTTCAAGTCTGCATCACCATGCATTTACTTCTCCTTACAAAAAAAAATTTTGTCATGAGCTGAACAAAATGCAAGACAATAAATCTAGAAATCCTGTTATATTACACAAATTATCCCAGAATTGGAAACAGGGCTGTTTTACCTCTCCAGAGAAAGCAAGAAATAAATGTTAAACCATAAATTTCCAGGAAATATTTGGTTTCCTGATTATTTTCCTTTTCATTAGGAAACAAAGAAGAAACAAATGGAGCTGATGCTTTAATGTGAATTCCTGCTACAGAGTATAATTGTGGTACTGAACAAGCCTTTCTTGCTGGAAAAGACAATAATCTGTAATTCTGAAGACACCAGAAAAATAAAAGATTAAAAGTAGTTTTATGTAGTAAATGATCTAATAATCATAGGTTTTAATGCAAGTCCTATTGGCTTTGATGAAGCTTTTTATCATCTTGAAATATGCCTGCAGAGAGAAAGTAAAATGACTGACAGCACGTCCTGACGGGGGTTTGAGCTGCATATGTCAAGTCATCTTAATATAGTGATTTCAGCCAACAAGAAAAGAGTCTCTGAAAGTCACAACTCTGCATGTAGCAAAGTAAAAACTTTGTCATTAAGCCATAAGACTGATGTAATTTAACCAGCTTCACTGCATTTCTTATCACCTGGGTTAGGAACCTGGAGGTGTTGCTAGCACGGACACGTGTGCTTGTCTCCAATGTATCAGCTTCTCGCACAGCAAGTCTTCTGCAGACTTCTTATTACTTACATAGGTGATAATTTCTAATGCTTTTGTGTCTTCATTAACAAGACCAGTGGGGAAAAGATTTACCTAAATTGCATGATCAGGTAAATATGAAGAATTTTTAATTATTTGTATTTGAAGAATTGGTGCATAGCTATCTTATGAGATACATCCAGGCAATTCTTATCCCAGTTTTTTCAGTCCTAATAAAGACCTTTGCTTGTCTACCTGTTCATCACACAGCATTCCCATAGTAGAGGGTGACCAAAACATTTGTACTGACCTCATTTACAGCTTCTGCTGCTTGATTGGCAATAACTGCAAAGTACTTGATTCTCCATTTATGGGCTGCTGGAGGATAAAAACGTTGAGAGGAAAACCTTCCAAGTATCTAGGTTGATGTTTGGCCTCCCAGCTATGTCACACAGCCTTTGAAAGTCCCAGGTCTGGACAAGATCTCTCAACATTCAGAGAAATTAACCTATTTCTCAAAAGAGTTCATTAACCTGCATGCTGCACTACCTTCCCATGGCTGCATTGACTGCTTCCTGGCCTAGAGCTCATTCCTGGGTCTGGAATTAGCTTATGGTTGTTCAAATTCCCACACATCATCCTTCATGACTTAAAGCTGCCGACTCCTGCACTGATGCCTCTTCTTTGGCCCAATCCACTTCCTGCAGCAAATAGATGGAATAAATATAGCTAAGCAGGTGCTTGCAGAAAATTAATAATTACAGAATGCAGTTTGGGATTGCTGTAAATTGAAGCGCAGAACCAGTGAGCATGGCGAGAAAGCAGCTCCCTAACACTTCTGAAAGTAGGTACAGCTAGAAACAACATCTAAGGTCAAATAAATTTGTTTCCATACATCACTCTCTGCTCCTCTAAAATCACCTGTGACCAGCTGTATTCTTTCCCTCATAACAAGCACGGTGACACATGATGGGACAACAGAACATGGATTGTCTTTATGGCCTGAAGACCCAATTCTATTAGTGATTTAAACCTTCTGTATCACATGCTAAGGTCACAACCACAGATTGCAGAAGCTTACCTAGCATCTGCCTCAAACACCACCTCTACAGTTTATTTCACCCACTAGCTTCAACATAGAGATCTACTTAAAGCTGGAACATTTACACTACATCTTCAGGCCATTCCGTTCCTGTGCTGATCTCAGTGTGGATCCAAACTTCAGCCTAAAAAAAAGGCCCTTGAAAGGACCAGGTGGAAGTAACACCTTTTCCTACCATTCTGTATTCTTTGTGACTTAACCTTTGTTACTTGAATTAATGTGATAAAGCGCTGATTGCAAACATTGATAGTCAGCATCTGTGCACAGTACCTTGTTTTAGCATAGAATTCTGTGATTTGGGGCACAAAATAATGCAGATATAATATATTGTTCTGTAACAGATAGTTCCAGTCTCAACCATGGTCAATCAATAGTGAATGAAATACAGCAGGAAGAGGGAAGACTGGAAAGGAGGAAAAAAAAAAAAAAAGGTACTGGTAACCTTTGCTATTTCACCAATGCAGCTTGAAGTGCAGCATCGTGGATGTACCAGAATAACTGACAGTGCTGTGAACACACTAAAGGGGAGGGAAAAAACAGACAGTAATGGGATCTTTCAGACTGATTGTTTGACTGGTAAAAGGTCTAAGGACAGAGTCATCTGAGAACTAAGAGATGTTTGTACTTTTTTTTTTTTTTTTTTTTTTTTTTACACAACAGAGTTCGGTGTTATTGTTTCAAAAGTGAAGGCTGTGGACTTTTGGGGTGGTTTGGGTTTGGATTTTTTTTGCTGAAGAGCTTGCGTACTAAAAAATACAGTTTAAGGGGAAAAAAAATGAAGTATTTGTCAGATGGGTCATGTCTGAGTAACAGTAATTTGACTAAAATAAAAAAATAGCACAAAAGTTTTATTCTTGGTTTTTCAATTTAGAATATTTCCAGAACTCACACTGCAGAGTTTAAAGTGGGGTTAGAAACTGAAAAATGAGCTACGCATTTTGATTTTCCGCGAGGAAAAATATTTAAGTTTAAAAAAAATCTTCACTGTGGTCAGAAAACTAATAAATCATTTCTGCATTCAATTCTAATTTCTCTGTCAACTTCTCTTTAATTATACACCCAGGAGCACGATGAGGACTAAGCTATAGGCTACCTCATCTGCAGTGTGTAGTAATTCCCTGCTGGAGATGTTCATTATGTCTACAGGCACTAGTCCAGTGGAACAGGTCTGCTAGATACCTATTGCTAGGTTTTAAACATAAAAAAATAAAAACCCCACAGTAATCACAACCACCTAGGCTGTACCACAATAGCAACAAGAATAATGAGGTCTGGCTGGGCAAGGGCAGCCTGGCTGGGTCACTGCTGGTGAAGACAATAGAGCAGAGTAGCAGTTAAATTGCAGGGCTAGGAGTACAAAGCCATGGGTTTGTAGATTGAGCTCAGAGTTTAGGGAATTTGCTGGATGCTCCGTTGGCAACAAAACCAAAGAGAAGACTTTCATATGTATTTGCTGGGCCAGGCGGTTTTGGATATGAAACATGGTATAATTCTTCCTGACTGCCACTTGAGAGTACAGCAGCAAGCCCCACTCAAGACCACCCTCAGAGGCCATTTGGAAGGAGAGACAGCAGCCACCTGCCTGGTAGGCAGAACTTTGTTCAGAGCATGTCCCATTGCTGTTCAGCCAGATGAGCTGGCTGCCTTTGGGCTTCCAGGTGGGACTCAAGCTGTTGACCTTTGAAGCTTTTCATGCTAGGCCTGGTTCTCACCAGAGAGGCTGTCTCCTTTCATCCCTCCTCCTGCCATCCTGCAGCAGGTATTGCCAGCAGAGATATTCAGACAAAAAATCCTTAAAAGTGCACATGACTGAAGTTAGGGCAAGACAAGGACCTTGGAATGAGCACAGATGGATACAGACATGGTGGGGAATGGACAAGAAAGGGTAGAGAGACATTCTTTGTCAGGTGCTCCATGCCGCTATGCTATGGAACAACCTTGCAACCACTTCTCCACATCCCCAGTCAATTATTTTCTGGAATGTGTTTCCCTATTGGTCTGTCACATATTTTAATTATTAAGCTTAGCAACAGACAGGGGCAGGGGGAGGAGGGGAAGAATATGAATTGCAAAAGCCACAGTAAAGAGATAAAACAAATACTGCTCAGGTTCTAACAGCAAAACACATTGAGGCATGCTGGCAGTGGGAGCTAACAGTTGTATTAGAAAGGAGTTTTTAACTTGATGAATGTTCCTGCTGCATATAGACATTCTTAAATTAAAATGAAGCTAAGCCAAAAATATTTATCAAAGGTCATCAACTTATTATTAGCTGTGTAATAGCATTGTCATCATTCTGGCTTGCAGCTCACTGGAATTCTACTCATTGGTTTGAACAAGGTTGTGTCAGGTAATGTTCCAATAAAACAAAAGGACACTTCTTGCCCTAAACAGTTTACCTATACAATAGCATATATTGCCTTTGCTACTGCCTCTCTATTTTTACTTGTCATAACACAATGAGAACATCACTGATGTTACTGCAGAATGAACCGGGATCTCTTCTATTAGATCTTAAATTCTTACTTTCCTATCTCTTTGACTTCCATGGGAAGGTTACAGACACTTCTTTTTTAGCTTCCTTCCCTCCCCCACACCCTCCCAGCCCCAGATCAGGTTCTTCATGCAGAGTATTGGGAAAAATGAAGTTGGGTTTATGTTAGGACAAGGATGTTCTACTTCAGTTATTTATTGCAGTAATCACCCCATGGAACTGTGCTTTCCTCAAATTGCACATATAAATTATCAGCTATTACTCCCTCCTGCAAAGGTTGATGCAACCTCTTGTTTTACAGGTATAGTGAAATTTAGAGGTTAAAACATGCTTATGACTTGATTTTTCTCCCTGCTTCACCAGCTACAAGGAAACAGCAAAGGAAGCCAACATATTACCATATGAGCAGCTTATATGCTAACTGGAATTATATATAAGCTTTGTGAAGCATTCTGAAACACTATACATGAGCTTTGAGAGATCTAGCTTCTCACTGCTATTCATTTTTCAATTTTCAGCTTCAAAGATCTTGGACATTCTCCTCTAGGCTCATCTACAAGCAGGAATCCAAGGTCTAGTCACATTGGGTGATTTTCTCAGATACACGATTTGTTGCAACAATCTTGAGACAAACCAGCAGAAGGAAAAAAAAAAAGGAAGAAAGTTTATGTAATACTAGAGTTGCTTTTATTTTCCCCATATGCCATGATAATCCTATTGTCCTTCAGAGATGAAAACAAATTTACCTTGTGGAATATGACGAAGATTATTATGGGTTTTGTACTTTATAATCTGCTTTTCACCAAGTCTTTTGTGCACTTTCATGCAAAACTGTGTTCACCATGGATCCACGTCAGCTATTGTTGGAGATACAAGAGCCCCACTGACTGCTAACAAATAGCACTACTGGAACTAGGTCATATGCCAACAAGGGATTTACTAAGAGAAGCATAGGAGATGCCATGCCACCTGGTAAAGCCAGTCACAGGTAGAATAAGAAGATGCCAAGGAAAGCTAATGTTAAATGCTTATGTCAGGTGGAAAAGCCTTTCAGAGATAAAGGTGCTGTCAACAGGAAGATGAGTGGTGCATAATCACCATTTGAGCAACCTACAAAAGAACCTAAAACCCTGGGAGTTTCTAAAAGCTGTGGTGTACTAGTGAAAGAAGATAAAAACAATCAGTAGCACCATGTCATGTCATATGTATCTTTTTAGAACTAGGTATAAGAATTTTAAAATATAACATAGGTACCCTAGGGAGTTGGACATTTGTCCATGAGTTGTGAACATTGCACTCTAACAATTGCTCCCTACTTCTTTCTGTTGCTCGGAGAAGTGCTTCTCAAGCCTTTTTTTTTTTTTTTTTAATTTTCCTCCCCAGAGGACATATATTGTGCTCTCTGAAGTCAGTTTCTCAGGCTTCCAATGAGCTTTTTCCTTACAGCCCTATAAGCAACACATATACATCAGCAAAAAAGAAGGGCTTTCAAGTCTGTTGCTAGCTAAGATCTTGCATTCTCCCACACCTTTTTTTTTTTTTTTCTCCAGTGAGCAATTGATCTGTGTATGTTCCTTTCCTCCACTGAGTCAGTACAGGGATTTCACCCAAGCCTGTGCCACAAGCGTCACAGCCTCCAGTAGTACGTAGGGTGGGATGGACAGTACAGAGGTGACACAATCTTTCTCTGCTAGAGATGCTTCTGTCTCAGAGAAGGTCTGTCTGCCCTGCAAGAGGCCATTCAGAGGCCATTGACACCAGGTTTCTCCACAACACCCCATACACCTTAGCAGCCTATCTCAATACACCTCTGGGTTCTTCCCTGCATGCTGCTGGTGGGAACACCTGCCAGGGAGCCAAGGACAGGCTAGAGCTCACCATCTAGCCCACAGTACCTGAGCACAAGGAGCAGGACAGGTCCAGGACAACAGACACCTTCAAGAACTGAGATCATCAAATAAACTTGTGGTGACAATGCAGGTCCAAGGTCCAGGCAGGAAGGCCAGTTGCAAGTCAAGACCCAGATGAACTCAGGTTCTAGCCAAGTTAGAGACCAACACTCCTTCAGCACAGTCCAAACCAGATTAAAGACCCAGGGCTGATCTTAAATAGATGCCCTGGCCCGTGGGTTGGGGGTGGAAGCCCCAGGGGAGGCTGGTCAGGAGCCATCAATGCTTCTGAGACCCCTTGGGGCCCCACTGTCTCCTACTATCTCCTGTTCCCAATTCATAGTATTCAAAACTCAATACTCAATATTTAACAATCATCCACCGAGGACACACTATTGATATACAAAGGGGTTTTTTCCATACCTTTGTATTCAATTACAAAAGGCTGTGGGGCTGGACCCTCAGCTGCTGTGGATCACCGCGAGCTGTATCAGTTAGCAGTGGAGGATTTAGCTCATGATTTTGTTCATATACCCCATCACATTGACCAGTCCTTTTATTAATCTGAGCATTTAAATGAGTTCTTACTAGAAAAAAGTAACTAGAGCTGCAAAAAAGGAACAAGGTAAGGCAAGGACAAATACATAATTATCTTGAATGTGAAAAAAATGGTGCAGCAGAAGTTCATGTTCCTTTGTGTGGAACACAGCCCAGTTAATGTACAATTTAGATGCAATAGTTTTCTCTGGCTGGGAAATCAGTTTGGGTTGTGTGTTAGGTTTTTTCCCCCCTCAGTTTATGCTTTTAACATTTTCCTGGAGAACAGAAAGATGATAGAACTGAACTGCTGCAGCAGGCTGTACAAATTCATTAATGACATTACCAAAATAATGATTTCAAACATGTGTGTCAGCACAGGCAGCAGCACTACACTTTTATTGAGAGTCTTCCAGCATTCCACTTCTGCCATAATGTGAACACACAGCTTTGTCACCCCCACTGCAAGAAATATAAGGTCTTAAAAAAGCTATATTTGCCATGTTCCTGCACATGCTCTCCTGGTAATTTCAGGTATTGAGGTTCAAATTGGCAATCAACCAGTTTTCATTGCCCTCCAGAAGTAGTTTTAAATACGAAAAATCTTCTGAGGTTACTGATTGGTCTTTCTTTTAGAAATCAGCCATGGACATGAGTAAGCCAGATGTTTCTTTGTCCACGAATTAGACAGCCTGAGTCAGACCCACAGCTCCTCCAAAGCACGATGTAGGGTGCAAGAAGGCTTTGGGTCATTTGTGCTTCCCTGCTAGTATCTGGTGTGTCTGATGTGCAGGGTGGTCTGGCACATGCTGCTGCCTTCCTCCTTACTGCCCTCCTTTGATCATTTAGCTTCACAAGTGGTTCAATCCTTCTAGAGTCATTCCCTGCAACCCACTGAAAGGACTAAAATTGCAAAAACACCCTCAAGAACGATGGGTTGTCTGCAGGATCACATTTCTCCCTCTGTATGTCTTTCCCTGTCCCAGCCTTGAGGTTGTCCACTCAGTTGATATTTAGACCTTTCTGCCATCACCTCTTTTTGGCTTGCTGCTGTGATTCAGGTCTCTTTTTCAGAGTTTTACAGCGCCTAATGCAACCAGTTCTATTCTCAGCCAGAACTACTGTTATATACGTGATTTATTTATTATAATGGAGTTAATGATGCAGGGTTACAATAGAGGAGATATTGGGGAAGTCCAGTGAAGGAACCAAACCATGTAACAATATCAACCTGCCCACTAACCCTTCAGACAAGGCCACAAAAATGAGACTTCCAGGGTGGTGAAGCTAACAGAACAATGAATAACATTGAAACATTGAATATATAAATAATAATAATGAACAAACCTTTATTTTTAGCGCTTTCTTCACAAGTTCTGCTGATGCATTGAGAATGTTTATAAAGCTCAATGGGAAATTTTAATAAGAAGTAATAACAACACTCTCATCCAGTAAAAGAACTGGTTTCTGACCTATTTTATAATACGGTTATCCAAAATAACTCCACTGACATCACAACACACTAGGGCAAGAAAAAATGGATTCGGTCCCTTGGTATTCATGAAATAATCTGACTGGGGTACACAAAAGAAGCATTAGGGGAAACCTGAATAAGTATGCTAGTAATTAAAAAAATGCTTGAGCAAGGATAATTTTTTTTTTTTTCTAAATTGGAAGCTGTTTTGATAAGATACAAAAAGTTCATAACTGAAAGATCCATAGCAGCTGGAAGCAGGATTTTTGTTACAGGGTCATACTGTCACAAGTTACACCCAGGTAAAGGATTTAAGGAGAGGAAGAATGCATAAATAGAGGCTGGGGTGTAGTGGGAGGTCTACACCTGTGCTATGAGACCGGCTTATATGGCTTTCGCTAATTTGCTGCCTTTGGACTTCTTAGCACAAGGCTGAGGGAGACCCTGGGATGCTTCATAGATATGAAGAAGCTGGTACTGGGCTTGGATGCTATCTCATGTATTCCTCACAGAGTTAAGGCTTCTTCTCTTAAATATGTAGGCTATGTTCACTTTAGGTACATCAGAGTCCTGTGGGGGGAGTTTTCTCTGAAAAATACCTAGGTACGGAAAGGGGAAATAAAACTGCTGTCTTGTGGCAAAGTGTCTACATCCTTTGGGTGGATGAAAAAAGAGAGATGAATGAGGCCTGCAGGCTACCAGGGCATTGACAACAGAAAGTTATAAAAAGCTGAGAATGTTCCCACTTAATTCACTTCATCTTTGCTGTGCTTACAAGGCAATGGGAGCAGAGGCAGAGATGTCTAACCCTGCTGTGGAGAAATCTTACATTAGACCAGATGCTAAAGGTTGTGCTGTGGCACAACCGACACATAGGTACACCTGAGCCAAGGTTAGCTAAAATACCTGAAAGTGAGGGGCAAAGGCTACAGCTTGTTGGCTTTATATGGCTTTTCTGCGCTGCTGCCAGCAGCAGTGGCCAGACAAGCCTTGCCCTGGCAGACCTGTATCTTCTGCTTGTAGCAGGGAAGGTACCTGCATGGAGGTTGACTTTGGAGTACTGAAATGAGGAGAATCGTTAGCTGGAAATCCATTTTTCTATGGAGAACTGGGACTGGGGCAGTTGTGTTGTTGTCTCTCAGGAGGCAAGTCCTGATACCAAGAATCTCTTTCTCTTGCTTTTCTTCCTCACACATCCCACCAAACGTTACTGTGGTGAAGCAGCTGACACCTCTTTCCCTTCAAACCTTTCTTCCTCCTTAGATCTGAGTGCTTTTGTCAACAAACATGAATAGATCCAGCCCTTGCTTTCTGTTAAAAAGCAAAATAAAAATTCATTTCAGGTTCATAAGAAGGGGGGGTGGGGGGGTGGGGGGGGGGTGGGAGGGGACCGGAACCCTTTTAAAAATAAACTCTCACTTTTGTATTATTATTTGAATTGCCTTAATTCTTCTTTCATGTACTACTCTTCAGACTTCCCTAAATTGTGAGCTTCGCTTTATTTGTTAAGGTTTTTAAATCTTTAGTTATTTGTTTCAAGTTGTGTTGTTTTGGGTTTTTTAACAAGACATTCTTCTCATATGTTCACTGCTTTGGCTATAATAAATTCATGAGAACAATTTCATTTCTCATGCTTATAGCAAACAATTCTATTAGCTGGTCTAAAAATAATATATATATAAAAAACAACAACAACAACAACAACAACAACAAAAAAAAAAAAACCACAACCCACCCTTTGAGGCATGTTTCAGCAAGTGCTCGTGTCCAGACTGATCTAATAAAGGTTTAAATTGAGGTCTGAAGTTGTAGGAGGTGGTAAAAATGAACGACCTGTTCACAAGGATTTACTTCTGCTCTCTCCTCCAAAAGGAATTTGCTTAAAATTCCCCTCTCGCAACTGTGACTGTGAGGGTCCCACTCTCTGACCTCTGCATTATTAGTTATCCACACTTTTTGCTGTCTCAGTGCCTTCAACCTTTCCACCCCTCCTCCTTTCTGATGCATCTCAGAGGTTGAGAGATCTTTATTCTCCTCTTCCCCCCACTATTCCTCTCTCTTTGTATGCGAATCCCCAAAGACTCCGTAGGCAAACCTTCCTGTGGGCTGACCTCCCGTTTTGTGGAGTAAAGCTGTAATATGTCTTTGTCAGCTCCTACCTGAGCATATGGTGGTATTCTAGTCATGAATAATTTCCTCAATTTCCGTAAGAGGTAGGGAAGAACTACGCATAAAGAAACTTTTTTTTTAATCCTTTATACCTAGTCCAAACCTTCTTGGAGTTGTTTGGGGTTTCATAAATGACTTAGTGTAGTGTCTTAGCATAAACACATCTATACTGCTCATTCGTTGCAATCATCCTTCACTGCGTGACCTGTTGTGGGTTTTTTCTCCTCTCGGTGTAGAGACTGAGGGTCCAAATGACCCCTTGCAGATCTGTGTGACCCTGTGACTCCTGGTTTGTGGGTCTTTCCCCATCCAATAGTGACGTCCTTTGCAAAACCAGCTGTACAAGGCTGCATTTTCCATGTTTTCTTCAGACCACTTTGGCAGAGGGACTGCGGTCATCAACATTTATGCAGATGTGATCCAGTGGTGGGAAAAGAGAGAAGGTGCAATAGTGCAGGGGCATTCCTTTATGCTTAGTGCTTGCATAGAGTTATGCTTAATGCATATGGATGTTTTTAGTATTTAAAATTGATTTTAAAAAAATGGAAAGTACACACATCAAAGGTTATTCCATTATGCATCTCTTGTGCTTCATGCTATTCTGTGTCCCTTATCAGCCAAAGTGAAACAGCAACTATCTAGGTGAAACCTAGGAAAACCTATAGAACAGGGTTTTCCTGCAAAACATGGTTTTTTTTCAAATAAGGCAAATATCTAAGTATTTACTGTTCTTTTTTACAGTAGAAGTTACAAGGACATTACATTTCTCTGATACGAAGGGAGTGCAAACCAAATCAGAAACACTTCCCTCCACTGTTTTTCCATCATTAATGCCTGTACTAAGGAATCAGCCCCTAGAAGAACTCCTGTAGAAGATAACAGATGTTTTCTGCTGAGTAACCTGGACTGGAGTGGGTTTAACCCACAGATCCCAAAGTCCTTACTCAGGCAAAACCACCAGAATATGCATTAATAATGTCAGAAGGACATGATATAGGTATCAAAATGCAACCCAAATTCTATTCAGTAATATAGTGTGAAACAACTCAAGTCTAGCCTAAAATGGTGTGTTGGCTTCAGAGCTGATGTGTTTTGTCAAAGTGATGGTCTGCTCTGAAGTGTTTTGCTAGCAGGGGGAGAGGCTAGGGCATGGGCTGTGAAGTATTGGATGAATGATAGGAAAAGAAAGAATCCTAGTCCTCTGAACATCTCTGCTTTAATCCAAGGCAAATTAGACATCAGGAAAACATTGAATGAAAACTTTCTTTCCAACAAACACTTAGAAAAATGTATCTGCAAAGATGATTTAAGAGAATAATGGCACAGAAGTGTATAATGAATCTGGACCTGTGCTGCTGCATTTATATGGCCTTTCCAGCAATAAAGTAGGTTAAAAGACAAATTAATTGTATGCTTCCTCTTCAAGAGAAAGAGACCAATGGTAGTTACTATGGCAACTACTTGCAATTCATCCTATTAACTTTCTTATTGCAGGAACAATCAATAATGATACAGATCGCTTTAGGATAAAATATACATGAAGGCTTTTAAAAAATATATATTGTTTGCTCTACTTTCAAATAAAATCTGATACGCTCTTGAAAAAGCAAAGACAATGTTAGACAGAAGCAAAATGTGGATTTGCCAGAAGGGATAAAAAAAGGTGAGTCAAATTGTACTGAAATCTATCTTCTCCTCTTAGCAACATCAGCAAACATTTCAAATTAATTTCTTCTGATATGTTTTGACATTTGTGTTCTCTCTGATTGTGAAGGTTATACTTTTTTCTTTTTTTTTTTTTTTTTAGCAACCTGGTGTAGGGGAAGGTGTCCCTGCCTATGGCAGGGGGTTGGAATTAGATGATCTTGCAGGTCCTTTCCAACCTAAACCATTCTACGATTCTATGATCATTTGAAGGTATAATACTGTGTGCTGATATCTCTGTTCAAACCGCCCAGGTATATTCACACTCTTTAGAAGGACTATGTAACTACTCCGAAAAACTTTTGGGAACACGGTGCTATCAGCAAGCAGTATGACTGTTCTGGAGACCCCACTGGCTTTAGCTGTATTCAGCCACTAGCAAAAAGCTGCTCTGTATGTGAATGACTCTAATTTATGAGTATGCTGAAGAAGTAGGAAACTTGAAGAACAGTTTTAGGCTGTGTGATTTGTCAGTGGAAGCTGGCTATGTAGGGCTGTCTGGATGGGCAGCAGATATGAAGAACAGTGGTGAGGATACTAGGCTGGGTCTTGAGAAATGTTTATTTTTTAACTCAGCTGAGACTTTCCCGTGATGTTTTACCTAAGAACTTACCTTGTGTCTTTTTCCTTGCCTCACACATGGATGAACCTTGTGCTCCCTTGCAAATATTGAGAAAATGGAGTAGTCATGACTCTAAGGTACCTGGATATCACATAGATGCAGGCATATAATCTGAAAACTGTGCCTTCTCAAGAACATCCCACAGCACTGCAAATACTAGACTTAGATTGCTTGAAGAGTTTCCTAAATCTGGGGGAGTCTTTAAATCTCTTTCACTTATATTTGAATCAAATTAACTGCCTGCAAACTGTATGAACAGAGAAGATCTATTCCAGCCCCCAATATTTTTATATCTAAGTCACCGTTCCAAGTCCCTTGTCATTGAATATGGCCCTGTTATATCAGCAGTTGAAGACTCAAGCTCTGTTTATGTGCATTTGATTGTAAATATGTAAGACACTAATATTTTCTAGTTTATAATGCTTGAAAAGCCAGGTATGGTTTACTGCTATTTCACTTACAGGTGTGAATCACAATATATTATAGCAAATTTAATGCAGCAGCTCTGTGTGGATTGCTGAGGACATTGTCTCATGAATGTGTCAGTCTTCTAATACTGCAGAATTTTCTGAAGATGCATTTCACTAGATCGAACACATAAATCTGAGCTGCCTGGGAAGGAGGGATGCTGGGGCAGGAATATTTCTCTGTGTTACAGAGAAGTTTGCACACCCTAACTTTACACATCTGTTGCCATTTCTTAAGCCACAATTCTGCTTATTTCTTCTGACTTACAGAAGTTGGTCCTTTCTGTAGCAATTCTAAACTCAGTTCATCTTCAAAGGAAAAATACAAAATACTTTTAAATAGAAAAGTGGAAGATACTGCACAAGTTAATTTACTTCAAACTGAAGCTTTTGATCTGCTGTTCTTAGATCATTTCATTAATACAAACATGACCAAAACAATAGCATCTTAAACTTCTTTTCCAAATCTCCCCTACCAAGTAATTTAATTTTTTTCCCGTGTCACTTCAGTTCTTGATCTGCAAGTCACTTTTGCCTTTTCTCTCTATTCCTTCAAACTATAATATTAGGTTTTATATTTTTAGTCTATTTAGTATTATGTATTTCTCTCTTACCAAATCCCTTGAAAAACCTTTCCCTTGCAGCAGCCCATCTAACCACAACAAAACAAAACAAAAAAACAACCAACCCTTTTTACATCTTATCTCATAAGTATTTCTTTTTTGCCTTCCTGTAGTCTTTCTTCAGGCCATACAAAAGCTATTTCTGGATCATGGAGCTTTTCAAAGGACCATCTCAATTGTGGTTGCAGACTTCGAAAAGTCTCACCAAACTTCTTGTATATTCTTCTGCTTATTGCTCTCTCTCAAAGTCAAGCTCTGCATAAGCATACCTGATTGGTCTCTCTTTTTCCCCTCTGCTCCAACCTTTATTTTAAAAAAAAGTATAAAATCAACAAACATCAATATCATTAACCAGCTTCCCATTTTGCCTTCATTTTAAGAAAGTGTTAGTGATAAGAGAATGTGGCTTACTATGCCTGCCAAAAAAATGCAAAAAAATTTATTTCTGCCTGTTCTTCTACCAGCCCAATAAAAAACGATTTGACAATCAATGTGTAAGTTTGGGTGTTTTATAGAAAAAGATGAGCAGCAATTCCCAGAGGGTGCATTTATACACAACCGATCTCTACTTTGAGACTTAGTTTCTCCTCTTCTTTTAGTTTTTTCCCCTACTCTTAACTTTAAAAATATGAAGGGGAAATTGTCACAGTATATTTGTAAAGTACACAGTGAAATATGAAAGCTCTTCCAATACCAATAATGTTGTGCATACTGGGTGCCTTCATCCAAAATGTTTAGTTACACAATACACCAAATCAAGATGTTGTGGATCAAAATAGTATCATCATAAATTTGAATTAGGGACTGCTTGGAGTATGAAAGCAACAACAGAGACTTCACAAGGAGGATTTCTCTGTTGTTAGAGAAACCTGTACAATAGATCTGGGAAATGGTTCAGTGGGGATCCTTGTAGCAGGTGGCACTTGGAGCTGAGAGTACAGTGCCAGCAGAGAACAAAAAAGAAAACAAGACCTGGCAAGAAAAGCCAAAGCAACGTGAGGCCATCAGTTTGGGCTCTTGCTGCCTCAGCTGCCATAGCCTGCATTCATGGGTGAGAGTTGTGACTGAATGACATGAAAGAAAAGACAGGAGACTGACCAGTCACTTGGAAAATAACTGAACATGCTTCAATGGTGGTTGCAAATAGCTTTTCTTTTTTTAAGAAGAACGTAGCCCTGGACCCCTAACTATCTGAGGAATGGTGCAAGATTTGTTAAACTTGCTCTATTTGACATCACAAACATAAAAAGTCTCACTTAAAATCCGTGTAGACATTTTATCTGGCAGGAACCACCGGTTGCAGTTGTCATCTTGGAATGCAACACCATGGACTAGTGCAATGCAAAGCAGTGTGCGTGTGCACATGCGTGAGAAAGGCTTTTGTACGACAGGAGCTACGGCTGTGAGCCTGGCCCTCTGCGGTGCTGCCTGGTGCTGTTAGCTCCTCTCTGAGCATGCTGGCTCTTGGAAATACCATCTGGGGACTTGCAATTCTCACCATGCTGTAGAGGTGAGATGCTGAATTTAAGATTGTATGTTCCCTTTTGGAAGGCAGGACTGTGAAAACTGGAGCTTGACGTTGTAGAGCCTCTTGTGGATTTACCTGTGGATGGATAAATCTACAGTCCTAGTGCTGCTTTTCAGTGTTATTAGCTCCTAAAAATATTCCTGGTTTGTGCCCTTCCCATGAGATATTACAAGAAAACCACATGATCATAGCAAAGACAAAATACTGTTAATGCATGGTTATTAGCTTTCAAGTGATTACTGAATATCTAAATTGGGGTTATCTAAAGCCAATATTACTTATAATATACTGCTACTGTAGCACACGCATTGAGGATTTCAGATGATGGCTGCTTTCAAGGTTTTCTCTTCAGTGATCACTGTGCAAATACTCTGTAGTTACTCAAGTCTAGGTAAATGACAAACCTTTTCACCTTATTCTTTTCCTTGTGTATTTCCATAGCTTTATTAAGACAAAATAGAAAAACAAAGTACAGATGAAAACTATACAAATACATTGGTAATTTTTGGTAGCAAGGTTCCGTTGATCAATAGCCCAGAGATAAATAAAAATATAACAGAAGCTTCTAGAAAGTTTGCTTATTTACCAAGAACTGTATAACGACCCACTAATTCTTAGACTTCTTAAAGGTAGTAATAGGCTGTGAATGATGAGGCATAAAGCCAGCTTTAACCAAATGTAGATTTGAACAGTATACATTATAGGATAGTATAATAGTACAGCATTTCTTATGGCTTATAAAAGTGTTTCTTACTCAGTGTTACTAGAAATCTGGCACTTCTAATGATGTCAAAGGAATCAAAGTTGGGATAGTAAAGGATGCATCACTTGAGACCATTTGTATGGGATTCCCCATGAGAAGACATCCAAACATGTGGTGAAGGATGATGAAGTGCAGCCAGGCTTAAAAACCAAAACTATAATAGCAAGGGGACAATAAAAAGCCTTCTCCTTTCTATTTAAGATTTGCATTTCAGAATTTTTTCCCTCTTGAAGTATGGCTGCTCTCTCTATATAAATCTGATGACCTCTGACCATAAGAAATTAAGTTCAACGATTTTCTGATTTCTTTTGAACATTAGCCTCATAGTGAACTGAATGTCATATAAGGCTGCAGGTTTTGGAATAGTAAGTTACACCTACTCAAAGCAGGAGAATTTCCACATGACCGTATCTTAAACTGTTTTTGAAAAAAGCATTATATATCTAACAAATTAAATAGGCATTCAGAACTCTTTTACTGAAGGTCATGCCTTGCCTGTTATTTATTCAGCTGGAATATGTATTTTGCCTTTTGATCAATAGTTGTTGTACCAATCCCTCTGTTATCTTCAATTCTGTGTCAGCATTTCTTCCATTTAAATATGTGAAGAAACTATTTAAAAAAAGCCCAAATTGGATATCCATGTGCTGATTCCAGCTTTGTAATGTCAGTGACAATACAGCTCATGATTTCAGTGGACTTTGGGTTAGACCCACACTTTGTGATGCTATATGTCTCTGTACTATGCACCTTATATTTTCTGCTTCATCTGAGTTAAGGTTTGGTGCCCTTCTTGCTGCTCCTACAGAAGAATTATGCAGTCACTACAACATCCAAGATGCAGGCAATCTCTCCTTTATTTCCTTGAAGTTACTTCTGTGTTTAAATAATGTCAACTTTAATTGTGTTTGAAACGAAAGTAGAGGAAAACGGAGGGATTGACTCTTTGGTCTCATGGTTAATGCACTCCGATTTGGGATGAGGAAAAGTGTCAAGTTCAATTCTCTGCTTCAAATAAGGAGGATGGATTTGAAGTTAAATCTCCTGTATTCCCGTGATTAACCCTGGGCAGCTGAACGAAGGGCTCTGTTTCTCCCTTCTCCCTCCTGGTTTTGCTTTGATCTGGTCAGGAAAACATTCAGGTCTATATGTGATGAATGGCATAAGGTCCCCTTCAGTCAGGGGACAAGCACGTCCTCACCCAAAAAGCAAGACTGAAGCCATCATATAGTGCTCAGCATTTCCTTCTGGCAGATGTAGATGGTGTCACTGCAAGCAGGCTGGCTTTTATTCAGGACTGCATGATCACTGCATCCCACTAAGACCATGGTGGACTTGAGAATGCCACCAAGAGGCTGGTTCCAGAGGTGGGAAAGGAGAGCTGAGCTAGCATCCATTTTGTGGATCTACACCAATAGCCCTTAGCTGAGTTACCTGTGATGGGGATTATTTCATTCCCTATTATACTAAAGATGTGTGTCTCAGCTACAGCATTAGATGTAAAGCATGGCAAAAACTTCAAAGGAACATGACATTAACAGTCTGTAGTTTTCTCTCCCTTGACAGTATCAAGAGCAGGACTCCCACTGATATCAGTTAGTAGCATCCAGCCTGCTGCCAATGCAATTAGTCTATTTTTCAAGAGGCTAACAACTCTGTGGGACGGCCGGAGAGTGCCTTATTATGAGAGCAGTCAGCATCCATCAAGAGCATGCCACAAATTCTGCAGGTGGTGTAGTTTGCATGCTCAAGTACTACCCAATGTCTGTTCCTGAAACAAGTGACCTTAATTTGCTGTGAATTATTTTGAAAGGGAGCTTGACTTCTTTCCAGCTAAAATGTTTTGACTAAAGAAAGAAAACAAAACACACAAGGGTTAAAAATAAGGTGGGATAAATAAAAAAGTACGTTTGATAAGATAATGATCTGAGACCAGCTGTTGCTGAACAAACATTTATTATTATAAAACATCAGAGGCGTAATAAAATATAGGCTTACTAGAACAATACAAACAAAAATGCTTATGTAATAATTAAATATGCAAAATTCACAGCTCTCTAGAAAATTAATTTTTTCAGGGACAGGACCAAATCTCTTTCACTTGCATGCAAATCACTCATAGACAGCCGTGCATAAAATCCTATGTCTTTGCTAAGATTTATTTAATCATTTAAAGCATGATTTGTGTTGAGACAATGAAGACATAATTGTAAAATACCCCTGGTTATAACATTGCAGTGGTAGAGAATTCCAAACAAATGCTCACGTTCTGGCCTTTCTACTGAGGAAAAAAAGTAGGATGTATTAAAAATGCTAGACATGACAGGCTGTATTAACAGTTGTTTGGGGTAACCTTAGATTTCCTCCCATGATTTATTTCTACCAGCTAATATGCAATATTGCTGGAATTCAGCACAAAGAAGCACAATTTGGAAGAACCAAAAAGCTACACAGAAGGAACAACGCTGGCTGGGAAGCTGGGCAATAAGAAGACAGAGGTTATGAAATGTCTTCCCTAGTGAAGTGTGTGAACATGTGTGTTCACATATGGTAACAGAGAGGAGCTGAGTTCTGTTCTTAGAGAGCTACAGCCAGAGTGTATTAGCTCTCCTGGTGTGAGATCCTATAAAACTCTAAGGAATAAATAGGTCTTGCAAAGTTAAGCAGTATCAACGCACTCTCCCCAGGCAGAACTGAAATAAAAATAACGTGGATTTTGTAAAAACAGAAGGAAGCTAATAAAAATGTTTTAAAAAAACAAACCAAACAATCTCCTTAGATGCTGATGATGGTTGAACAAGCTGAGGTTGATGGTGAGTGAGATCATGAACATTTCATCCTTCCCAGAACAGGCGCCTAAGCCTTCCCACCGAAAGTCCATTTGTTGCAATGCCAATGGAAGCATTTCACTTTTGCAGATCCCAGTTACTCTAAATGAAATTGAAGCTGCCTTGACCCCATTCTTTTACACCTGAGCCTGAATAAGAGAGCAAATATTTAAAGACGCTGTCAGGAAGCTGAAGGGTGAGGGAGCTGTGAGCAGTAAACAGTGCTGGTGTAGCTCAGGGGGTGGGATTATTTGCTTGCACACCTAACACACCATCACTTGTATTTACATTATCTTCCATCTCTTTCCTTCAAACCTCTCCCGAGTCCCTGTGCAGATAAGACTGCCTGAGCACTCTCAGCCTTGTCAGTGCTCTGTGGCACTGCAGTGTCACTCCCCAAAGGGATGCTTTTCCAAGGCATGGCTTTTGACAGTGGCATCCAAAATGACAACCCCTGTTCTGCTTGGAAGTTTCAGCAGCCTTTTGATACTTCTTCCTGCCACTCTGGGTACTCACCATCTGTGTTGGCTGGAAGGCAGCAGATGCTGTCAAGCTGCAGAGTAAAATAATAATTTCCCTTTACTTGGTGATAAGATCCTTGACTGGCATGGGGTTAAGCTAGGCAGGTAATGAGTGGCTTTAGAAAAGGAGCTGAAGATACCACAGATCCAGAAAATGACATATTAATCAAGCCTTGAGCAATTTGTTAATTACATTCAACTGCACTTAAAGTAAAAACAAGAGTTGTCAGGATTTTGTAGAGACAAGCAGAAAATTAGTTAGGGTACACCACTGACTATTACAAATACCTTGGTGTCATATTATCCAGAAATCACACAGTGGCAAATCCTAGCAGGACTCACATTTGCAGTTTTCTTTCCAACTTCACTTTGGAGTAAATTTGGCCACCAGTTTATTCTTTTTTTTTTCCCCTTGTAGTACGTCTTTTCTATATTTAAGTATGCATAATGGATCTGCTAAAAAACATCAGAGACCATTAAGGCAGAGAACCATGAAATCAAGTAGAAATTATTATTTTAATTCTATGCACTTGTGCATAACAGTATGAACATGGTGCCAAATAAACATTCATTAGAACTCCAGCTAGCACTCAAGACAGTAATCTGATTTTCAGTTTGGAAGCAGGAAATACAGGCCTGATACATTTCAAGAGAAATTTAGCTCCAAAGCCCAGGTTCTATATATTCTGACAGGCAAAAGAAAATGTCAGTTACTCAATAGTAATTTATTGTTAAAAAGCTCTTCAAGTGGGAGCACTGGGGCTTGACATACAAGTACCAAATTTGTAAACTTTGTTTATCATGTGTGCAATACAGAAACACAAGCTCAATGTTCATTACCTTTGTATGATCCTGCCTCATCATGAGCAGGTTCAGAGCCTCAATCTCACATATAATTTCTAAAGCAAATCTCCTGTTAGACTTGGTCAAGTGTTGACAGAGGTTGTTGGTGTGTTACAGGCACAAGAATATGAATGTCCTGACAGGAACCATGTTCAGTACAGATGTTCTGCCTTGCACTGAACCTGTGGGCACTGCAACGGTGGATAAAGTACAAGAAAATTTAACCAGTGATGGACAGGTGGCTAAAGAGGAAGAGTCTTTCACACTGGAACAGATCAAAACTTGATATTTCTGTTTTGGGATAACACTGATATTACGAGACATGGATGTTATCTAACTAGGAAATACAATGTTGTTTCTCTTCTGTATCAGAGCTAATTCTAAACTGCAGTGTTAAACTTGCTTTAAGTGCACATTACAGTAGAGTTTGGTCAAAACTTCTGAATATTTTTTTCAGTCAACAGTTCTGATTTGCCGTTCACTGATTCTCCTGTTAATTAAGGTGCCATGATCAGGGCTTAGGCACACAATGAAGTTTCTAGTACCATCTACCTCCCAGTGGCATTGGTGGGCAGGCTCTGAGTCTTGCCGTAACACAAAGTAATACAAGTTCATGTAACCTTTCTGTATAAAAGGCTAAGCTAATTTAAAATACCAACACAGTACAAGGTACCAATTTGTTTAAGATTCAGAGATGTGCCCGACTTCTTGCACCATGTGCATCCTGATCAACCCCAGTGATTTTGCTCTGTGTGTAAAGCAAAGTGTGTTCACAAATATGTTTACAGCAGTGATCATGTGATGGGGAAGAAGCAAAAAATGCTTGCCCTGTAATGATGCAAAGACTTGAGATCTTGTCTTCAGTGTCATAGGGAGACAGGAACTGAAACATAATAAACCCTCTCCCATTTCCATCACCATAAAACTGGTCTTTTGGCAATACCAAGCAACATCTAAGCCAGTACTCGTGAAACTTATACCAAGGTAAGAAGTGAAGTGGTTTCTCCTTTCTGCTTCACCAAGTGCCCAGGAACAGCAGTTTACTTACAGTACAAACATTCAAGTGATTTTCAAGCTACAGCAGTTTTTTACCAACAGCTGCCTCAATCCAAAAAATGTTCAAATGTGATCTGTAAAATGAGTCCTTCCCTCAAAACAGAAACTTATTGTACGCTGAGCTAAGAATAGGTGAACATGCCTGCGTGCTTTCTTAGCCCTGTCACATTGTGTTTGCAAGACATATTCATGAGTAATAATTCTCACAGTAGAAATGGAATATATTAATCACAATTAGTCTTTTTTAAATGCTGCCTCCTTGTCTCCATGGCCCACCTGCCACTCTTGATTTCTTTTAGGGACCAGCTTGCAGAGCAACATGAGATTCCTTGTGAAAATTCCTGGACTGTAAACGTAGCTGATTTTAGCACTTAGGCGGCACCAAGGCTGAAGTGCTGATGGAGCTGGATGTGCCAAGCTGTGCCTGCATGGCTCACGCTGCATAGTCTGCCTATGCAAAAGAGGAGTTCCCTCTGCAGGGTTTAAGGGAGATGACCTCCAGTGGTAACGAATACAGGGCTGCTGCTCCCTAGCTTATACTCAATTAATTCATTTTAAATGAAGACCTCTTTCACAGGAAGAGAATTGCGGTACTTTTAGAAAGAAGTAGAGCAATGCTCTATTACAAGCCAATATAGCTTTTTCCTATCTGTCACAGTGTTTGAATGCCATCACTGCAATACAGCTGAGGGAGAAGGAAAGGGACCCATGCCTTCTGAAAAGGGTTTGAAACCCTGGAGAAAAGGACATTCCCCAAGTGTCTTAAGAGAACCTGCTGAGGAGAGTCTAATCTGGCCTCCCTGAATCCCAGCTTCGTATTTAAGGCGCTTGGCAATCTTTCTTCACTAGTCTCACAGCATCTTAAAAGGGCTCCGAGCACATGGGTTATTCCTGGGTATGTCAGCAACCCACTTACAGCTATTAATAACTTCAGTAGACAAAAGGTGGGGGAAGGTGGGAAAACAGAGTAGGCCATCAAAGCTCAGGTTTATAGACTAAGAAAGTAAATAGCAGAAGCAATTGAAAGGAGAAAGTCCTCTCATGTCACTTAAGTGTGATCTTGATGAGCATCCTTGAAGAGCAGAAGCTGGTCTAACAGGAAGAAAGCTACAGCCCCTTCCTTCTCAGATAAAATAATCTGTTGCAGTAGATGACACACTATAATTGAAAGCTGAATATTTCAACAGCTCCTCTCCTCACTTTCCAGTAGTACGTTAGTTTAATGGTCATAGTTTAATTCCATTAGACTAGAACTGCACTGGGCCGTTCCCCTTCAATGATAAGCAGAGAATAGTTCCCATAGTTCTAGTGTAAAACGCACAGCAAAGCATCTCAGCCCACATGCTGCCTTTCAGCACAGAAATAAGTGGCTGTAAGAAGAGGATGAAACAGTACTTCCCTGCTTTACTTGCTTTTCTGCCTTCTTGATGTTGTCTGTGCTGCCCTTTGCTCTGTCATCTCTCTCCCTGGCTCTCAGAAGAAGGAGGATACAGTGGCATACTAAAGAGCTGGAGGCAGTTAATGAATAACAAAATGGAGAGAGCACTTTCACAGACTCCGTAATTTCAGAAAATGCCTTATGGAAAGGTAAAGCATCTGAAATCCCTGGAGTTTCAATGGGGGAAAAGAGCTCTTCTCAGTTTGCACGGCATGAGAAGGAGCTATGAACTCAGGAGTGTCTCCCGCTGACATTACAGTGGCAACATCTTCCATAGCCCTTGGAGTAACATCTTTCACCCCTGCTCTTTCACTTGTAAGGGTACTTGGGTCCTTTGTGACAGTTCCAGCCTTGGCCCTGCAGTCCCTATGGTTTAGGTTCCTGACCCCAAGAGGAAGCCATAGCCCAGATGTGTGCATCCAAACTCTTCACACTGCACATGGGAAGGCCAAAATATGTCAGCAAAGGAAGCCAGAATCCCCACAGCTGTGAGGAAAATCACCTGGAGCAGCTTCCTAATGCTTCAGACCCCAAAGTCACTCAGGCCCTTCCTGCATCTCCACGCCAGACACCTGCTCTGCCTGTGACTGCTTATGCCAGCAGAGCAGCCAGCCTCCCACCTCACCTCCTGCTAGAATAGCTGACCTACAAGAACTCTGTTCTGTAAACTAATAAATGAGAATACTATAAATGCACCCTACACTATTGTCCTCCCTGCGGAAATTTGCTGATCCTGGATCGGTTTCGGTGATTGCCATCAATCAAATATGCTTCATAACAGTGAATCTGCAAAATACACAACCCAAGCTCATATTCTAAGTTAAATGCAAGTCATGTAAGAGATAATTGTATATGTGATTACCATCAAAAACACTCACTAGGAAAGGGAATATGGGCTACTGGTAGTATCTTTAAAAAATGTTGTGTAATTTGAAGCATAATAAGGAAAAACTATGTGGAAAGCTTATTTGGAACAAGATAAGGAAATAAATGTACAATATTGCTTTTTATTAATTTTTGGTAAGGCTCCAGATTTTTTTCTCAGTGCCATTCTCCTAAATAACAAGGTATATCACCCATTTGATGTGTACTGTACTCCCAGTGCTGTGTGGAAATCTTTCCACTCAGACAGACAAGGCTTCCTGCTGCAGATGCTTTTTGAGATCCCCTTGCCCCTGTCCATGGAGTGGGGTGGGGTGGGTAGGAGAGCCTACCCTTTCGCTCACCAGTACCTCAACCTAACAGAGGCGGTTTGTTGCAAAAGCATTTGGCTGGTCACATAAGACCACACAAATATTAGAAGAACCCGTGCTTCAACCAGAGGGGCACATTTCTGCAGAAAGCAACCACATGGATTTAGTGCCTTTCACGTGGGAGCAGACCTCTCCCAGTTAAAGCACCTGCAAGTCAGTCCTTGCAGGCAACAGGTGTGCAGCAAGGCTGTAGCCCCTTGCGTTGCTGCAACATGGAAGTGGAAAAGAATAATATTCTGCAATTGTGGAAGTCTCTTCCCTAGCAGGGAGCTGGCTCGGGAGCAAACCGCGCTCAGCTTCACTGTTTCTCCTCTTGCAACACGTTTCTTAGCCACTGAAATACCCTGTGATACGTGGCCTGTACACCTCGCACATCCGCACACACACGGTACAAAATTTTCATTTAATCTATCAGGTAAGGAGCTTTAGCCTGGTCATAGGACAGCAGTGCAGCGAACCATTCCATCCTTTAACTCCAGCAGCTTTTTCCATGTAATATTAGCATAGGTTTGGAAAAGAACTGACTGTGCATGAATTAGTGTCTTTGTATTCATGTGCCTGGAATGTATTATCTTCCCGGCATGGTTTGCTGTCTCTTACAGAAGAGGATGGCAGAGACGAAAGGAAAAGTAAAGCAATAGAGAATTTCAAAGTGTCTAATTTATTTGGAGCTTTTCATACACTTAACAACAATGAGTAGCCTCTAGTTCCTCCTGGGTTGCCATGGATTAGGAGTGTTTCGGTACTACCTCCTTAATCCTGGTGCTTATTAATGCCTAGCTAGCCAGGGAAAAACAACAGAAAAGATGTTTCAGGGGTGATGGCTAGGATTTAAGATCTTTTGAGCAGACTGTGAACTTCATTTTAGTCCTAATGTAACAGAGCTATCAAAGTGAAGTATTGATTAAACTGCATCACCAGGCGGGCTGGAAAACTCTGTTTCAAGGTAAACCTCTGAGTATTTTTCACAGCAAACGAGCCCTCCCTGGCAGCACGCTGCCTGCCGTCAAGGGGCTGGTGACATGCCCAACCTCTGCTGCAGAAAGCTCATGGGCTGGCAGCAGTGGGAGAGCGGATGGCAGCTAGAGACCAGGCTGCATGCTATCTGCCGAGTGTTATCAGCTTAATTACAGTATGTCTGGTTTTGTTTATATGCAATGACTTTTTTTTGCTTTCTGCTCCGCTGCTTTTCTTTTCTCTTCCACATCACTGGCACCAGCTCCACTTCACTTCTAAATGGCTTTCCCCTGTACAGTCCAGATTGCAATCTCTTTTGCTGATTGTTTTTATTGTGACCTCTTAATTTCCTGAATTTCTGAAACATTATTTATTTATTGTTGACACGTTGGAAAGAACAAAGCAATAGAGAAAACAACAGAGAATAATGCTGAAACCACATTTGTCTGTTGGTCTTCCTCTTCAGCCCCTAGTGCTCTTTGCAAGGGAAAACGGCATTATTCCCACTTGATGCCTTCCCCCCACTCCAGTTTTTCTATTTGTATTTCCTTTCTGCGACCTTGGAATTACTCAGCAGGCAGTACTGCAAACAATAGCTAAAGCAACAAAACCCTCTTCTGCCTAACAACGTATAAGAAGAGGGCTAAAACCCTCTGCAAAATAACATTGTAGATTTCAAGTATTTATTTGGTTTTAACAGTTTTTATAATCATATTATATTAAAATACAGGAGGAAGCTGAGAGGTTCTGAAGTTTTTCTTCATAAAAAGGATTTTTCAATTTCTTCTTTCTTCTTCTTGAACAAAGCCCAATTTAATTTTTCTAAATACAGAAGGAGTAGCTTATGTGAATCTCCAGTGAGGAGTTGGGCACTGAAGTGATGAATTCCACCGTGGTCCTTTGAAAAACCCAGCTGCAGTGCTCAGCTCAGCACTATATGATTTGTCTTCACTAGGGCTTTTTAAAAGATATAATCTAAAGACATATGAGTAGATAAGAAGGGTGATTGATTGCAATGTTATTACTAATAATACTTTATGTGGAATTGCACTTTTTTTTTAATCTGCCCTATGTCATTGTATGCTCCTGTTCATAAATTTTAAATCCATCTTTACATTTCATGGAGAATTTTAAATAGTCTGGTTCAGTAGTAAAATCTATTGAACAAAATTTAATCTGTTGTGATCTTTCAGGTATAACACACTAAAAATTGTTTAACGTGATAACAAGGCTGTGCTGCAAGAAAACTTATTTAGAATATACAGAAGTAGCACAATGTCTGTGAATACCGGCTACTTTAATATCTAATTAAATTAGTTTTTCCTAATTTAAACATATTTCTGACTTTACTTTTTTCCCTACTGGTATTACAAATGTTATATTCTTATCTTACCTAGTTTTTCTAATTTAATATGTATTTATTCTTAAGCAGTTCTTACACGATAACTGATCAACTAATTTCAAATTCTGCTCGAGAAAGGCACAGAAACAGACATTAAAAAACACAGCTAACATTGCGAGATGTCAGTGAAAATTCTAATGGTGGAAACATAAATTCACCCTAATTTTATTGTAGTTCTACAGAAATACTTTTTTCAAAACATTGCATCAATTTCCAAATCCATTTGTTATTCATTATATCAGAGGATAATGAAACCATTTAATATACTATAGCCTGTCATATGTACTTCTCTTGGTGTTTCATTTTCATTTAGCTGTGCTCAGTAGACACTTAACTGATTGTCATTCTTAAATTTAATAGGCAAAATCTATCTTTATCTTGTTCTTTTCTATAGATTAATATTAATCTTATCCTAAGATAAGTTTCTACCATTAAAACAAAAAGGATTTCTTGAAAAAAAAAATCTTGTCTATCAGAATTATCTAGACTGCGCGCTTGCTTGTTGGAAAGGGGCTGAAAATTTAATAAATCCTCCAGCCTTCTGGAGTGGTATAGCTTGACAGAAGACAAAATGAGATAGTCAAAATTAGTGCAAAGAAATGGGGTTATCCAGACCACCCTAAGACTGAGTTAACATGGTACAAAAGACAAGATGGTTGGAAAGGAATGGAATAAAATTGGTAGGTTGGACACCAGGACTGACTAGGTGACAAAATAAAGGTAATTTTGACATTTCCACTCATTGCATCCTTGGAACTTCCTTAGAAGCAAGGCTTTTGATTGAGGATTAGAAAGGCAAACTGAAAGAAAAAAAAAAAGGAGACTTGGAGACCACTAACTTCTACACTTGGTGTTAAACACGGAGGTGGTCCCTAGGCTGCCTTCTGCAGTGCATGGGAGACGTGGGCACCTAAGCCCACCTCCAGAGCAGCCACAGCTGCCCACCAGGAAACACCAGCTGCAGAACTGCACCTCAAACCCAGCTTTCTGCTCTGGGTATTTCCGTCAAAACAGAATTTGTAAGCCTTTTACTCTGAGTGCCTAACGGATATCACCAGAGAAAACCAGCTTCGTGTTTGGGAGCCTTTGACAATACAGGTGCCAGTGCCCACCCCACACCCCCCACCACCCCCACACCCCCCCATCCCACCCCCCACCCCCAATATCAGAGGGAGAGCTTTGGCCAGTGGATAATGCGTAATCACCCCTATCCTATCCCACCTCTTTTGGTGGGAAAGGGATAGAAGGACCATCCAGAACTGCACTTCGAAGATGTCAACTTCAAGATATTTTTAAAAGCTTCAGGAAAGTCAACTGAAGATTTCCATGGAAGAACTTGCTTCCAGACTCTGGTTGTCAAGATTAAAGCAGTTCTTGGTGAAAGCCAAAGTAAAACTCTCAACCCTTCAGCAAGATTTTGGGATCACAGGATGAGAACCAGGGATGAGTGGATTGTCACCAGGCCTTGGTGTGGCCATATGGTTCTTCACCTGGGCTGGAGAGGGGACCTGCAGAGAGAGCTCAGGAGGACACCTTATGCAGGACATGGTGTATGAAACATGGGGTTTGCTGTTCACTCAGCGTTACATGTCCTTTTCTTTTTTGTCTTCTTTCTTTCTTATCTCTTTCTCTTTACCTTCTGTTTAGTAAGAGCCTGGCTTAATCGACCAAAGTGGCATCTTTTGCAACATCTTGGAACCTGTGACCAATGAGACAGCTAAAAGCAATGCCCTGAACAGCACGATGCTACTGCAAGTTTGCCAAACCTTGCAGTGGCTGATAAAGAGTGTGCACTGCGCTTGAGTTCCTCCAGCTGCTCTTGTGAATTTTTAAATGAGTTTCGGAACAGTGGGGGAGTTCCAGAAGGCTGGGAAAAGCAAATGTTGTTCCAGTATTTAAAAGAGTAAAATGAGATGACCCTGGTAATTACAGGTTTGTCAGATTGGTACCAGTCCTGGAACGGCCGATGTAGAATTCGATTAATAAAGGATTAACGGTAGAAATCTAATTAATGCCAATCAGCGTGGGCTTAGGGAAAGCAGATCCTGTCAAAATTACTTTTTTTCTGAACAAGATTACAAATTTTGTTGATAACCATAATAATGTTCATGTAATAGACTTCTATAAAGCATTTGACTTGATACTGCATGACAGTGGTTAAAAAAATAGAGATACAAAATAAATAGTTCACATAAAATGGATTAAAAATTGGCTGACAGAGCTCAAACTAACTCTAAGAAGTGATCTTTACAAGCCATGTATTTCTTTGTCTAATGGACTCCATGGATTTATTCTTTTTTTTATTTTAGGCATTTTATTTATGATTTCAAAGGAAAAAGAGTTGTTACTGAGCAAGCCTGCAAATTACTGTGGGTTTGAAAGAATGTTTAGAAAGAGAGGGACAAATCACTGGTACAAAACTATAAGGACCACCTGTTTGCATCCAGATGAAGAAATAGGCATTTTATTACAACCATATGTAAAGTCATACCTAGGAACAATGGATCTTCAGTGATGTTTCTCTCAGCTCTGGGAAACAGTTATTCTAGGAAAGCCCTTAGGGGCCATGGTGGCTAACCATGCTGATCATGAACTTCCAACATAGCAATGGGTAAGATTATGCTCCCTACGCTTTTTTTTTTTTTTTTTTTTTTAGTTTAATATAGATGACCATGTCATATTACTAATATAAATTACATTAATATATTAGCAAACCCCATGAGCATTTCATTCCATCCTGGCTAATAAATGTCAGACCTTTGGCAGGGCTCCAGCCTGGGTTACATGTTCATGGTACGCTTGCTCTGATCTAACCCGGGGCTCTGCCTCCACCTCTGCTCACATGGCTCTGCTGAATCCTTTGTGTCAGAGGGCATGATTGCCTGACCACTGGGGGAATGGTATGGACTGATATTCTGGGGAGAAGAGACAAGTTTGTACTATGAGATCAGCCATTTATGGACCAGTAAAACTGAGACGGGAATTAAAGGGTTGGTCTGCCTATGGAGCACTAAAGCAGCTAGTGGTGTCTTACCTGGTTCTAGAATTCACATATGGGAAGGATGGGAGTAGTGAAAGGACCTCAAGGATGGCTTGTTAAAAGATTTGGGATAACTTGTCTTAATTAGATTAAACTCCTATAAACTCTTAGAATTGGAGAGGTTAAGCTGTTAGCCAAAACCCAGCATGTCCATCAGTCTCACCTTGTCTATGCTTTCCTGTGGCTGCAAATCCCTTAGTCTGTTCTGCAGGTTGATGGCAGCCCTTGTACAACGAGTGGGTTGCGAGCATTTTTACTTCATATTTGTCTAGTGGAAGCTCCATAAAAAGAAATATGTAGCCCTTAAGATGGAAAAGTTTGGACCATCATGCAAGGAATCATTAAAGTTTTAATCACTCACTGTGAACGGGGAACGCAGATATAAGAAGTATATTCTTCTAGTTCAGTAGCGGTTAGGAGTTTAAATCACTCTAGAAATATCGTCAGTGCTTGTAGTTAAGGTGATTAACTGTTAGAGAATAAGCCGTGGCTGATTCTGTCAAACTTGAGCCTGCAAGTTTTCCTGGATGATCTGCTCTGGTTCTCTCAAGAATTAAATCAGTCGAGTCTCCTGGTCTGTGCTAGGCAAAGCACAGTAAATGCCCTCCAGCCTTTCAATCTGGGTCTGAAGTCAGGTTGCCAAAGAAAATCCATACCAATTAGAGAAGCTATATTTGTGATGTGTCCTGTTTATTGGTTTCAGTGGGGTTTTAGGATGTTGGGATTTTATTTCCTATGTTTATATTTACTGTTCTCATCTGTAGGCTTGAATTCTTTACCTCCAAGATTTAGTTTCAGTAGCAAACAGTTCCAGATCACCTTCTCTTTCTCTCCAACAGAGTAATTATTAGACTGTATATAAAAAAAAAAAAAAAAAAAGAAAAAAAGAAAAAGGCATCAAATGGCAAGTTGGCTTATAAATATCTCTTGAGCCTGAGATAAAGGAGATAAGGCTGATGTGTAGAACAATTAGCCGATACTTTTATATTCACATGTTCTAATACAGCATTTCTTCAGTATTTTAATAATCCTTAGGCATATGTTTGAGGTGGTTATTGCAATGAGATTAAGGCTGAGGTCGGTGAAACCCCCAATGATCTTTTACTTTTTATTGTACAGTATTGTGTTCTAATAATGTTAAAACCTTTTAATTCAGTGAAATAAATTTACTCAGAAATTAATACAACAGAACTGTCACTTATCCTTTGCCTGCAAGAGAGAAAATTAAAGCTGACTTTCCAGAGGATCTTGCAGTAATGCTGGAGCTCTTTTGAAACTTTCATAGAATCACAGAATCATTTAGGTTGGAAAAGATCTTTCAGATCAAGCCAAATGGTTAACCCAGTGCTGCCAAGGCCACCACTCACCTGTGCCCCCAGGTGCCTCATCTGTGTGTCTTTTAAACACCCCCAGGGACGGTGACCCCCCCACCTGCCCGGGCAGCCTGGGCCAGGCCTTGGCCACCCTTTCCGCGAAGGGATTTTTCCTGATATCCAACCTAAACCTCCCAGCGCAACTTGAGGCCTTTCCCTCCTGTCCTGTCACTTGTCACCTGGGAGAAGAGACTGATACCCCCCCACCGCCCCGTCAGGCATCTGCAGAGAGCGATCAGCCCCCCCAGCCCCTCCTCTCCAGGCTGAACCCCCCCAGCTCCCCCCGCCGCCCCCCCAGCCTTGTGCCCCAGCCCCTGCCCGGCTCTGGACACGCTCCAGCCCCTCAGGGTCTGGCTGGGGCTGAGGGGCCCAAACCTGAGCCCCGGCTCCGAGGGGCAGCCGCACCAGCGCCCAGCGCAGGGGGACAGAGGCAGCTTAACTTTCTATCAAGGATTTCAAGCTCAGATGATACTGAATTATTCCATAGCAAAATATAAATAAATGAAAGTATAGGATGAAAATCTGGCCCGGTTAAGGTAATAGGAGCTTCAGTGTGTCCAGTAGTATTTTACTCCCCATCCAGTGGTGGGGGCATGTGTGAGGTGCACCTAGAAAACCTTGGAGCTTGCAGAAGTGTTAGATGTCTGGTTTTTGCAGAAATCTTATAGCTGCTGGCATTCCTTCAACAATGTCCTCTGCCTCCTGGCTATGTGATAGCCAGCTCTCAAGCACTTCATCAACCTCAAGGTTCCTGATAAAGGAATTGATTCCAAATTACTTTATATTAACATTGCAATTAAAGTTTAGCAGACCAGAATTATTAGAATAAAAAGCCAACTTTTGATGTTGTTTAAGAGTTTGAGGGATCAAGCAGAAAAGCTCTAGCATAAGGTCAGTGAGACATTATATAGGAAATGGAAGTTTGGGTGTTGCACAATAGCTTTGAAAACACTGTATCTCTCCTGAGGGCAGCTGACACTGAAGGAAAATAATTTAAAAGAATATGGTTCAAGTGATAAAATTCACATACCAAACTACAAATTATTGCCTTTTTTCATTATTCATATTATGATTCCCAAAACACCATTTTTCTTGGTGCTTTAGTTATTTTCTCCATCAACTCTTCTAAAGGTTCATTTGAGGCTTGTGAATCTAAGATTTTTATTTTAATTAAAAAAAATGAATAATCAGAGTGCAAGATTGTTTTGCAGGACTGATTTTCTCAGGTATTTCAAACACCAGTGATAAAACTCTACACAGATGTGAATTTTGCTGTAGTCCAGGATAAGCGCTAAGCTCTCACCTGGAATTTGCTACAGAAACTGACAATTGACCAAAACTAAGGTTGAACTCTCCTTTTCAAAGATCCTGTGTGTGAGAATCCACATACCTGCATGGCACATAAGCAATGCTTCCTACCGCAAGAGCCACGCTTGGGACCAGCCAGCACTTGTACAGCTGTAGATCAGAGTGGCCATCGTCCCCTCCTGCAAACACGTTCAGATTGTGTTGCCACAGAACCATGCAATCCCCCTTGATTTCAATAGAAGTTGCGTGGCTGAAATTAATGTCAATAGGGTATATGCACAGGCATCAACGGGAGAATAGACTTCATAGTGTGCTAATTAAAAAATAGTCCCCTATTGTACCTTTCCCTAGAACCCCACTCTTATAACCAATTTAATCTGCAGAACTGATTAGCATACTAATAGCATTCCCTCCAGTTCACAAATAGGACTCCAGTTGAGAATATCCATTAAATGTAAAGTTATATAACCTGTGAGGTGCAATACAGAAAGTAAAACTTGTTAAAGGCTTCCTTTAGTATGAGTTTACTTTGTTACAGCTTTCTGCTTTTCAGCTTTATTTTTGAATACTTGCATAATAGTAATTTCCAGGTGTAGAGTACTCAGTCCAGAAACTGAGGAGGCATGCCAAAGAGATCTTCCACTACGCACTTACTTCCAGAATTCAAGTTTCTTTTAGACTTTTGTAGACTCTCTCTTTATCTGATTCCCCTTTACCCTTTCTTGCTTTTGTTTTCAAGTTTTCCCCTTCCCTCTCTGTTATCTTTACTTTTCCTATCAAGATGCAGAAGTGTCTATATCATTCTTCATCCCTTGCAGGCAACCATACTCTTTTGGTTCAGCGGGTTTCAGCACGGACTCTGGATTTCAACAGAGCGCTGAGAAATAAACTTAAAAACCAGCAGGGCTGTGTGAAATTCCACTATCAGTGCTGCTTCCCAGGGAACCTCTATATCTTCTAATTGTTTTTCACACAAAACAAGTACCATTCACGAGACATATATTTCCATTTAAAAGAAAAGAACTGTGACATAATTTGGCTTCAAACAATAAATACTTTAATACACATGTTCTCCAGTAACTTTCAAGCTACAGTTTTCCTGGATCCTAGTTTTATTCTCTATGGCTCAACTGGGGTACCAGTAGCATCAAGATTTCACTCTATGTTTCTCATGGAATTCTCCTCTTAGGATCAGGACTGAGAAAAGAGGTTGTGCTACAAGAACGGGCATCTCTCTTGGAGGCTGTAGATGAGCCACTTGGTCATGTCCCCCTCTTTAAGCCACTGGACTGATCACAAGGAGTTGAAATACTAACACACTCATCTCTCTAGTATGTCAAGCTGTCCTGCTGTTGACAGCATACCTCCAAGGCTCCAGACATCTCCAAGGCCTTGGCACACACAAGTGAAAAGGCAAAAATTGTTTGTACAAAATCAAAAACGTATCTCTCGAGGGAGCACCACACTCTGTGAAAGCAAAAGAGAATGAGACCATGTGAATAATGTCTCTTTGTGATAAGCTTCTAATATCCTTGCTGGAGAAAGATCTGATCCTTTTCCATAAGCAACTATGATAGTTCTCCCTGGGCAAGCCATGGCTGTGAAAGTGCTTAAACAGGAGTTGGACATGACAAAGCAAGGCTCTGTACAAAAACCACTTCTGCTTTTTCACGTATAAGCTAGCTAGATAAGACAGGACTGTCCCAGGAAGTATGACAAGGTAAGGGATTATTTTCAGGTAAAACAATGAAGAATAAATCAGGGATGATTAAAAAGCCCAACATTCAGAAAGTAAGACATTTCCTTCCTTCAGGCATAAGGCAAAGGGAATCTATATTTTAAAATGTTTATGCAAAGAGGTATTTTGGTTAAATGGGTGTAAGCTGTTCTAACTGATGGGAAAGATGCAGCTTCCTTTGACAAGGACAGTGGAGACATGTCAGACTAAGGCAGAAATGTTGGTAGGAACCATCTAATAACCAGCACACTGATGTGATGCCAATATCTTATTACTTGTAGTGAATAACAGTGTCAAAATACCTCCTTGCTGAATAACATAAATAGCATGAACTTACAGAACTCAAAATAGACTTAAATTTGAAAAGCTTTTTTTCCTGTCAAGGTGCCAAACTCTTATAATCCCTTCCTGTTGATGCAGCACTGCTTTGAGAAACCTATGCGGCACTGCCTTTTGCCGTGGGGGCTAATATAGAAATAATCTACCTGTAATTAAAAAAGATAGATATCTTGCAGCTCAAAGATTACAGCTCATTACTTTCCTTAGTCTCATGTGAAAAGTAGTCTCATCTATCTTGTCAAAAAATGTAATCCAGGAGTCTTGCCCATTTGTGAAGCATAAAGGTTTTACAGAAGGACACTCAACAGGAAAAAGAGCTTGTGTTTGAGAGAGAGGGAGAGAAAGTGGTGATGGCTTTCAATGCACCGTAGCATTGTGAGCGACCGGCCGCAGCTCAGACGGATTGCGAAGAAGCAGACGACTGCGGCTGCTTTGTCATTAGTTCAATCCATGTTGTTTTGCAGAATATTTTAATAGCTGATGTGATTTGTTATGACTTTAAAGCAAGCAAAAGTAGCAGCTGAAGAGAATTCAGAATTATGTGTCTGAAAGGCTGCTGCGTCCTTTGCTATGCTAACTCCTTGATTGAAAGAGCCATATGGAGAGAGCGAGGGATGGGGAGGATCCTTCTCCATGGAAAACGGGTGGCACAACAGCAGTTATTTAATGCAATGTAAAGGGAGAGTAGGAACAACATGTCATTTTGCTGAGATAGCCTGGAAGACCTATTTTGTGTTTAAAGGGGTGTTATGGTCAGTAACCCAAATTGCTTTAGTGGCTTATGAAATTGCATGTTGTTGCAATTGCTAGCAAGACATGCAGGCAACTTGTTCTGAAAGTTACCTAATGCTTCCAGTTACCTAATACTTCCCAAAAGTATAGGACTGTCATTGATGGATTATTGAGAAGTTTAAAATATGAAAATCCAAGCCAGAGATGGCTAATGAACATTTCAGTGCACACTGTATTTTACAATCTGTGGGTTATCTGTGGTTTCTAAACCAAACATCCATAAACTACTTGACAGATGCTTCATCCATTGTGCATAGCCCCATTTAAAACAAAACAAAACAAAAAAACACACGTGAAATGTTAGATGGAAAAGTGATTGTAGGGGGAAAACTCATCTTGGTCCGGTTCCCATGAAGCAGTTCATGTACAGGCAGTCTACTTATTATAAGCAAACCCTTACACACTGGAAGTTTTTATGAAGGGCAGGGCAACAATGACAGATCCTTTGACAGCTAAGGACTGGACTCAAAACTTCAAAATGGTGATGATAAACTACAACAGTCAAATGAAAAAGAGAGAGTCAGACCTCAGTTGATCAGTTAATGGGAAAGATGTCTCCCTGGGGCAATCTGGGGAGTGGAAATAAGATATGTTACTAGAATGTAGCAGAAGAGAGTAAAAAAAAATAATATTAAGAAAACTCATCTATTGTTTTACATGTTGAAGCAACTATAAAAATTATTTTGGGTTAGCTTGTAAAACTCTGATCTGCTACTCCTATGTGACAGCCTTCTGCTCCCCTTGCTGTGCTATACTGACATATCACATTGTGCTTTGCATAATTGGAGCTATTTGAGCCTATTTTGAGCATCTTTAGCAAAGCAGAATATATGGGAAAATATAGCAAGTAGTGCTAAGGGAAGAACAGTTTCACATGAGATGCTCAAGAATGATGTCCCTGTTAAGGTCTTGTGTAAGCTAGGGCAAAAGGTTGCAGTAGAATATGTGAAGCAAACCTACTGGAAACTTCTCCTGGGCACGTACTTCAATGTGAACAGCTTAACACACATAAGAAGCTGTGTGCTCTTTAAACTGTTACCAGTCTTTAAATCTTGGGCTAGATAGTTCCCGAGCGATCAATTTTTAAGCATACAGCTCGCTATCCTCTAATGGGGGAGTGCAGAAAGTGTGTGAAAATGCAGATCCTCCGGCTTTGAGGGAAGGCTGTGGCAAGGTGTCTTTTAATTTCTGACCTCAGCAGTACCTGTTCTCCATTCAGCAGAACACTTAGGGATGTGATTTAGATGGAATTAGAAAAATGAAAGACTTATTAGGGAAACAGATCTGTTATTAAGGTCTGGGTTTAAGTAATGAGAAGCGATAAAGTGACCAGACACTGAGTGAGCACCACACCTGAACTAAGGACATTAAATGAATTTCCAAAAATTCCTGGTGAGTCTCCTTGAAATACACTATATTTAAATATATATAAGTAACTGTTGCTTATTAACCATATAAAGAAATGTTCTACGTGATGATGAAGTAAAAATTCTAAATCTCCCATAATTTTAGCCCAATTTTTAATAATTGCTTGCATCTTCAAAGATGGTGTTTTGGACTTGAGCTTCTTGCTAAGTTGAAGTTGAAAACATGTTAAAAACATTATTTGTGGTGGAAGATACGGGCATAGACTATATTATGAAATGCAACAATAAAATGCAACATAAATGATGTTGCTAAAATCATAACCCCCCAAAGTTTTTATGGTACATAATGAGAAACAAGAATGGAAACTCTTCTTGTTATTTCACCTAATGATAAAATCATTGCTGTGGAGCTGTAAAGTCATACTGAGATCAGTGTTCTGAACATCCTAATTCCTAAGCAACCACCTGACCCAAAATGGTTTCATTCAGTAAAAGGTTTTCCATCGACATCAACTTTCAATCTAGAATGAAAAGGCCCAAGATGTGAGTTTGAACCGCAGCCAGTCAGACCTCTGAATTTGTTGTTATGCCAAGTGGAAACATATTTTACAGGAGAAAAAAGTCTCAAATGCTGCTTTCAAACCTATTTTTACCCTTTCTACTTCAGATTCAATTACATATCCATCATGGTAGCAAACAATATGCCATTTTATCTGGGAAGTTGACATATTCCATATGTTACCTTTTGCCAATAATCAAAAGAATTCCATGTATTTATTTGTTGCTTAATTTTCCTTTTAGAAATTAACATAAAATAATTAGTACTGCTCCTTTCTACCAAGTGAAGCATTTTATGTGCCAAGGTAGTTCTGCTTTGTACTCTAATTAGGGAAATTTTGACTTGAACAAGAAGATAAGCAATCAATGTACTAAGTAGAAGAGCAGCTGTTATCAATATCCTAAGTTTCCAAATAGAAGGGGAAGCACAAGATACCAGTGAGGTGATTACAGTAAATGGCTGCAAAAGTGCACAGACTTTTGAGTTTTGTTGATAGGATGGGAAAGGTGAACTTTCTGGAAGATTCAATGCAGTCTTGTGGGTATTTGTAAGCAGATCCTTCTGGGCTTAGCAAAGATCACTGGAGAAGGTATATGATGTTGGCTGGGAAACACTGCCTTGGCAAACTGCTCTCCTCCCCGCTCCTTGTTTATGAATTAACAGTGTAAGGTCTTTTAGCAGGGGGAAGGATTGTGAAATAATGATTGAAATAATGTGAAAGAACCCTCACTGTTGCATAAAACATTTGTATTAAGTTTGGAATACGAGTGACTTGCTTGGCAGCGAGCACGGCAACACAGGACATGGCTCTTTCCAAATCTGTTGGTGAGTCTCAGCTGTGGGTAGGAAATTAAATGATTTCTTGAGGTACTCTAAGTAAAAGCAAATTTTTCTACCCATTACAAATATTCTGCCTTAAAGCATAAGTTATGAATCTTGTGTAACAGTTTACATAAACTCTTTAAACACTGGTAGCTTGTGAATCTATGGAAATAATGAAGTATTGCACAGATATTCTTGCCTGCTTTTCCGTAAAAGCAGTGATAGATGTGCTCTGGAAAACACTGTGGCTGAGCAAAGCTTATTCATAGACAGTCTTTTCTAAGCCAGGGTTTATCTAGTAAAAAAAGGTAAATCATTTAAAATAATCTAGCACAGTGATTTGCTAATTCACATGAGAAGAGTTTCTACACCTCCCATAACACTGTGAAACAAACCTAAGGGGATTCTAAACTGTCCTTATTATGTCTTTAAAGATATTTAAAGGTTTTGATTAAACGTGAAAATAATCAGCCACAAATTACTACATTCATGAAGGTTACGCCCTGCACCCACAGAGTACAATGACTTGTCTGCCCTACTATAAACTCTTATTTTCTTTACCTAGTGATATTTTTTCACCATTCAGAACCCCTGACAGTTCATTTTTTCCTCTCACTTTTATGTTTGAAAGTAAGATTTATACATATTTGAACCAACTTATTTTTAGTTTCCTTCATGTATCACATCTTCCCTCTGTCTTTTTCCATTGTGAATTTGATTATTACTGATCAGATAGGTACAATGCAGATGGAGAAATAAAATGTTGAGGGTTTTTTCTTTCTTTTGAGGATTGCTTTAGGAAGGTCATAATCTTTGAAATGTGTTTATTTGCTTTTCAGGGGATAAATAAGTGAGTTATCTGGGTAGCTGCTATGGATGTGGCTTGCTTCCATTTTTTTGCATTTTCAAAATGGGCAAATTATTTCTAAAATCTATGAAAGTGAGAGGAAGTGATGATTATTTCAATAGTGCAGAGTCCATACCTTACCAGATAAAACATACTTGTGACTATAACCAAACAGAGCTGAAGCCCTGCAAGGAAATACATCACATAGTCCATCCTACTGATGATGATTTCAGGTGGTATTCTCATTAGAGAAGTTAGTGTATGAACTTGTGGGTATATGTAATCTGGCCTAGACTAATACATACTTTTTACATAATTATAGATTAAAAAGACATATATTTTTTTCTTAAAAGACCATTGAGCTATGCTAGCATAGGTACATGGCACTCCTAGCAGGATGTTAGGTATGAAAGACAAAATTCCACCAACTGAAAAATGTCAAAATTCTATTAACAACATCTGACACTAATATGTTTGAGACAATCATCTGTATTAGAGGAGAAGGCATTATTTTTCAAGATGCAATTAATATTTCACTATTTTTTAGTATAGGCTTAAAAGAGAAGGCTGTATTCTCTCTGTAATATTTACTTAATTTCATTTTTCTCTTGTGTCTGTTTTCTTGGATTTGGCTTCTTTCATATTTCAGTGTACAATTCTGAGGCAAATAGAGTCTATAAATCGCATATGGAAGTAGTGATAAAAAATAAGCATGCTGTTTGCAGAGAATAATCCCTGCTGAATTATCACTATATACCTTTGATTAGAAAGGCAGACTTTTGCTGGGATGAAATATGTGGAAAGCTCTGTAATATTGCATGGAGGGATGGGGCTACGTGTGACACTTTTCAGACTTCTTTCCCAATTAAATATGCTTAAGTGCAAGATTGTATCACTGCACGTGAAAATAGCAAGTCTTTAAATGAAGAACACAAACCCGACGATTAGTGATTATTTTGGGCCAGGCTGTGGATGGGTGACAGAGCAGTGATGACTTAAGCACCTTCTGCTCTTCCACCCTACACCCTCCTCCTCCTCCTCCCGACTCCTGCCTAGGTTCTATTTCTAACTTAACAAGAATAATTAACATCCCCTGTACTTTTTACAGTAGCCAACAATTTGCAAGGCATTTTTTTGGGTTGGCTTGATCCTGTTTTAATATAGCTGCCAGAATGGAGGGGGAAAAAAATGAAAGGTCATTTTGCATGCTGTCAGCTGGAGAGTTTAGCCATAACCAGGCACCACTTCAGTAAGGCAAGGAGGATTGTTATTTGTTTGGGTTTTGTTATTTTTTTGTAATTCATGATTCGTCTCTCCCACTGCATAAGCCCTGAATATATATTAAATTTTTTTGGCCATTTCACAGCTGTTGATTAAAATAGTTCATTACAAAACTGAGAATGTGCTTATTTGAAGGAGTTTTACTCAAAAGAATAGTCCGGTTCTCCCCCAAGTCAAATCCTGACAATAGATAAGGAATTAAATGACTTGGTGGTCAATTAAAATAATACATATGCAAAGTTTTTTCCAATGTAAAGACAGGGGAAGGAAGCAAATGAAAAGAGTGGTTGAAAGGTTAATTAAAGGTTAAGTCATGTCTCATAAAGCATCAGGCACAGAGGAAAAAAAAGCAACAGAAAGCTTACAGACAAAAAAAATAGCATAAAATTGATGATAAAAAGAAAAGTAGAAAAAGAAAGGAAGCTTGCAGTAGATATTAATATGAATAATAAAACATGTTTCAAGTGCATGTGGAAGAAGAACCTAATAAAGTAGAAAGCCAGGCCTCCAGGAGACAGCAGAACAAATTTATTGACTGAGGAAGCAGCCCTTGATAAATAATTAAAGAAATTATTTGCTTCATTGTTCTCTGGGGAGCTCGAGGGACAGATGGTGGCAGCTGCTATAGATCTTCATGGATGCTGAAGGCAGTGTGTCACAGAGGGCTTACAGTATCCATAGGGTGGAAGCCACAGAGTTGCAGCCAGGCACAACTCCTTGCACTACTTGTGCAGGAATGGAAAGATGTGTGAAGAGAAAAAGGAATGGGAGATACATATGTGTGTAAACTGAGGCTTTTTCGCTAGGCTGGTGGCTATGGTACTTGGACATGGATATTTTCTAAGTAATACAGTCCAAGCCATTAAGTTAGACAAGTAAATTCAAACTTTCATCTCGGAGAAAAAAACCCCTTTCTTCATTTGTTTGAGCTAACAAGCAGAAACATGAAAAATAAAATCCTTAAGGACTGAAGCAGCTAGTAGTTTTTATCTGAATTAATAGCTTGGAGTAAATGTGAGGTTCCTTCATAGCCCTTCTTGACCTGCTAACTTTGAAATAAACTACATTTTGCTGTCACTGCAACACAACTTTCTGTTCGTTGCCTCATGATTTAAGAATACAGCTTTTCCCTGCTGAAAATACAGCTCGTGAGAGGAACTTGGGTTTCAGCTCAGTTGCTTAACATGTTGATAGCAAAGACTACACTATACTGACTTTTCTTACTTTTTTAGGAGTACTTGTTAAAAGGCAATCTATTATATTCTGCTCTAAAAAGTCTTTGAAAGACAGGAAATAATGTACTGCTCGCAGAACTGGGTTTTTGAGATGTATTGGACTTGCTGTGTAAATGCACAGCCTTATTAGCTCCAAAAGAGAAAAAGAAGGGGAGAGATTTTCATTGACAAATGATATCTTGGGTCATGAGCCAAGGATGTCTTTAAGAACATATCTAACTTGAAGTGCATGAGTCATTCTCAGGAAGAAATATTATACTTTCCTGAAAAGAAACCTCATTGTCTACATGTCAGTCTGCAGAAAGACATGGAACTGGCACGGGAGGAAGAGATAAATGTAAGGAAAGGGTAAAGTTTTTGTTCTGCCCTTGTATGAAAATCTTCAACTCTTCCTTTGCTATTCAACCGTGTCTCCTCCTCGATCTCCTCTCCCTCAAAATCCATTTGCATTACTGCAGTTATGCCTGATGGGGAAAACCATGGTATTAGATCAGTCAGTCAAGATCAGCCATGCTAAAACATGAACAGAGAAGACACATAATGCTTTGTGTGTCTTCAAGTATCTCTTCTTGTCTGTCCACACTTGTACACAGGCAGAATGCATCAACTCAGTGTGGACCAAATAAATAGCTTTTGCTACTGAGGGGTGAGCACGCAACTCATGAGTGGTGGAGTGCAGCACCGAGATGAGCCAGGCATGTGTGATGGTCTTCAGCAGTGGAAAATAAATTGATTCTGAACCTTTCACTGTGTCTGCTGTATTTTCCGCTTCGTCTATCTGACTGTTTGTATTTCATCTAACAATGGAGACGTTCACCTCTCTGGGACTGTGCAACAGGCCAGGAGCTCTGGATCATGTAAAAATCACCCGTAAGCAGACTGGTTTGCTGCCTCAGGTATCCCTCCAACCCCAGGAAACCCCCAGAAGACTTTTGTTCTCCGCCTCACCTGCAAAGTCTGCACTTTGTGTTAAGTCTTCTGGCCTGCATCCTTGTCACCTGGCCAAGTGGGGAAGCTGGTGACCCAGGGCTGGGAGGCACAAGCAAAAAGGGAGCTGGTGCAATCCCAAGCTTGATGGGCTGACATGGGGGCTGTTTATGGCTGGTGACATACTTTGCAGCCCTGGCAATCTACCGGGTTAGGGCATCAGCTGTACCAGGAATATAATATGTAGTGTAAAAGAACCTGCCTGGATGGTGCTGTAATATCGATGATACTGAAAATACACTATAAATCTCACTGAAGGCCAGCCAGAACATGAGCTGTCATTTTGTTTTTCAAAGACGCAGTGTTTCACTCTTTGCTTTAGTTTCTTTCTGAGATGAATGAAAAACAAATCCAGCTTCCTTGGGAATGTCCTTTGTCACAGGAAGCTGAAGATGCCAAGGCAGAGGAGAGAGCTGAGTCCTGGATGTTTTGCCTGGAGCAAACAAGGCTGAACAGGACAAAACTCCGCCAGGGACATGCCAACAAAATGCCTTGAGAGGATAAAAAATGAAAAATATCAGTGTTATTTTTGGGAAAAAAAAAAACAAACGTGTAATGGGAATCCTTGAGGCCTTGTAGAAGTTGCCAGCCTCAGGAGCCCCCTGAGGTGGTGAAACTTCCATCCCACTTCCACATCTGTCTTCACATCCCCCTACAAGTACGGCAACAGAAACTCTCCAGGAAACCAATGATCCCTGGGAGGCCTTTCTCCTTCTCATTGACTTCTCACCAACGAAGCTGGGTGAGTTCAACATCCCTCCTCCCTATGCTGTTCCATTTCATTTTCTTCTCTTTCATGTCTAATCCAACTCAATATCTGCTATTTAATTTTAACAAGACTGTACCATGTTTCCTTTAGAAAAAGTTGTTTTGTTCCATAGCACCTCATTACGAGATCTGAATTACTCGATCCCTTCCTTTTGCCTCTTTTGCTTGTTTTAGCCTCCTCCTTCCTCTCCTGTAT